>NC_059434.1:600000-900000 GCF_021028975.2 Sphaerodactylus townsendi
TCAGCTGCCATTTGCTTTCTTGCACCTGTTGCCTGCTTAGCCAATCCGCCTGATAGTTTAGTTTTCCCTTGATGTGCTGCGCTTCCATGGATAGTTGGTTCTTTTCCACCCAGGTCAAGATGTTTTCTACTTCCTGATGTAACCTCGGGGATTTTGAGCCCCCCTGGTTGTTTATGTACATCTTGGCGGTTACGTTGTTGGTCCTGACTATCACATGTTGTTGTTGCAGATCTTTCTGGAAGTGGCTTAAGGCCAGGGCTATGGCCCTGGTTTCTAGTAGGTTGATGGTCAATTTGGTTTCCTTTTCCGACCATCTTCCTTGAACAAACTTTTGGTCAAGGGTGGCTCCCCATCCCCGCAAACTGGCGTCTGTGAAGATTTGTGGACGTTCCCCGTGTAGGTAATGTTTGCCCTTCTGTAGGTTTCTTTTGATGAGCCACCATCTGAGGCTTTGGCGGACCGTGTTCGGTATGGTGATGTTTCTGTCCTGTTTTTGGATTATGTTCCATTGGAATCAGCGCAGAAGTTGTTGTAATGGCCTGGCGTGGAATCGCGCCCACTGGTTCAAGTCCATCACTGATATGAACAGTCCCAGGAGACTGGCTGCCTTGAGGAGGGATGGTCGCCGTGACGCTAGCAGAGCAGAGGTCGCCTGTTGGATTTTCTGGATCTTGTCTTCTGGTATGAACATGGAGTCCTTGGCAGTATCCAGGATGGCCCCCAGATGCTCCAGTCTTCTTGTTGGTTTCACTGAGCTCTTTTCCAGGTTAACTAAAAATCCATGAGCTTGTAGTGTGGCCTGTACTCTGTTCACGTCCGTCGTGGCTTGTTGTCTGGACCTTGACCTGATGAGCAGGTCGTCTAAGTAGGGATGAATATGTATCCCCTCCTCTCTCAGGCGAATTATTGGGTCCTAGCAGAATTTTTGAGAACGTTCTGGGGACCGTGGCCAGTCCAAAAGGTAGTGCTTTGTATTGGAAGTGTTGCTGGCCCACAGCGAATCTCAGGAACTTTCTGTGAGCCTGGTGGATCGGTATGTGCAGGTATGCTTCCCTTAGATCTAGAGAGGTGAGGAATTCGTTGTGACGTTAAGGCCAGTGATATAGTTCCAAGTGTTTCCATGCGGAGCTCTGGTAGACGAATGGACTTGTTGACCGTCCTTAGGTTCAACACTGCTCTGCAGTCCCCATTTCCTTTGGGGACTGTGAAAAAGTGTGAATATGTGCCTAAGAACCTCTCCTGGGTCGGAACTGGTTCTATTGCCTGGATAGCTACGAGATGATTAACTGCCTGAAGAGTCTTGGTAGCTTTGGTCGACCTTAGGGAGAGTGGAGATGGTATGAATTGCTGTTTTGGAAACCGTACAAACTCTATCACGTAGCCTTCTTGAATGACCTCCCTTGCCCACCTGTCTATATGTGGCCCCTGCCAGGCTGACTTGAACCTGGACAGGGTGTCCAGGTAGTCCGGGTAGTCATTGTTTCTTGAAGTCTGGTTTGAACGGCTTCCCTTGTTTGTTGTGCTGTTTTGGGAAGTTTTCGTTCCGAAAGGAGCTCTGTTGGTGTTGTTGGTGGTGTTGCCAGCTAGTTTTATTTCCTTCTCCAGAATATCTGGGGAGTACTCTGTTAGATCGAAAGGTGTTTCTAGAGTTGGTGTTGTTTTTCTCCTGTTTTACAGATTTAGGCATTGCCTTCTTTTTATCTTTTGTTTCAATCAGCACCCTCTCGAGGTGCTTGCCGAATAACGCCTCTCCAAACTACGAGTAGGCAGCTACTACGTTTTTGAGCGTGCGTCCACTTGCCACGGGCGGATCCACACGTTGCTCCTGGCAACCATACTTGAGGCCATGGCCATGGCTATTAAGGCGATGGCATCCAGCAGGGCGTCTGCTATGAAGGCGGATGCGATGAGCACCCTTTCCACTCCTTCTCTGGTAGCAGAGTCCATTGCTGGGATCCTCTCCAGGATCCTCTTAAGCCATACCATGCTGGCTCTGGAGACCGTAGAAGCCGGGGTGAGGGTTTTGATGGCTGCGGCCATCCATTCGTGTGCCTTCCGCAGAGCTGCTTCTGATCTCCTATCCAGGGGATCTCTTATATTCCCTTCCCCCTCCTTCACTACCAGGTCCCCAGAGTGCAGTGCAGCCACTGGCGCATCTACTGGTGGTGCCTGTAACATGCTATGGAATTGCTGGGGTACTAGATAGGTTTTCTTGAAAGATGGTGGAAGCGTTTTATGAGCCGCAGGCTTAAGCAATTCTCTTTTCATGCGTCCCACAAAGTATTCTGGGATTGGGAAAACCTTTTCTCCCACCTGCTCTTGTGGAAAGTAGTCTGCCTTCCCTTTGGGGAAGCCCTTAATTGGTTTAGATGGCACAATATTCAAATCTGGATTGACTGGGGGGTCCTCTGCACCCTCCTGATCTTGTAGATCCAATGCCAAAATAGACTTAGTGATCAGCAACTGAAGGTCCTCTAGTTTGAAAAATTTTGGCGATTGTTCGGTGGCCTCTATATTGGTCTCTTCCGAGTCAGAGAACCTCTCTTCCCCTGCCCCCTCTTCTCCATCGGAAGAGTTCTCTTCCTCCTCAGGGAACTCGTCTTCCCTCCTCCTCCATTTGCATGGTCGGGAGTGCAGCTTGTCTGCGGCCTGACTGCTTGGGAGGTCTGCTGTTCCCTGGCTTTGAGGGCCTTGTCAATCTCCTCCCTCAGAAAACGCGCAAACGCTGCTGGGGGACCGTGCTGCCAGGCCGCGACCGCCTCTGCCGCGGGGTCTGGCACTGAATTGGGGCCTATGCTGGCCTCCGTCCCCTCCCCCCGGCTCTTGCCTTGCGGTGGAGGTGGTTGCCGGACACGAGTTGCCGTCTTATGGGTCGGGGGGGAGCACTGGGGACTCCGAATCCCGCATGGGGTAGGAGGACCCGGTGGTGGAAGGCGGCGAGCTCCCTGTGGCCGTCCTGCCGCGCAGCCGTTTGCTTGCGGGCGCGTTGTCGTTTTTGGCCGCTCCTTTCTTCTTCTTGCTTTGTGTCTCCATTGTGGCCTCAGTGGAAGCGCTGGCTTTTGCCTTGCTTGCTCTGGTTCCCTCTGCAGCGGAGCGTACAAATCCCTCCCGGGGGTGTGTGAAAGAGCCGGTCGCCATCTTGGCAGGAAACTTCACTCGGCAGTAAAAAAGGCAGGAGGCTTTAACACACTCCTCGCCCTGAGAACCAACTGTCCTCTGTACTCCCCTTCCCCTTCCCCTTGCTAAAGAGAGCTCTCTACCTGGGGGGGATGACAAGGGAGAACACACGGATCACACACACAAACAACTTACACACACAGTCTAAATGCTAGGCACCTATGGAGCTAAGCCGAAAAGCATGCACTCCTTGCAGGCAGGAAAGAATACTGGGGCTAGAAGGCAAAGTGACCTCACAGGAAGAGGACGTTAATTTGTTAATTGGTTCCTGCCTCCTTGCAATTGGTGAAGAAGACACCCTATCAAGATATCCCCCGCCTCCAGTAGAAAGCCAGTTCCGCTTGGCCTGGCTTTCTGGCCTCATTTATCCTTGCTCAATTCCCACCTCCCAATTTCCCAGAGAAAGTATAAAAAGTAGTAGTTTGAAGCTTAGGTGCCTCTAAGGCCTTGACAGGGATAGATGCAGCCACCTGCCTCGCCTCTCCCCACCCTTTCAGGCCAACAAGCACATCCTGTCATTCAGCCTAGTGATCTACAATCAGTGTCAAAGCAATAAACATGTGAAAGGAAAGGAAGAGAGAAAGTCCCTTTACATATCAATCAGAGTACACATCAATCGAGTTACATGAAAGTTGCAACTGGGTTACATATGCCAGGATCTGCTCCTAACAAGATGACACCAAATTTGCAGATGATACCAAATGAGGAGGGGTAGCTAACACCCCAGAGGACAGCGTCAGAATTCAAAATGACCTGGACAGATTAGACAGCTGGGCCAAAACAAACAAAATGAGTTTCAACAGAGATAAATGTAAGATACTACACATAGGCAGAAAAAATGAAATGCACAGATATAGGATGGGTGACACCTGGCTTGACAACACTACAAGCGAAAGAGATCTGGGAGTCTTAGTAGACCATAAATTAAATATGAGTCAGCAGTGTGATGCGGCGGCCAAGAAAGCCAATGCGATTCTGGGTTGTATCAATAGGAGTATAGTGTCAAGATCAAGGGATGTAATTGTACCTCTGTATTCTGCATTGGTTAGACCTCACCTGGAATATTGTGTACAGTTCTGGGCACCGCAGTTCAGGAGGGATATTGAACAGCTGGAGCGGGTCCAGAGGAGGGCAACCAAAATGGTAAAGGGCCTGGAGTCCATGCCCTATGAAGAGAGGCTTAGGGAGCTGGGGTTGTTTAGTCTGGAGAAGAATAGGTTAAGGGGTGACATGATAGCCATGTTTAAATATTTGAAGGGATGTCATGTCGAAGAGGGAGCAAGCTTGTTTTCTGCTGCCTCAGAGACTATGACACAGAGTAATGGATTCAAGGTGCTGGAAAAGAGATCCCACCTAAACATTAGGAAGAACTTCCTGACTGTCAGGGCTGTTCAACAGTGGAATTCAGGACCTCCGAATGTGGTGGAGTCTCCTTCTTTGGAGGTTTTTAAAGGGAGGCTCGATGGCCATCTGTCAGGAGTGCTCTGATGGCGTGTTCCTGCATTGCTGGGGATTGGACTTGATGGCCCCTGTGGTCTCTTCCAACTCCATGATTCTATGATTCAAAGTATTTGGCCAAAACACTATGCTTTAACCACAGAGCTTTGACTTAATGCTGGGGGAGCCTGCAGTGATGCAATAATGCCAAGAGCCCAGTAGTTGCCCTCCCACATCTCCAGTTTTCTCCCTCCGCCCAGCTGAGAGGCCACAGGAAGGGCCAGATGGGGGTGGGATATCTCTGTCTGAAGCGGGAACCTGGCAATCCTACTACTTGCTCAGAGTTTGCTATCTGGCACTAAAAAGAGGGGGGAAGGGAGGGGAAGGGAACTGTGTTGGCAGTAGACTACCCTGAGGTGTTTTTTATATTTAACTAAGGCCTTCTCATGAATACTTCACTGGCTGAAGTCAAAAGACAGCTGAAAAAACAGCCTGAAAACACTGATCTGACATTCATATTCAAGATCTTTATTGGCATATAAACTCCAGTGAATTAACATATGAATAGGATAAAATCAGGTCAATAAAATCCAAGGTTTAGGCAATAAAAGAGTGATATATTATAAATACTACTTCTCACTGCTTGCTGCAAGAACTTAGCAACTGAATCTATTATATCCGTACCCTGGGCAGTCATAAGAAAAAATGCCATATACTCATCAGAGTGCTATTTCTTAATCCCAAGCAACAGGGTTTTAAGCCTGGACCAGATCACCTGATAGAATAAGCAGTATGGGAAAATATATGTTATTTATTCTATATAGTGCTGGCCACAGGGGCATAGCCTAGCTATTTGTGGAATTTTCTGGAATCTCCCATACAATATTGCCAAGGGTAGCACATTTAGTCTTGCTAGTGTGTATGCCCTAAGTCCGTGGTGGCGAACCTATGGCACTCCAGATGTTCATGGACTACAATTGGCCATGCTGGCAGGGGCTGATGGGAATTGTAGTCCATGAACATCTGGAGTGCCATTGGTTTGCCACCACTGCCCTTTGATTCACCACTCCTCCACATGAGCAGCAGACTCTTATCTAATGAACTGGATTTGTTTTCCCACTCTTCCACCCACCTCCCAGGGTGTTTGTTGTGGGGGGGAGGGCAAGGAGATTGTCAGCCCCTTCGAGTCTCCTACAGGAGAGAAAGGGGGGATATAAATCCAAACTACTACTACTACTACTCCCCCTCTTCCTCCTCCTCCTCTTCTTCTTCTAAATCCTGCTGAGTGGCCTTGGACAAGTCACAATTCTCTCAGAACTCTCAGCTTCACCTACCTCACAAGGTGTCTGTTATGGGGAGAGGAAGGGAAGGAGTTTGTCAGCCCCTTTGAGATTCCTGACAGTTGAAAAAAGTGGGGTGTAATTCCGAACTCCTCTTCTATCAGAAAGGCTACTTTCCAGATACTTAAATTCTGTTGTCTTAAGAGGTTCAAAAGGTAGGGAAATAAGGTGCTTGCAACACTTTCCCAAAACTCCACATTGGGAAGTGATGCTCTATTGGGGGAGAGGACTAGCTGTGTGCCTCCCCCCTTCAAAAATTTCCTAACACAGGTGTTACAGTAACAGAAACCTCTGTCTCCCAAGTCCACCACTATTGCTCCTTCCTGACTCTTCAATGTGTTAAGCCTCAGTCCCAGTTTCCAGCCCTCCAAGAGGAAGAGTTTATCCCTTTTTTCCTTGTCCATCTTTTGAAAGCCAACCACAAGTAATCATAAATGTTTCCAGTTGTTGGTCTGCTTGCTTGTACCATAACATCTATCACCTCTCTAGGGAAACCTAAACCTCTCAGGAACCAGGCTGTCAGCTGTAGCCAGAATCGGTTTGGGTGCTCTATCAGGCCCTGGAACAGAAGATCCTGCCAACCTGGCAGCCTCCATGGATGGAACCACTTCAGCCAGTGAGGTGCAGCAGAAATTACTGTCACCCTGTTCTTGATGAATGCCTTCCCTATCAGAGGCAATGGGAGAAAGGCATAAAGAAGGTTGGTTCGCAACAGATGGTTAGGATGCCATTGCGGGCGGGCGGGGGGGGGGGATTTGCTGGGGAGAGTTTTAGCATTTGCAGGTGCTGCTTATCTGTTTCCCTGGCCTTGGAGCTCTGAGCTGGGACAAGACTTCAGGCTGGACTTTTCCTAACTGTCTTGGTTCACAGGTGGGAGGTTGGGAATTGCTACATCATATTATCAACTGTTTGGGCGCCAATTCATCAGAACAGCCTTCTGCTGTCTTTCTCATGTCTTCAACAAAATCCTTGAACCCATCAAGTGAGTTATTGTCTGAACAGGGAATCTGACATCCACCCAAGTGATGATGAAACTGGAAACACTGCATTGTTTTGTGGTTGTTTGGGATCGTTGTGAGCCACCTAGAGCCCTTTGGGGATGAGGCGGCCTATAAAATTGAATGAATGAATGAATGAATGAATGAATGAATGAATGAATGAATGAATGAATGAATGAATCAATCAATCAATCAATCAATCAATCAATCAATCAATCAATCAATCAATCAATCAATCCACAAATCCTTGGCTGGTTAGGGAAACCATTTCATGTGACTTCTTCAGACTGGATTCACTATTTAGCTGATCCTTAAGGACATTTTCTGCATCCTTAGAAAGTTCGGCCCCTGCAGGTAACACCAACATCCGAGTGTCCTCTAAAGGAACCTTCAGGTCTTCCATTGTCTCTTGCGCCAACACATAATTTTTTTTGGTCTGGGCTGGCCCATTCTGCCTTAAGACCTTATTGAAGATATTGGGGAAGGGACACCTTGTAATGGGCTTCGTTGACTTTTAAAAATCTCTGTTATCTAACTTGGCAGAGGCCAAGAGCAAGGTTGTTTAGACTCATCTATTTGATAATTCAATTCAAGGTTGTTTAGACTCATCTATTTGATAATTCAATGATAATTCCCCCCCCCCCCCCCCCCGTGGCCTTTACATCTGTGCCTCTGCCATCTGGGGTTTGCTGACTTTCCCCGAAAGAGGGTTTGGGAATGGATCTGTTGGACGCCATTGCGTGTTAGTCTTAATCTCTATACCAGTTATTTTACTGCTGCTTTTAATGGTTTTAGTTATTTTATTTGTATACGTGCATCTTTATTTGTATACGTGCATTGTATTGTACACCGCCCAGAGCCCTACGGGGATGGGGCGGTATAATAAATCGAAAAAATAAATAAATAAAATAAAATAAATGTGGTTCCTACTTTTTTTAGGAGTCGGAAATTTTTCTGATTGGAACAGCCTGGAGTTTCCTCCTCCTCCTCCTCCTCCTCCTCCTCCTCCCCCTCCTCGTCAGAATCCAGAGCAGTCAAGATCTGAGGGACACTAAGCCATCTGTTCACTATTGTGTGAGGAGAAACCCCTCTTTGCCACCATAGCAAATAGTCTGGGGAAAGGTGGCCTCTTCCACATTATTATCCATTTCTGACTCACAAATAGGCCAGGGCTTACTGGGGAGCCAGCTGGTCCTGCTTGCTGGCACCTCATCCTCAGTTAGGAAGGAGTGTCTTGATCTGACTGGGGGCGGGGAACGTCTCTGTGCCTCAATTGTTCTCCTGTATAGCCATATCCCATAGCAAAGGGTGAATAGGTTCCAGTTCCCACCAAACAGCTTCCCATCTGTTTTGTGGGAGCTCAGGGGAATTGCCATAGTGAATAGACTGAGTTGGGATTTTGCACAGCAGTGAAAGGTAGGAAAAATGGAGAGGTTGCCATATTTGGAAGGACTGTGTACTGCTGACACCCCCCCCCCCCCCCAAGGTACTTGGGGTATGAATGCTAGCCCAAACTGTCAACCCCGAAGCTGCTTGGATGAAAGAGCAGGGGGATTCCTGAATTGGGTGGGTGGGGGGCTTACCAATAGCATTCTATCCAGCTGCCTCTGTGCTACTCCTCGCACTGCTCTCTTTAGTCCTCTTTCAATCTGATGCTCCTTGCGAGGTGCTTGTTGGGGCAAGAGCAAGATTTGGAGCCCTGGAATGCCCTGCCCAGGCCAAATCCTTCGGGCTTTCCAATGGTCCATGAGCCATGCCAGAGTCCTTTGGTTGCGCGAACTTTTCTGTCTGCCTGCCTCTTTCTTCAGTCCTGAAGAGGAGACTAATGAGTCAAATAAGAAGACGGCTAAATTGCCCATGACTGGAAGGGACAACCCCTGGCCATTCAGAAGAGCTTCTGCAAATCTGCATAGTCCTGCCTGAAGCAGTTGCGGGATGACCTAACCAGCCCTGATAACTAAAGCCCCACTGAAGGACAAGTCTGAAATACAATCCTGCACTTCTAGAAATTATCAAGTCAAACAACAACACAATCTCTTTGGACTTTACCTACTGGAACAGAAGGTTTGGAATCGGAGATAACTGGATTATAATTAAATGTAATTTAATTACATTTAATTACATTTAAAACAACTCAAATAGCACTGAGACAAGCACCTATCTGACACTACACAAAGAAACACACAGTCCAATAATTAGGTTTTTCTAAGTTCAAAGCAAAACAAATGAAGAAGCAGTTTGCCTTATTCGTGCAAGCTACAATTCTAAATAACAAGGTACTACCAGTTTAGAATCTTTATTTGGAGGGAAAGTATGAACCCTAGTTTGCCAGTATAGATACCACAGAAAATTACGTACAGTTTTGTTTTGAACCCAGAACTTATTCAGCTGGATGCATGTGAGACAAGAAGGGAGTGTTCAACGTTCCTTAAGGTCGCCAAGGTTCATTCAACTATGAAATGAATGTATCAATCCATTGTGCTACAGCAGGGGAAAAAGAACGAGATTGAAAATACACCAGTCGATCTTATAATGCACCTAACTAGATCAATTATGCAGCTTCATTTGGAATACTGTGGACAATGCTGGTCACTGTATCTCAAGAAGGAAAGCTGGAAAAAGTACAGAAGAGGACAACCAAGATGATTAGGGGGTTGGAGCACCTTCCCTATGAGGAAAGGTTGAAAAGTCTGAGACTTTTTTGTTTAGAAAAGAGACAACTAAAGGGTGGGGGGGCATGATAAAGGTTTACAGAATTATACATATGGTGCAGAGAGTTGATAAACAGAACTGGCTGCAAGTCTATCAAGACTTTGGAAGCTTTCGTGCAAATATCTAGGAAAAAATTGCTCACACACCTAAATAAGATGTGCTGATATAAGCAACTGGAACACAAAAGCAGGAAAAAGGGGAATAAAAAATTGTTGACAAATTTGGGCTGGGAACACGAAATGAAGCTGGAGAGTGACTCATAAAATTCTGTGAAGACAACAATTGGTTGCAAACACAAGTGTCAGGCAACTAAATAGACACTTGCATACATGGACATCACTGGACAGTCAATATAGAAATCACATAGATTACATAATTGGAAGCAGAATGCAAAGAAGCTCTATTGTCTCCGACAAAACAAGACCAGGAGATGCTTGTGGTACAGACCATGAACTGCTAATATTAAAAAATCAGAAGAAGCAGAAGAAAAACATCAGAACATTTACACTGCCAAAATATATCTAAGCAACATTCCTGAAAAGTTTAAAGACCATGTAAAGAATGAATTTACATTATTAAGTTTAAGTGAATGCAAACCAGAAGAACTATGGGTTGAAAGCAGAGATATTATTAAGGAAGAATGCACAAAGACAATTCCTGTAGCCAAAAGAGTAGAAAAGCCTTGATACATGACTGAGGAAATGCTTAACTTGACCGTAGAGATAAAGAGAACTATTATAATAACCAACAGTGTCCCCATGGCAGCTACCATCATTTGTGATTAAGTGTTTAATTGTGACTCTGTCAGACAGGCAATCAATTTCCCAGTCCAAATTCTACTTATAGTCATGATAGCCTTTATTGGCATTCCAAAATACAATAAATACAATAAAACAATAAATACAGTAAAACAATAAAACAATAAAACAATTGTCCATAAAAGACAGATAGTTACAGCAGCCATTCAGAGTCTCATCAATAGTTTAGTCCAAATGGACTCATCAAAAGTGCCATTCCTATACACCTCTCCACAGACCTGACTGAAAACCCTGTAAAGATCTCAGTGGTGCTGAATCTCTTCACAGCCGTTTGGCCTTGACTGAGTTCCCTGGCACGGGCGACGGGCCAGAATCCACAGCAACCACACTGTTAGAGGGCTTATCTCATAGAGTGAGATGAGAATTCCGTTCCCATGAGAATGGGACTGGAGACACCGGGAGGGGGATGGGACAAGGGGGTTATATTCTGTAGTTTAAGCGGGAGGTCCCATTCCAGTCATGCCGTGTGTATGAGCTTTCTAAGATGTCTGAATAAATGGTCTTTCAACCAAAAGCCTTTTATTTCTGCCTCGTTGGAATTCCTTACAAAC
The DNA here is from genome assembly GCF_021028975.2 of Sphaerodactylus townsendi. Lineage (NCBI taxonomy): Eukaryota > Metazoa > Chordata > Lepidosauria > Squamata > Sphaerodactylidae > Sphaerodactylus > Sphaerodactylus townsendi. The sequence continues at coordinate 611,034 of NC_059434.1, forward strand.
CCACCAACAGAGCCCAGGCACCACAACAGCATACAGTATCAACCCTCCACTATGAAACGCAGAGTTTGTTAGAGTGGCACCTAACACAGAACAAGGGATAGGGGGTGAGAAAATGGGCAAACAATTGATTTGACTCCCATAGGTTGCCACAGCCTTCAGTTGTCACTCACTCCATCTAGCAATCAATAACAAAACTACGACATCCCTCAATGAATCACCCACATTTGACTTTGGGTGACCGTGACCATGAACCCAAAGGTTGCTGGCAGAGGTAGGCACTGTGTGCCAGTAGCAGATAGTTAATGTAAGCAGCATTGTTGTTGTTATGATGATAGCAATCTAGTGCTTAGTATCCATCTAGCGTTGCGTCTATAATCTTTAAAAGATATTTTGCTACGCTTTCGCAGAAGTAAGGATCAAGATTATCTAAGATTAAAGGAATCCTAAGAGCATCAGTTAGATGATTGTATAGAAGTGAAGCAATGATGGGTTGGGTCATTCTGATCTTGGCAAATCTTGCACAATGAAACAGAGTGTGCTCCAGTGTCTCTACTTGGCCTGAGTTGCATGGGCATAGCCTCTTTTGTTTATCTATGCGTTGGTATCTGCCTTTAAGGAGCATAGAGGGCATTAAATTGAAACGGGCCAAGGATATTGCTCTTCTGTGCCTTGGATTGGTAAGCCAGAAAAGGTAGTTGGCTGTATGTCCTTGTTCAAAAGGGATAAGCAAATTTAGAGGAGAGCATGTTTTCCTCGCTTCAGCTATTCTACTTGTGGTTTGAACTGTTTAAAAGGGATCATGTCCAATCCTTATATCTGGCCAGTATCCCTTTCCACAACCTCAGTATAACTTTCACCTCAGCCTACTTTCAAACCATGCGAACTGCTTTGCTAGATGGACATTATTCCCAAACACTGTGGGCCATTTGTCTATGCATTCGTGGAGCTGCAGTACAGAAGACCTATTGCACTACAGTCTGTCCTCTTCATATACAGCCCAGGACTAAATTTCTTAAAGCATTTTTAAATGACTTAATTTCCTTTTCAAATTCAGAGAAGCTGCTCTTTCCTTTCAAATGTCAATCTATTTCCTAAAGAGTGCCACCTTTTGCCAAGAAAATGTAGGCTAAAGCTGTACTTAATGAGAACATTTAATATATTTAATGACTAGCATTTTTTGATCAGACTGTTTTAATATCATCATTTATGAAGCCAAATTAGCTAGCCTGTTACATATTGTTAGAATGAGCTGGCCTAAAAATAACACTGGGAAAGTCAGCACCATACTTTATTCCCAGAAGCTCATGGCCCTAAGATCACTCACTCTCCAAACTACTAATCCTGTTTGCATTTTACGCACATTTGAAGAGTTAACCCAGGAGATTATTGCCACTATTCTGACCACCAACCACGTGGAAAGAACTAAATCAAGTAGCCAACATGATCTAGCACTAAATAATTAATACTATCGCATAAAGCAACTCTTACGGGAGACTTATGCAATCTTTAGAGACACCTCCTGTAATAACACTTTGGGTACATACTTCTCCCTAAAGAACCAACTATATAGTATTCTCAAAAAACGTAAACTCATCTCACTAAATGATCACTCGGAGCAACTTGTACAGGCAATAAGCTGTAATGACTCAAGGAAGTTCTGGTCCCTTGTATCCAATGACTCAGGTTCACTTAGTTTCCACGCAGCTTGTACATCTAGTCATACCTGGCAGAAGTACTTCTTTGATGTTTTTAACAAGGCCCCTCAGTCTCCTAACCTACATGTTTCTGTCTATGTAAATGACAGTCCAGAGTGGCCCCCTGTCTGTGCAGAAGAAGTGCATGAAATTGTGCTCCAACCAAAGGACCACAAGACTCCAGGACCCGACAGGTTCCCCCCAGAGTTATTCAAGATCTTTGTAGATTGGTGGGCCCCTGTACTAGTAGCCCTTTTTACATCCATTAATCAAACAGCTCTTGTACCATCAGATTGGACCCATGCAATTATAATCCCTGTCTTCAAAAAGGGAGATTTTTTTTGCTCCCTTCCAATTACCGTCCTATTAGTTTATTATCCATCACTGGCAAAATATATGCCAAATATTTGCACAATAAATTCTCTTCATGGATTATAGAAAACAAAATCATTGGCCCAGAACAAATAGGATTCCAACATGGAAAATCTACCTTAGATCATTGTTTGATCCTTAGGACTCTAGTCACAAAATACACTAGCAGAAGTAAATCATCCCAGTGTGTAGCCTTTTTGGATTTAAAGGGGGCTTTTGACTCTGGCTCCAGAGATCTACTTTGGAAAAAACTTGTTAACCTAGGAATTGACAGAAGGCTGCTTGCACTAGTAATGGCCCTACATCATGATACTACCTGTCAAGTCAAATGCTCTCCTGATAGTATACTTACTTCTCACATACCAATTAACAGGGGTATCAAACAGGGGTGTGTTTTGGCCCTGACCCTATTTAATCTATTTTTAAGTGATCTGGCTTCTTTTTTGCTGCAGGGTTCCTCACACTGTCCTACTTTTAATCATACGAGTATACCTTTACTTTTGTATGCTGATGACGCTATATTACTCTCCCGTACAAAAGCTGGCTTGAAACGTTCATTGGCACGATGTGTTGAATATTGTAGTCATAGTAACCTGACACTTAATTTCGCAAGTAAAAAATAATGGTTTTTGCTTGTTCTTGGAGACCATTCAGTTGGCCAATAAACAATGAACAGCTTGAACAGGTCAAACCTTTTAAATACTTGGGTCTCCACTTTAATTACAATTCCTCTTGGGTTACCCAAAGGAAATTGGCTATTGAATCAAGCAAACTCAGTCGCTATTTTCGCACCAAAGGTCATGAATTTGTACCTGCAGCTATTAAGGCATTTAATGCTAAAATCACCATGCAATTACTATATGGAATCCCACTGTGGATACAAGCATGGAGATGTGACATGGAAAGAGTTCAAATCATGCTTTCTCTATAGCATACTTGGCTTACCTCACTCAGTCCCATATGCTGCGGTCTGTTTGGAGGTGGGCCAACATTCATTCCATTCAAGAGCATGGTGCATGACTTTCTAATTCTGGATACGATTGCGCATTAATAACTGCGACAAGAGTTTCACTTATGAGGCTCTTTCTCTCAAAATCAAAACTGAATGGTGGTCCTTTGTTGAGGAAAAAATTCATGAACTGGGTTTATCCCTGGACACATTGGCCCTAGTGAATGCCAACGAGCTAAAGCTGACTATCAAAAAGAGTTGATATGATCTCGAGTATAGCTATCTGATGCAGCAGGCAAATAAATGCTGCTCTCCCTTACACTTGGGCATACCGCTAAAATCGCATACCATGGCTAGATATTTCCATTTGGTTTTAGAACCCAAACTGTGACGAGTTCTGACTCTTGCCACTCAGGGTAGAATACAGAAAGTGCCCTTTAATGAAAGACTATCCCTGCAGCTCAGCTTATGAAGAATCGATCCAACACGTGATATTACATTGCCTGTTACATAGCTTAGCTAGAAATAAATATCTAGACCCGTGGTTAAGAACCTCCATTGATAACACTGATTTATCAATTGTGGTAATTATGTCGGATTGTGTATCTGTAAGAGTATTGGAAGCATTGGCTAACTTTTTGTGCTGTCATTAGCATAACTGTATTGGAGATCATACTTATCACACTGGTGTTGCCATTGTTGCTGTTATATTGCTGTTGTTGTTCTAATTATGCCATTAAAGAGAGGTGTGTGTGTGTGTGTGTGTGTAATCGTTTATGACTTAGTTTTATATGATACACTGTACTTGCCTTCAGCCACAAACACCAAACATCAACAAAATGGATGCATTTTTAAAAATAACCAGGGACAATTGGATCAGATCAATTCAGGCAACACTAGGAAAAGTGTTCTCCTGGAATATAGCAGAATGGCACAATAAGCTATCTAACCAGGATTTCCTTATTTAAGAATATTTGACATAATATTTCTTCAGGAAACCTGGTGCCCCTCTACTATTATCATTCCAGAGTACACAGTCTTACCTGCCTACAAATTGCACTCTAGAGCAGGGGTAGGCAACCTTTACTACCCAAAGAGCCATTTGGACCCGTTTTCCACGGCCCCAAAGATCTACCGAGCCGGAGAGGCAGCTCCGCACAGAGCCGCCTCCGGTTCGGTCCCTCCACTCACCTTTCCTTCCAGCGCTGGGAGATGGAGGCACCAGGCAGGGAAACCCCCTCTGCCCAACAGAGCAGGCAGCCACCTGCTCCATGGGGCAAAGGGGGGATGGCGTCTGCGGCCTGCCCAGTGCTGCCGCCTCTTGCACTGCAGGAGGCAGCGGCGCTGGGCAGGGAAACCCCCTCTGCCCAACAGAGCAAGCAGTCGTCTGCTCAATGGGGCAGATGGGGAATGGCATCTGCGGCCTGCCCGGTGCCGCCGCCTCTTGCGCTGTGGGAGGCAGCAGCGCCAGGCAGGGAAACCCACTCGGCCCGACAGAGCAGGCAGCTGCCTGCTCCATGGGGCAGAGGGGGGATGGTGGCTGTGGGGATGACAGAGGGGGGATGGTGGCTGCTCTGGAGGGACATGCCCAAGCTACCCTCCAACCTCCAGGGGCATGTCCCTCCAACCCTCCAGAGCAGCGCTGGAAGGAGAGGTGAGTGGAGGGGATGCAAAAAGCGGCATCCTCACGCACGGAGCTGCCTCCGGTTCAGCTCCTCCACTCACCTTTCCTTCCAGCGCTGCTCTGAAGGGCTGGAGAGTCACGCCACGCTATCCTCCGACCTCCAGGCCACGTGGAGCTGCAGTATAAGGCTGAAAGAGCCGCATGCGGCTCTGGAGCCGCGGGTTGCAGACCCCTGCTCTAGAGGATGCCATCAAGCTGGACTTGCCATCTTCATCAGATCCAATCTCCACGCATCCGTGGAAATGTTGTCAACATGCAGCAATCTGGCCATGGCCGTAGCCTTCTCTTGGGACCACCTTGCGGTACTGTTGGTTAATGTTTATCTTCCCCCTTGTACATTGAAGGAGGAAAGAACTTCTCTTTGGAATAAACTACCGGCCTATCTAGAAGAACTGCAATTAGTACATGAATGTACAAATTGGCTCATAGCAGGAGATTTTAATGTGAGGGGGGGGGAGTGTGAACCTGGCCTACAGGCGGCATCAGGGTTGGAGCTGGACGATGCACCCTGGTTTTTCTCTCTCCCAAGGCGTACTAAGGATCATACTATAAATGGGTCAAGTTTAGACTTTGTTAATATCTGTTCTAAATTTGATCTCATTCACCTTAATGGTTTGATAGGAAAGGACCAAATATTTCACTTTGAAATGAAAAGGCCCGGACTCACTTACTCCTTATGTGCCTCCGGGTGCCCAGAAATCCTGTCTGGGTGGGGAGTGGCGCGTGAGCCTCCACCGGCCTCCTGCAAACTTCCCCTGCTTCCAAGACTGGACTGGCGGCCTCTGCACCTGCCTCTTCCCACCTCTAGCGATGCACGCTAGAGGCGGAAAGAGGCAGGTACAGAGACCATAGGGCCAGTTCCAGAAGCAGGGAAAGTTCTGTAAGGCCAGAGCAGGAGGCCGGTGGGGCTCAAGCACTGCTCCCCGCCCAGTCCGGACTCCCGGGGGCGAGTAGGGAGCTGGGCTGCCGTAAGTGGGGCCAGGCAGGGGGGAGTGCTGGGGGTGAATTTGCGCCCCTCTGGGCCAGTGGTGCAGCCTTCGGGGGAGACAGAAGCCTGCTTGTATCCGGCTGCTCCTCAGGGGCCCTGCAAGCCCACGCTCCCCCTCCCCTGGGGTGGTGGGATTCATTCAGCTACTGAACCGGTGAGAACCAGTTGAATCCCACTACTGGGGTGAGCCCTGCTCACCGGCATTCAACTGCGCCCCACCTGAACTCCCCGGAGGATTGGGAGGAGGAGGGGTGCTGCCCTGTTGCATGAGAGGGCACTGCCCTACTGTGTGCCCCTAGAAAGTGTCACCTGGGACTTCAGCACTACCCCACAGCTACACCACTGGTCACATGATTCACAGCTACACCACTGGTCATGTGATTCACAGTTACACCACTGGTCATGTGATGTACAAAAAGGGGTGTGTGTGGCTGTGTTTATGTTTGTATTGTAAAACATAGCTGGGTGAGTTAGTGCAATAGTGATTGGGGAAGGGGTATTTAGTTTACTTCCCATGTGATTTTTCTCAATCTACCTCACACACCCCTTCCCACTACTAGGCGGATGATGAGGAACTGGGGAAGTCGGCAGCAGCTGAGTAACATCTTGCTAAGTGCTCTCCAGGCCAGGGGGAGCCCAGAGATGCCTGCCAAAGAAGCTCTCGTCTTCAGCCCTTCGCCTGGGACTGGGCTGAAGATCAGTGAGTGGAGGAAGAAAAAGTTGACTGAGCGATCGGAAGCCTTCTCTCCCCTCCTTGTTCATGACTGTATTTCCTTCTCTGTGGGTTGTTAGCAACTTTGTGCCCCCACTGGGGAGATAAGCAGAATGCAAATATTCTAAGTGAATACAAAGAAACAGATGCACACACACACACGCGCGCGCGCGCGCACACACACACACAAAGAATCAGGAAGGGACAACCAAAGACATACAGCAGTGCTGCTCTGGTGATTAACTCTGCACACCAGTTTCAAAATTAAAACAAAAATCTCCAGTCATGAATGAAGTATGTTTTTTCCCTATTCCCTCCTCTTTTTATTAAATTGCTTAGACTTTTTAAATGATAAAAACAATATAACTGTTTGTCCAAATCCAAATCCAAAACCTTTGTTAGGCATAAAACCGGTGTGTGTCAAGAATTCCAAATACAATAAGACTGTTATTGCACAACTTGCAGTACACAAAGTAAAAATATAGCAACAGCTTCAGAGATTTCAACATTAGAGTTATTTAGAAGCTTAGCCATTTTTATCTTATCAGAAAGGAGCATAAATCCTGTTGGTAATACAGTTCTCAAATCAGTTCTGATGTTGTTGTATTTTGAACAGTGAAGCAGAATATGAGAAAGTGAATCAGTTGTATCAGGACAAAATCGACAGCAACGCTCATTTTGTGGAATATTAGAGAAGCGACCTTGAAGATGTACTGACGGAAAAGAGTTACACCTTGCTCTAGTCATGACCCATCTGCAATTGTAATTAACAAGTTGTTCCAGGTATATAGCAGGGCTAGATTTCTGAGGGATAATCCCAAAGAATATTAGAGAGCAAGAGCTTTGCGCTTTGCTCAGGAGAAATTAATATTCTTGATCAAATAATCTAGTCTTTAAGCGATGGTAAATCTCCGGAGCGGTGAGCATTTGTAGGGCCTCCCAAGAGAAGCCCAAGGAAAAGATCTTTTTTTCAATGTGTAGCCACCATTTCGAAAGCTGAAGCTCTCTCATTTCTAACTGGGACAAACTGTTAGGGTCCGTGCAGAAACAAAGACGCAGCCAAAACTTAAAAGTTACAACCCATGCCCTTGTTTCTAATAAATGTTGCCCTGATTCCAAACAAAGAACACCATAGGGGACACAATGCGGGGTGCCAAAGATCTTATATAGGAAATTGGATTGGATGCGTTCCAATTTCTGGTGCCATGCTTGGATCCAGATGGGGATACCATACAAAAGGTGCTGGGCCACCTTAGCATTAAACACCTTCAACGCTGCTGGTATGAATCTACCACCATTGTTATTAAAGAATTTCAGTACTGCAGCGGATAAATTTTTGCAGGCTTTAAGGGTGTTATCTCTGTGTGTGGTCCAGGTTGACTTATGATGGAATATTATCCCAAGATATTTGAACAATTTAACTTGCTCGGTGTCAGCACCTTGGATAGACCATCTCGAAGGTCTAAAAACATTGGAAAAAACCACAATTTTAGACTTAATTGGGTTAATGACCAACCTGTTGTTTGAACAGTATTCACCACACTTAGTCAGCATGTTTCTGAGACCAGATCTTGTTCTTGATAATAAAACTGCATCATCGGCATAAAGGAGGATAGACAGAGGCACACCATTCAGATAGGGGCAATGAAAGTTGAAACTATTCAATGTGGGGGCAAGATCATGCAAAAAAAGATTAAAGACAACTGTTTGTGAAGAACATGTTTCAGGTGCACCCACCAGACAACTAGGGGAAAGTAGCAAAGAAGAAATTCTTACTTTTGATGGTTACTCTTGTTCTTTTAAAGTTGTTTCTTCCAAAGATTAGCCACTAGAGATTATCGTCATCTGTTTATATTTCAGTTGTTCTGTCCTGGAAACCAACCAACACAAATGCTGTTGTTTTTTAAGGAAAAAATCAAAATTCCTATAACTCAGCAAAATTAGTGTCAGGACTACAAGTCCCAACATGCAGTAGTCCCCACCGGGATGCTGTAGGATTGGGAAACTTCCGCGAATGAGAACCCAGGGCAGGAGAAGGGACTACAGTGATTAGGTGGTACGAGCATTCAATCATGCCTTAAATACTGGAACTGAGGGGGAGATCCTCAGTTCCAGCACCCTGTAGCTAGGATGATACCAATCAATAAAGTTTTCCTGTTCAAGTGAACTTTGTCTGAGTGTGTTCAGCCTTACAATCAGACAAATACCTTGAATGGGATATGAGAATAATTACAGTTTAGAACTTCTATCTCACTCCAAGATGACATGAGGGGAAGGCACCTACATCCTGATCAAGTTAGGGAGAAGAGGTCCGTGATGCAGACCACCCAGTGAATCTCCACTGTCCAAAGAATGCAAGAGGGCTCCGTGGCCAGTTCCCCTCCTAATCCACAACCCCAGAGTGTGCACTGAGATCAGTCATAATACAGCACATTCAGAAGATAGCTGTGCTGGTCTGCAGTAAAAAAAGTTAGATTCAAGGATGATGAAGGGAACTTTGACTCTCAAAAGCGTATACCGCAAAAATTTTGTTGATCTCTAAGATGCTTCTGGATATAAATTTAGCTGATCACAGAAAAGCAGTTCTCAACTGCTGTCAGCCATTTCAAAGAGGAAGCAAACACGCTCCAGCCCTATGTATGGGGTATGGAAATTGGACAATGATTGAAAAAGATAAAGAGGAGTTTGGATTTATGACTCGCTTTTCTTAACTGTAAGGAGTCTCAAAGAGCTTACAACTCCTCCCCTTCTCCTCACAATGAACACCTTGTCAGGTCAGTGGGGCCAAGAGTCTGCAGAGAACGATGACTGGCCCAAGGTCACCCAGCAGGCCTAATGAGGGAGAAACACGGGATACTCTCCAAATCGGCCCCACAGAACCCCTGCAGACAGTTCAGGCAGCGCCTGGCTGAGCAGCAGGGTCAGCTCCTGAGCAGCAGCAGCAACAAGACCAGGAGGCTCTGATGCAAGATTTATGCAGGACACTGGAGTGGGACCAGGCAGGAGGCCCCATGACAGCCGCAATGGGGGGGTGGGGGTGGAAGTGGGATGTGCAGCACCTGGGACCAGCTGACTTCCCTACATCCCACTCTTTAAACTGGAACCAGATGTTTATGTCGAAGGATCCCGTGAAGTATTTGAGAAGACGGTGGAAGCAGAAGGGGGCCCAAACCCCAGTGGGCCTTCATCATCATGGGGCCCCACCTGGCCAGAGAGGCACAGGAGCCCTACAGATCCTACCTAAGGAGCAGGTGGTGGCAGACTGCGACTGGTTGAAAGCGGCCATCCTTGATTGTTATGTGATTGCACCAGAGACCTACCAACAGAAACTCAGAGCCCTGACCTCCCCAAAGGCCACCCAACCCATCTGTGACATCAATTTGGGCCCTGGGGTCGCCTTAAGGCAGATATGACTTGATGGCCCGCAAGAGTGAGAGTAGGAAATAAGGGCCAACTGACAGATTCAATCCAGTTGAGGAAGGGTGTAAAACAAGGTTGCTTGTTAGCCCCATTCCTATTCAATTTCTTTATAAATGACTGTGTACAATCTATGGGAGACCCTACTTTTTTCCCTCCAGTTCTGGAAGGGAGACAGATACCAATACTCTTATATGCCGACGACATGGCTGTCATGTCGATCACCAAAGTAGGAATGAAACGAATGCTCTCTAGATTAGCAATGTACTGCAACATCAATAAACTAAAAATTAATGGCAGCAAGACAAAAATAGTTGTCTTTGGAAGCAGAAATAAGAAACAAAACTGGAAAATAGAGCAGCAGCTGGTTGAGCAAACCTCCCTATATAAATACTTAGGACTAACCTTTCAGGATTCTTTATCCTGGAGGGCCCAAAAAATTCCAGCGCAACTTGTCTGTCCTATGGGCTACTTAGATTTTTCTTTGGCAAAGGAGGCCTACTGATTCCTCCAATTCTTAAAGCGTTTCAGAGTAAAGTGCTGGCGCAAGTACTGTACGGAGCAGAAATTTGGGGTTGGGACATCGCCACAGTAGGAAAACTGGAAACAGTCCAAAATATCTTTCTGAGAAAGATTTTGGCCCTGCCACCCTCCACCCCCGCCCCGTTGCTCCAAATGGAAGTAGGACTACCTTCCATCAGGACTAGAATCCATGTAAGAATACTTCTGTACTATAAAACCCTGGCAACTCTAAAGCCCAACCAACTAGTAAATCTGAGTTACAGACACATGATGAGAACAAATAGGTGGAAGGACCAAATTTCTCCCATACTAGCTCTCTATGAAATTCCTGACCTGGAAACTATTCATATATGGGACGTCAGCAAAATTCGTGACTGGCTCTATAGTAAAGATGCTCTACAAGACAACCAACTTGCTGCCATCCAGAAATACTCCCCATGGTTCTCTCGTGTTAAAAAGAACAAATGTTACGCACAATATCTTACAAATCTCAAGGAAGCAAACCTAAGAAAATCATTCACTTCCCTGAGATATCAGACGTTTAAATCAGAACATTTACTGGGGAATTTGCTAAAATACCAAAAGAGCTACGAGTATGCAGATGTAGCTTAAATCAGTGTGAGGACATAATACACTACACACTTCATTGTCCATTTTATTCTGCTATCCGTAACAAATATATCAATTATATCCTGTCAGGCCTGACAGGCAGCAAAGAGGAGAAAGTTTGCTTTCTGATGGCTGATGTGTATGCTGAGGTTACATCCAAAGTAGCGATATTTATGTTTCTAGCAGCAAAAATCAGAGAAAGTTCAACTGATGTTCAAACCACAGAAGCTAAGCTGTAATGAAGGTGGTTGGAGATTCCTAGAATTACAGTCCTGTTGTGGCTAGATTTATGATATTCCGCTTGATGTTGTATGGCTGCATTGCTTCTGTACTCTAATGCTTGAAAAACTCTCATAACATGTTTTATACTTTTGTAATCTGAGGGGAGTAGGGCTTTGGCTGAAGTACCTTTTTATGTGTATATGGCCTAAGGCTAATAAACACTGATTGATGACTTGATGGCCAAAAAATATATATCTTCCACTTTCAGCAAAACTGTCGAATTTCCAAGTGACTTCAGTGGCTTGGTGAAAATCTAAGTTATGAAATGTCAGTGTCCCCATTTCAAACTGGAAATTATCAGAGATGTTTAATCATTCCTGTGTTTGAATCACAGTTCAAGTAGAAATTGGGGGCAGCACCCTCAGATTTGAAAAAACTATCCAAATTATTCTCATGCCCCTGGACGTTCTATTGTTCAATAATGAGACTCCAAAATCAGATGATTTCTTTATTATGAAACAGCATCAGGAAAAAAACATAAGAACATAAGAACGAGCCTGCTGGATCAGACCAGAGTCCATCTAGTCCAGCTCTCTGCTACTCGCAGTGGCCCACCAGGTGCCTTTGGGAGCTCACCTGCAGGAGGTGAAAGCAATGGCCTTCTGCTGCTTCTGCTGCTCCTGAGCACCTGGTCTGCTAAGGCATCTGCAATCTGAGATCAAGGAGGATCAAGATTGGTAGGCATAGATCACCTTCTCCTCCATAAATCTGTCCAAGCCCCTTTTAAAGCTATCCAGGTTAGTGGCCATCACCACCTCCTGTGGCAGCATATTCCAAACACCAATCACACGTTGTGTGAAGAAGTGTTTCTTTTTATTAGTCCTAATTCTTCCTCCCAGCATTTTCAATGAATGCTCCCTGGTTCTAGTATTGTGAGAAAGAGAGAAAAATTTCTCTGGCTCATTCCGCACATGCAGAATAATGCACTTTCAAACTGCTTTCAGTGCTCTTTGAAGCTGTGCGGAATAGCAAAATCCACTTGCAAACAGTTGTGAAAGTGGTTTGAAAACGCATTATTTTGCGTGTGCGGAAGGGGCCTCTGTCAACATTTTCTACCCCATGCATAATTTTATAGACTTCAATCAGATCCCCCCTCAGACGTCTCCTCTCCAAACTAAAGAGTCCCAAACGCTGCAGCCTCTCCTCATAAGGAAGGTGCTCCAATCCTTCAATCATCCTTGTTGCCCTTCTCTGCACTTTTTCTATCTCTTCGATATCCTTTTTGAGATGCGGCGACCAGAACTGAACACAGTTCTCCAAGTGCGGTCGCACCACTGCTTTATATAAGGGCATGACAATCCTTGCAGTTTTATTATCAACTCCTTTCCTAATTATCCCCAGCATAGAGTTTGCCTTTTTCACAGCTGCCATGCATTGAGTTGACATTCCCATGCAACTATCAACTAAGACGCCCAAATCCCTTTCCTGGTCTGTGACTGATAGCACTGACCCCTGTAGCGTGTATGTGAAGTTTGGATTTTTTGCCCCTATGTGCATCACTTTGCATTTTGCTACATTGAACTGCATTTGCCATTTCTTAGCCCACTCACCTAATTTATCAAGGTCCGCTTGGAGCTCTTCACAATCCTTTGTGGTTCTCACCACCCTACATAATTTGGTATCATCTGCAAACTTGGCCACCACGCTACCCACCCCTACTTCCAGGTCATTTATGAATAAGTTAAAGAGCATTTGGTAGCATTTAGTTTATCAATGGCTGCCAGAATTTCTTCCTTGTCTACCACTATCTTCGCTAGTTCCTCAGATTCACCTCCTAAGAAGCTTGGTTCAGGTGCAGGAATTTTCCTCACCTCCTCTTGGGTGAAGACAGATGCAAAGAATTCATTCAGCTTCTCTGCAATCTCCCTGTCATCTTTTAGCACACCTTTCGTTCCTTCATCATTTAACGGGCCTACCGCTTCCCTAGCTGGCTTCCTGCTTTTGATGTACTTGAAGAACTGTTTGTTGCTGGTCTTGATGTTTGCAGCCATGCGTTCCTCATAATCCTTTTTTTTGCCTCCCTTACAGCTAACTTGCTTCTCTTTTGCCACCATTTGTGTTCCCTCTCATATTCTTCATCAGCCAAACTGGACTTCCATTTTCTAAAAGACATTTTCTTTTTTTTTGATAATTTCCTCAACCTCTCTTGTTAACCATGGTGGCTTTCTTTTGGACGGGGCGCTGCCTTTCCTAACCTGCGGAACACATTCCAGCTGAGCTTTTAAGACTGTGTTTTTAAATAACCTCCAAGCATCTTGGACAGTTTTGGTTCTCTTGATTTTCCCTTTCAGCTTCCTGCGCACTATCCCCCTCATCTTTGAGAAATTTCCCTTTCTGAAGGCAAATGTAACTACATTAGTAGTTGTCACTTGTTCGCATGCAGAGATACTGAATCTGACAGCATTGTGGTCGCTGTTCCCTATCGGCTCAACAACACTGACTTCCCGCACCAGATCACTGGTGTTTACACCAAGCCAGTTTTGCTCTGATTGAGCTTTGGTTAACCAAGATCTATTAATTATTTTGATAATACCTCATGATCTTGGTTTATTTCAATGCTGTTCCCTAGTCCTGATGCTCCTTGTTTGCTGCTATCTAAGACTGTTTTATCATTCTAGTACATATTTAGAACTGCTGGGACGTATCCCAGAATTCAAATTCTGTAGGGTTCATGTGCCTCAGTCTTTGGATCAAAATTTTGATTTTGGACCAGCGTGGCTGCAAGCAGGTCATATCTGCCCCACCCCTGGGGACTGGCTACTCTTCAGACTTGGCTCCCCCTCCCCACTCCCATGAAATTAACCATTTGTGTCCGTGAGGCTGAAAAGAAACCTGGCAAAATCAGATGCTTCAGCCAGCAAGTCAGTTACATTTTTTCCATGAGAAAAGAATGGGAAGAATGCAACTAGACCCTGGAGAAATCTGCTCAAATGTCAACTCCATACATCATGAGCTCTTGCACTGAGAGGAGAAATCCAAACTTACCTTCTGCCAAGAAAAAAAACTTTCTTAGAAATCTGAGACAGCAGCTGAAAAGATTGAAAGCCTCACAGACCCTCCCTCAACGCTCCTGAAATCTCTCCTGAGAACAAGGAAAAGCTAAGACTAAGAAAGCAACGTCTCTGGAGCAAAGTGTTGCAGGTTTTAGAACAGAGCAAAGATACCCTCAGATTTCTTCAGTTATCTTGCTGACATAAGCAATAATTTATTGTTGTTGCTGCTAATCATACAGCAAAATCCACAAGTTTTACAGAGAACACAAATATAAATTGATGTCTACAGAAATTGCCGTGTAAGATTTAACACCAGGAAAATAACAAACCTTTGTAAAATCAGACAGACTTGCCTTCTAGGTGGGAAGCAACTCCATTTGGTAGGTTACAATGATTCTCCCTACCCATACCAAGTCAGGATCCTAGAAACTCCCCACACGCAATCTGCATGAAGCCAACCACAAACTATTAAGTAACAACAGTACATAGAGATGTCATCATAACTGGCTTTATGGACTCTTGATCTCTCTCCAACCAGGTGAGCAACCTTCATCTTTTGTCATGCATCCTTGCCTGTTCATGTGTTTTATCACATGTTTCCCATGTAAATTCACACATCGGGACCTCTATCTGGTGTCAGAATGCTAGAAATGCTGACAGCTGCCCTAAGCTCTGGTCAGCTCCTGCTCTCTGCTCGAGTTCAGGTTCCTTCAACACCAGGACCTAATATGCAAAACAACATTACAGGTGGGAACCTGGTCCTGGCGTCAGGCCACACCATCCTCGGCCTGGCATCTCACACATCCGCATGAAGGCCACAGCTGCCCAGGCCATTATGACCGCTCGAGGCCAAGGAGGCCTCCCTTGCTTGCCATGTAACTAGTCAACAGACTGGGCAGAAGCCCCAGAGATATCAAAATGTTTGTATAGCACCTTAGCATGATTTTAGGGTACCAGGCCAACAAGAAGACAGCAAATAACTGGAGGAAAAAAGGGATCCGTGAATTTTGCCAAGGGTGGGGAGAAAGATTCCTAATAAAAACCTAACATTTTAAAAGGACATTTTAAAGTAATACAACTATACAAATTTAAGAAGAGTGAAACGTTCTGACTGATAGTCTCGCCTGTGTTGACACTGTGTCCAAAGGTTTCATGATTAATTTGAAGATATCAGAGTTAAGTAATCCAATGTAGATAAATTGAATCTGGTTGAGATTCGGGAGGCAGAAACCCTCCTGGGCTACAGAAAATCAATTCCATAAACATCTGAAGATTTGTTGAATCCTCATTTTAATAGTCGGGGGATTCTAAAGGAATGCTCTGGAGAGTTATGTGTCTGAGAGGTATTTCCAATGGGGCATAATTTGTTTAACAAGAGTTAATGGTTTCTGGAAGGGTACCAGGGAAGATAATATGCCCTGACACCGGTTAAGGGAATCCACACTGACTCTACCACATGGAATTTGCATGTTTCCCCATAATGCTGAACTTTCATGCAGAGTTCACGCCAAATTCCATGGAAGATCCTCCACATTAGCTTGGTAAAATACACTTAGCTATGATGTGGATTTTGATGGAGGTTTTTATAAAACTGCCAAATCAAAGAAGTCAAATGGGGGGGGGGTGGACCCAACAATAAGGTATAAAAATAGGAGCAGGGCTCTAGTGTGGGGAGAGATGATGGCCTCTGCTGCCACCACCAACACCCCACCCCCCCACCTGGCAAGGAGTACATAAAATAACCAAAATGATTCTAAAGACATTGTTTAAGCTACAACCAGAATTATACTTATTGGGTTTCTTTACATATCAACTGCAGCAAGAATGACAATCGCGAGGGTTTAGAAACATGAGAAGGCACCATCAGTGGACGACTGGACCACGAGACTTTCAGAGTACCTCCATTTAGACAAAATATCATCTAAAACAAAAGAATTACCATGGAACAACTTCCAGAGGACTCGGCAAGATTAACTACAATATCTTGAGGAGGGGGAAAAAAAGAGACTATTAGAAGACATAATTCTATGAGATAAATGACAAATGTTTAAGAATTGTATTTAAAGGGGAAAGACTTAGATAAGGAAATAATCTACACCTAAGCCTTAGTGTATAATTAATTATTGAATATAAGCAGAAGTGGAATGCTTAGGGGGGAGTCTGTAGTTAGACTGTTCCAATTTGTGTTTTATAAGTTTGTTTAACAAGTGTTTAACTGTGTTTAAATCTTAGCAATAATTTAAACGGATAATTAAGATTAGTTAGGTGGGAAATGGAGGGATAATGGTGGGAGAAGGGAAGAAGGAGAGGAAGGGTCAGGGAGGAATATTTGTTAATGTTAAAATGAGTAGTGAAAATAAGATAGAATAAAGGCAGAAGGTGAGAAGGTTTTTCTTCTTTTTTTAAAGGTTAGTAATATGTGTAAGTTAGTACAACACAAAAGGGAAGAAAGGGGAGAAAACCGTCTCAAATTGTGGTGGGAATGGTGTTAGGGTTAGATAGGTGGTAATGATTGTTTATGTTGTCAATTTATATAAAATGAATAAAGATTAATTTTTAAAAACCCTACCCCCACCCCACCGCTCTCTTTACAGGTTATTGCCTACCTCCTCTGAGTAAGTGTAAAAGGATGCTGGGGTAAAATCTCTCAGCCAGACTTCCCCTGTTAAGGACAACTCATTTTATTATATTGCTCTTGGAAACTGGTGAGACTGTTGTAATCTGGGGTTACAGAGTTACCACTGAGGTAAGAAAAGTCAGGTTTGAGGTAAGATGAATTTATTCAGATTTCTGGGCTTGGGACTAGTGGTGAACTTGTCTTTCAAAATGTATTTGGGTGTTTTTTGTTTTTGGTGAGGGGTAAGGTCCTTCTGAGTTTAGAGGAACCAGTGGAGAGTTTCTACTTCAAGGGCCAGTTCTCTTGCTTGAGGAACCAGCAGAGATCTTGTGGAATGTATTTGATTGGAAAATTTGCCCTTTTGGACTGAGGATTTTATAATAAGAAGTTGAAATAATGGAATAAAACTTGTTGCCTAAAAATCTTCATGGTTGCATAGCAAAAATAAAACAGCTAAATAACATTTGGATTGTGTCTGGTTCCTTCCACACAGGACTTTGCTTCTTTTAAGATGATGACTGAAGATCCCATGTAACTCAAAGTTATCTAATGGTTAAGATGGGTAGCACATGTGTAAAGTAGGAGTCCCCTTTTGAAAAAAGTATACCCAGAAATTATATCTTACTTAGAAAAAACTTGTGCCACCTCTCCAAGGAACCTGTTCAACGCAGCTTACAAAATATAACAAAATGTTAAAAGTTGTTAATTAAAAGCACAGCATTAAAAACTCAATTCCAGCATACAACCCACGATCAGCTTAAAATTAATACACCAGTTTCCATGCTAAAGGCACACTATAAAAATGGTGTTAAAAGATTAAAAACCTGGGTAAACGGAAACTGTTTGGCTTTGTGCCTACAAGAGAGAACTGCAGGTCAGCCTCCAGGGGAAGGGAATCCCTTCAAACGCCCGTCTCTGTTTCCCCAGACCTCATCTCTGAAACTGGGGACGCCACAAAGAGCAGATTTGGAAGGCAGTTCTCAACTGGAGGGTGGCACATCATGGGAACACATGAAGGAGGTGCTCCTTCATGCTGTCTGGCCCAAGCCATTTAGGATTTTAAAAGGAAGGACCAGCACCTTGTATTGTGCTCAGAAACAAACAGGCAGCCAGTGTTGATCTTTCAACAAAGGACTGGTACAATTCATGCCCTGAGGACAAACTTAGGGAGCTGGGGATGTTTAGTCTGGAGATGAGAAGATTATGGGGTAACATGATAGCCATGTTTAAATATCTGAAGGGGTGTCATTTGAAGGGCTGTTGAAGATGGAGCAAGTTCATTTTCTGCTGCTCCAGAGACTAGGACACAGAGTAATGGATTCAACATACTGGAAAAGGGATTCCACCTAAACATTAGGACAAACTTCCTGACAGTAAGGGCTGTTTGACTGTGGAATCCGATGCCTCGGAGGGTGGTGGAGTCTCCTCCTTTGGAGGTTTTTACACAGAGGCTGGGTGGTCATCTGTCATGAGTGCTTTGATTGTGTGTTCCTGCACTGCAGGAGGTTGGACTTGGTGGCCCTTGTGGTCTCTTCCAACTCTATGATTCTATGAATCTAACTAACAGCTGACTTTTGCAGAACCAGAAGCTTCCCTGATCACATCCTGCTTCCTGCAATGGCATTAAGAAGAAAGGAAACGCAGAACAATACACCACGACTGCATGCAGCCAGCTAGTCTGGTGCTTCCTTTTGCATGCATGCAAAATCCCACTTCCTGGCACCCGGAGATAGAAGTCTCTCTGGTGGTGATGGTTACCTAGCAATAATGAAAAAGGGACATTCTCCTTGGAGCAGAAGGGGCTAAGGGGTGATATGGCATTTGAAAAGATGATGGAATGGCAGCAGCTGCAGGAGGCCAGAGATGGGGCTGACTGGAACCATTGTAGCAGCTGGAGCTCAAGCAGGGTTGGGTTTCACAGAAGTTCCCATAAACAAGCCCCTCCAGCCCTCCCCCCCCCCACCACCACAAGTGCTTTCCTGGGGCGAGCATCAGCATAGTTGGGGCGCTGAAAAGAACAGGTTTCCAACAAGCAAGCTGAATCCCACTTTAAGCCAGCACATGTGCTAGAAATGGAAAGATAGGATTTCCAGGCATGTGATTGATTACATGAGAGGAAAAGACAATCAAGACTTCACCAAGCATTTATTTCAGTCCATATTGCTTTAAAAAAGAAACCACACAAGTCTCTGAACGGAGCCCAGCACCCCAGCCTGCTTCCCCAAAATCAGTTCTGTGGGGAACAGCCTGCTCAAAAAGTGCCACTCGACCCCCTTGTTCCCCTTTTGGTATGGAACCCTTGTGTCGCCCCCTCTCACTTGGCCTTCAAAGGCCTCCTCAAAACTTCCAGTCCCATAAAACATTACTCTTCATCCTCAGCTGATATGAAGCATAGCGAGGTCCAAGCTGTCCTTGGTCAAATTCATCCTTCCCAACTCTCCTGGGTTCTCTCCTGTTGGAACTGCAAACCAGGTGCCCACGAGTCTCATGGGAGGCTGTCACGGGTGCAGATGTGCTCCAGGCCCAGGCAGGAGGCCACCGGGAGCCCCATGGGAACCTCCCTGAAACAGTCAGGAACAAATTCTTTAGGTCCCATTCACACGGGCCACCCTGAGGTCAGAAGCCACCGTGCAGCCACTTGGCTACAACCGAGGTGGCACAGCTGTCGCAGACTCTCTCTGACAACAGCATTTTGTACACGGAGATTTTCTATGGGATTATGCACAGGCATTGAGGGGAAAAATAATCTACAGAATACACAGCATGGAATGCTGCCCAGAGTATTGGCTTCCCAGAACCAGTAATGTTCAAAATCTTCTCAATTCAGTAATTCCACCCGAGGGAATCTGCGCCTGCACTTCCATGGAAGAGGGCGGGGGGGGGGGGGGGGGAGCCTGTCCTGCAGGCCCTGCCGAGGCCCCAAACTGTCGCAGGATTCAAAGACGCTTGGACTGTGCCCCAAGGCAAACAGGTCACCGGAGCAGATCTTTCCGCATTGGGGTGCTACGATCCCTCTTCAGCCCCTGACAACAGCTTCACTGCCAAATTTTGGATTAATGGAAGATTCCAGACAGTTTTCAAAGTCAGCTTCACAAAAAGTGCACGCCAGTAATCTCACACTGATGTGACCAAGGCACAGATCACTGTAGCCAGATTGTGCTTTTAAACGGCATCTCATCTGGAGGGAACAAGAGCCGTGGTGTGCCACGGAGAAGGCCTGAGTCTCCAAGGGTGAGTCAGAACCAACCACACCCAAAGCTACAAACCCCCTCAGCCATTCGCAGGACCTTCATGGGAAGGTCAACCCTCCTGAACATGGGCTGCCAGGTAAAAATGAAACCTCCAAAGCAAAGTTCCAACTCAGCCAGCCTCCCCAAGAGCAACCAAGAACACCTGCCACAGATTTAGCTAAAAGCCAAATCTGTTGAACTGATGCAAACATTTTTAAAGCACTTCTGCAAGCTGCTGCTTGTGCAAGCAAACATCCAGACATGTTCAAAATGAACAAAAATGGCTTGAAACTGGCACGGCCTTGAGACGGTTTGGACATGGATCTGGTCTGCCTCAACCGAGATGAGAAACGTCTTCATTGTGAAGGTAAAACCAGGTAGAAGATGCAGCAGAGAGGAATGATGGGGGAACATACAGAACTCAGGCAAAGATGAAAAACAGGCCCATTCCAAGATGTAGATGATCACTTCATGGCGAATAAATAACAACACACCTGGGGAATGTCTCGTTCAGGAATCCCCAGCTCTTGTAAGCCTCTCAGCACCTTTGGAATTCTGACACAAAGTGATGATGTTCACTACAAAATGGCTGCCACAGGAGACGGCACCAAGTACAAAATGCCCTCTGATACACCACCCAGCTGTCGCCCTTACACAACAAGGATGGCAACCAGGGAGGATATGCACTTGCCTATTATGCCAGTAGAAAGCTGCAACCTAATAGTCAACTTCTTCCAAGTAAACACAGGTTGTATGGTACTGGCAGTCCCTTACCTAAGCCAGTCTTCAGGCTATTCTGGCCTAAGGGACTTAGGTTTGTTTACGAGACCTTTCCAGGCAGTGAACCTAGAGAACTCCGCTCCTCAACCTGAGAGGGACCTTATCTGTGATACAAACCTACCAGCCATTTTTCTTCCTAAAGTAAGACCCTAACGATCAATATCTGACAAACTGATCAAATATTTTCAAAATGCTTTAATATATTTTGCAGATTTTATGAAGTATCATAGTATGCACATAAACCAGACACAACTTGCACAGCTGCCATTCATTTCAAAGAGGGCTGTCCACAAAACTCCTAGACAGACTCCATATTGTCCTTGTCAGAACAAGTTCGTTCAGAATTTCCATCGCAGCTATTAAGACAGCTTTTCCTCCAGTCCCCACAGTAGTCCTCAGACTGGAAAATCCCTTCCACAAGCCCCATAGCAGTAAGATCACTTATGAATGCTTTAAACACAGTAATATTCGTGACTCCACAACAACAATCCCTTGTATGTAAAGTAATGTGGGAATTCTATTCCATTTGTTGTGATAGCATCGACTAAAATGTTAAGCAAATTCCTTAATTTGTTTTCTTATGCTGTATGAACACACATGCCACCCGTTTTCTGAAACTCTGTCATAGCCAATGTGCCTGCCCTATATAAAACAATAACAGGCCAAGGGAACTTGCCTGTTATTCCCAGATGAATGAGTTTAATAGGGCATGAAAGTCCCTCAGAGTGGTACTTTTCCAGTCTGGAGATCCCAAACAAGTCCCCAGTTCAGATGACAAAATTTTATTTTGTGTGTATCTTCCACATAAAACTCCATCAGAAAGGCTTCTTTATTTTTAGCTACACAGTAAAACACAGAGAAACATTACAGCAGCCAACCTCGACCTGTCAATCTAACTAACTAATAAACGTGATGCACTGTTCCCGAGTCTGTCCCCATATCAACCAGACATGTGGAGAAAATAATCAGAAAAAACTCTGATTCCCTTTGCACTTGTGTGTGTGTATGTGTGTGTGTGTATGTGTGTGTGTGTGTGTGTGGGGGTCATACTGAAGCCACTGTGTATGAGAAGTAGGTGTCAATTTCCCCATTCAGACAATAACTCGCTTGAAGGGTTCAAGGATTTTACTGAAGCCATGAAAGAAAGGCAGCAGGCCCAGTCTGGTTCCCATCCGCTGGTGGAGTTTGTACAGCTTCCGCCATTTGCGCTCAAACTTGAAGCAACTCCATGTCATGGCAGAGTTTACTAATCTCAGCCTGGTACTCGTACCTCTCTCATTCCCACCGCTGTTGTTGCTTTGAAGTGTCACTGGTGGGTGCCGAATCAGAATCAGAACCCACAACCATGGCCACAGGTTGGGTGAGCCAGGCTGCACTCTTTCGGCATCCGGGTCTCGTTTCCACAACTCCTTGTGGTTGTGCCCCTCCCCCAGGATCATCCCACGTCACAGTTCTGTAATCCAAGAGCTCCCGGCCGGGAGTATGGGGCTCCTCACACAGAAAGCTTAAGCTTGCACCTCGAGCCAGCCTGCACGTGCTCCGTCGTGGCTCAAAGGCCTGCAGCTGAAGCAGTGTCTGACCTTAAAGTCTCTGTCCGACTCTTCTCACTGTGCAATAATGTCCTGCAAAGAGGGGCTCCCAGCCCTCCTCCTCCGCATGCCTGAAAGTCCTTGAAGAAAAGTTATAATCGCCACTATAACGTTTGCAACTTCAGCTGCTGATGGGAGCATGAAGTTGGTAACAGTAGCGAACAGTCTTAATGTCACTTTCCCCATTCAGACAATAACTCGCTTGAAGGGTTCGAGGATTTAATTGAAGACATGAAAGAAAGACAGCAGAAGACTTTCCTCACGAATTGGCGCCAAACTAGTAGATAATATAATGTAGCAATCCCCACTCCCATATTTGAAACAATCCAGGACAATATCAACAGTCCAGCCCAGAGCCTCTTCCCTGCTCAAAGCTCCAAGGCCAGAGATGCGGCACCTGCAGCTAACGCTATCCCCAGCTATTCCCCCCTCCCAGCAATGGCATCCTGACAGCAGGGCATAATCATTCCTCCCCCACACTACTTTCCTCACCTGAAATTTGTTTTGCATTCTCAAAACTAGAGGATCAACTCAATAATGTGAAGAACAAGACTGGCACAGCCAAACTAGTACTCCATGTTGAGCCTATTACAGAAAAGGCCCAAAACAGCGAGTGACTGGGCACTTGTGCACTTTCCAGTTAAATGTGTCACATGATTGTCTTGCCAGTTACAGTTATTGTGAATGGTCATGTGCTTATCTTGTATCCTTTTTTTTTTTGAAGAGACATTTCACAAACTGTAGCTTTTTTCTTTCATTGCTGCTTAGTCCACTATTTACATTATTCCCTATTCTCCAAACTTGGGCCCAAGTATGCAGATCAAAAAATCTGCACAATAGGGCCAGGTAAGGGATAGGGGTAGATGTCTCTGCAAGGTGGAAACCCCAGGTTTGTGGGAGAATCCAAAATAATTAAACAGGAAACCATCCCAAAACAAAGAAGCAGCCTGTGCGCAGGAATACACACTGCAAAGTTAAAAAATGCAGATTAACACTTCACTAGACGACAGGAAGTCTGAAAGGAAAACAACATCTGAAGTGAAAGGGTGAAAATGACCAGAGGACGGGGGAAAGAAGCAAGAAAGTGGCCAAGATGGTGGGAGGGAAACAGAAGTTGCACAGAAAGGGGCAGCTGTAGTGGAATGAGATGGAGCAGGTGGCAGCTGTAGTGGAAAGCAGGGGAGGTGGCAGCAGAGGCAATCATGATGGGAAGGAAGACGAAGTGGTAGCTACTGTGGGCATCACTAATTGGGAAGCACATGTTCAACTCCAACCCCTCGTCCCCACAGACAGCTCTCCTCTTGGTGCATTGGGTGGAGAGGTAGTAGTAACAATGTCCCCTCCTGATGTGTCTGAATAAATTATCAGTCTTTGATAATTTAAAAGCGCAGGGTCCTTAAATTGCCGAGAGGGCATTGCCAGTGAGTCCTGATGCACTTCAGGGATCCCTGTGGCCACACTGAAAATAACAGAGAAGCTGCTTGAGATTTCTGGGGCTTCCTCTTTTATTTTAGTATCATAGTTTAAACCAAAAATCTTCTCTCTCTTCTTCAGCAATGAAAATGGCTGTAGTGGGGTTTAAAAAACAAAACCCACCAGCTGCATACAGAGATCTCCCCCTTGTGTTTATGGTGCTTCAGTGGAGGACGGCCACAAGCAGCTGAGCTGATTTACTACAGCTGGAAACATGCCAAACAGGAGATAGAAGGCAGTTATGTAGCTGCACAACATTAGCAAAGCAAAACAGTAAAATTCCAGTTGCCATTTTATGCAAATCCCCCCAGGGCTGAGGTGTTTGGAAACAACAGCTTCAGAGTAAGGTCCAATTAACATGAATTATTTTAGACTCAAGGAAGTTTTGAACATGTGAATGATATTACTCCACAGAATACTTGATGTGAATTGCAGTTAAACTTGCCATTTTCCTTAGGGGGATGAGGAGATGATTAAACAAACCTCAGTGAATTGTTCTTCAGGGCTTTTTTCTCCCTCTAAAATAGTGGTTCTCAACCTAGGGGTCGAACGACCCTTTCACAGGGGTTGCCTAAGACTCTCTGCATCAGTGTTCTCCATCTGTAAAATGGACAAATGTTAGGATTGGGGGTCACCACAACATGAGGAACTGTATTAAAGGGTTGCGGCACTAGGAAGGCTGAGAACCACGGCTCTAAAAGGAGAATTCCAGTTTATTATGCCTAACTAACAGCAGCCCGGTCCTGGATAGGCCAGGTTGGCTTGATCTTGTCAGATCTCAGAGGCTAAGTAGCATCCACCATGACAAGTACGTGGAAAGGAGACCCCCCCGCCCCGCCCCAAGGAATACCAGGGTCACGACGCGAAGGCAGGCAATGGAAAAACCATCTCAGAAAAGAAGCCCTATGGGATGACCCATAAGTCAGCTGTGACTTGACAGCACCCTCCCCCAAAAGGGGGGAAGTGCATCCTCTCAGTTATCAGTATGCATCATTTTGGGTACAAATCACAATCTCAACATTCATCAAGACTGCAAGTACTGAAATTCATCGTTGTTACAATCTTCCCTGGAAATAATGAGCAGAGGGTTCAATCACACTTCAAGAAAGCGATATTAAAATCAATTTCTCATAAGAAAAGAGCGAAGTCCCCCCAAATTGCAGAAGTCAACAGGCAACACTTTGCAATTGTTCAGAGCCAATGAAGGGTCCTTCTCCTCTGAGCAAAAGAGGACATCTATCAGTGTTTCCCAGCACCCAATCAGGGAGGCAGGAGTAAATTATTCTTGAACTTCCTGGCTGCTGGGGCCCACCCCTTTCTCCTCCAGTTCTGGGTCCCTGACAAGCAGTTTCACCTTCCAGATCGGAGTGAGAGCGGACCTCCCCTCCTGGAGAAAACACTTAACAAGAACAAGAACAAAACAAGGAAGGAGCACAACTTGGAGAAGAAACAGAGCAGCCCAGTAAACATTGGCTGAAAGTTGACTACAAACACAGCACCTGGTATACAAGAGAGGGAAAACGCTGCTTGGGAGGGCAAGTGCCCTCTTCCGCCCAAAGAAGAAGGACCCTTCACAGGCGAGTATCAGTTACTGTTTTCCACTTGAGTTTGAGGACATCTGGGTTACCTCCCCTAGCAGTGTCACTATTCGCTATGGGTCGGGATCGTTTTCCTCTTCAAGAATCTGCTGTATCGCCTTGCATCCAAAACTGGCATCCACCGAACTGAATGAATTCACCCTGTAAAATTCGGCGATGCACTCCCAAAGGCACCTGCTGATGGTTTGAGCAGACTCTGTTTGGAGCCTCTGCTGTGGTTGGCCACTGATATAGACATTGCTTCAGATCTCCTGGGATGAGGAACACCTGAATGGTACACCACACGTCAAGCTTGTGCCAAAAGACCTCCTTGGTTCTGATTTAATCAGAAGGGAGGCAAGAAGATTCCCTGTTGCCTATGAAAGCATGAGTTAATCTTCAGAATAACGGTGGGATCTGTTCTGAGGACCACCTTATCCTTATGGAAAAAGGACAATTATAATTTGACTGACAGCACAGCTAACTCTCAGACTCACTGGGCCGAGGTGACTGCCACAAGGAATATGATCTTCATCCTGAGGTGTTTGACAGAAATGTCCATAATTGGCTCAAAAGGATGCCTGGTCAAGGCAAGCAGGACTAAATGTAACTTCCAGGTAGGAAAATGATGTCTGGTGGACACAGTCTTAAAGGATGACCCTCTAGGGAAACATTTGATGTGCGGATGAAAAGATGGAGCCCATCCGTCTAAGTCAGTGGTGGCGAACCTATGGCACAGGTGCCACAGGTGGCACTCAGTACCCTCTCTGTGGACACGTGCAAACAGAGTGCTCCCTCCACACACACATCTAGGCTGGCCTAGGCCGCTGGGCTCGATTATTAGCATTAAATCTAAGACCAGGTTTTGGGGAAGCAGTGTAGGTAACCCTGTTAAGCGCTGTTAAACCCCACTGATTTTCATGCGAAAAGGGTGGGTGTAAATGGGAAATTCTCACAATGGAGAGATGTAGGGAGTGGTGTCCCCCAAGGATCCGTTTTGGGACCAGTGCTCTTTAACCTAATCATAAATGACCTGGAAGTAGGGGTGGGTAGCATGGTGGCCAAGTTTGCAGATGATACCAAATTATGTAGGGTGGTGAGAACCACAAAGGATTGCGAAGAGCTCCAAGCGGACCTTGATAAATTAGGTGAGTGGGCTAAGAAATGGCAAATGCAGTTCAATGTAGCAAAATGTAAAGTGATGAACATAGGGGCAAAAAATCCAAACTTCACATACACGCTACAAGGGTCAGTGCTATCAGTCACAGACCAGCAAAGGGATTTGGGCGTCTTAGTTGATAGTTCCACGGGAATGTCAACTCAATGCATGGCAGCTGTGAAAAAGGCAAACTCTATGCTGGGGATAACTAGGAAAGAAGTTGATAATAAAACTGCAAGGATTGTCATGCCCTTATATAAAGCAGTGGTGTGACCGCACTTGGAGTACTGTGTTCAGTTCTGGTCGCCACATCTCAAAAAGGATATTGAAGAGATAGAAAAAGGGCAGAGAAGGGCAATGAGGATGATTGAGGGACTGGAGCACCTTCCTTATAAGGAGAGGCTGCAGTGTTTGGGGTTCTTTAGTTTGGAGAGGAGACGTCTGAGGGGGGATATGATTGAAGTCTATAAAATTATGCATGGGATAGAAAATGTTGACAGAGAGACATTTTTCTCTCTTTCTCACAATACTAGAACCAGGAGGCATTCATTGAAAATCCTGGGGGGAAGAATTAGGACTAATAAAAGGAAACACTTCTTCACGCAACGTGTGATTGGTGTTTGGAATATGCTGCCACAGGAGGTGGTGATGGCCACTAACTGGATAGCTTTAAAAGGGGCTTGGACAGATTTATGGAGGAGAAGTCGATTTATGGCTACCAATCTTGATCCTCTTTGATCTGAAATTGCAAATGCCTTAGTAGTCCAGGTGCTTGGGAGCAACAGCCGCAGAAGGCCATTGCTTTCACATCCTGCATGTGAGCTCCCAAAGGCACCTGGGGGGCCACTGCGAGTAGCAGAGAGCTGGACTAGATGGACTCTGGTCTGATCCAGCAGGCTAGTTCTTATGCTCTTAGTGTTGTATATTCTCTTGTTAAAATGCCCTTCTAGAGACCAACATAATATTGGTGACCGCTTGGCTATATCCTTTTGCCATCAAGTCCCACCGTTCAATCTCCACCAGGTCAAGTTCCATCGCTCTGATTCTGGGTGGAGGACTGGGCCCTGGCGGAGAAGGTTCTTGGACAGCGGGAGAGGGAACGGTTGGCAGGTTGACAGCTGCATGATGTTGGAGAACCAAGGCCAATGCAACCAACAGGGGGCTACCAAGATCACATCCGCCTTCTCCTCTCAGATCTCCCTTAGAAGCCTAGGGATAAGAAAAAAAATGGGGGGAAAGGCATTCAGCAGTGCTAAAGGCCAGCTGATAGATAAGGAATCCATCGCTTCAGCCCTCGGATGATGAAAACAAGAGAAGAATCTGGGCACCTGATTGTTCAAATTGGACTCAAATTCATTATTTGGACATAACAATATACATTAATGAGGACAAGAGAATCGAGTTTCTTCCATATCACAAGCCCACTGATAAGAATAAGGCATTACATTTTGCATCTTTCCACCCCAAACATCTAAGGCAGTGTTTCCCAACCAGGGTACCCTGACCTCACTCTTCATATCTCACGGTACCCCTGCCGCCACCCTCCACCTTCCCCTCCCATTGCCCCTGCTTGTCACACACCCCACCTTCCCCTCCCAGGGTGAAGGGTAGCACTGGGGGTCGGGGTGGCGCCGGTGGGAGACACCACAAAAATGAGGGGGGGCGGTAGTGTTGCCGCGGTACCTCTGGGACATGCTCACGGCACCCCAGGGTACCAGGGAACCCTGGTTGAGAATGGCTGATCAAAGGATTAATTTACCATTTACTCAACTCATCAGGGCTAAAAGGAATTCAACCAAGGAGAAGGCATTTTTACAAGAAGCTGAGCTGATCATGCAAAATTATTATTCCAGAGGATATCCACGGCAGGTTTTGAATAGAGCATGGCAAAGCATCAAAAATGTTAATAGAAGGGATTTGCTGACACCTAGAGATCGACCTGCAGTATCACGACTCACTTGTGCTTTGGATTTTACCAACAAAGCCATGGATATCAAGCAGATAATTTACAAGCATTGGGATTTAGTCAAGGAGATTCCTGGATGCTCCATTCCACCCCGCATTGGATATAGACGGACATCCAATTTGAAACAGAGACTGGTGGCAGCAAATTTAAACGTAAGGAAGACTGTGAAAGCTATTTTGACTGGGCATTTTAAATGTGGAAGCTGCAGAGAGTGTACTTTGTCTTTGAATGTCAAAGAAATAACGGTTCATTGGTAGACTTACCCTGAAGGGGCCTTCTCCTGGACGGCAACGAGGTCATCCTGATTGGGGTGATTTCCCAATCCAGTCTCAGGGAGGCAGGAACTAATTTGTTGCCACTTCCTGTGGGGGATTGGGCGCCCATTTGCCCCAGTGCTTGACTAACACAGCAGTAAGAGAGAAGAAAGAACTACAACAAGATAATAACAGGAAGTAACAACTACCAGAAAACGACAACAGATTATTTAACTATCATAACGTAATGGAACAAGAGGAACTGACATAAAGTGAAACATTAGGGGAATGAGGTGCCCCTGTCACTGACCGATTCCTGGTACTAGAGATCAGTTTTCTGTCGTGTTATGTAAATTAAGAGTTTTTTAGAGTATTGTGTGTTGTGAAGCTCCAGGGGGGGCCAGGATGCCGTCGCCGTCCAGGAGAAGGCCCCTTCAGGGTAAGTCTACCAATGGACCATTCTCCTGGAGGTGACCTTGGGCATCCTGATTGGGACCCCCCGAGCAGCATCCCTTATAGGGTGGGTAACTTAATCCCCCAAAATGTGTTCCAATACTCTATATCCAAATGCAGCCTCATTTGCTGCCACGGTGTTCAGCCTGTAGTGTTTAATGAATGAGGTCACTGATGACCATGTAGCTGCTCTGCAAATGTCCTCTACAGGAATTTGGCGTCTAAGGGCTGTGTTGGTGGTGGCGCTCCTGGTTGAATGAGCTGTGATGCCAGGAGGTATAGGAATTTTGGCTGCCCTGTTAGCCTCTATGATGCAGGATCTGATGGAAGAACTGATGGCCGCCCGTGACATTGTCCCTCCTAGATTTGGCATGGACACATTGATGAAGAGACTTTCTGTGTGTCTGATGGATTCGGTTCTGATGATGAAGGCTTTGAGTGCCCGACGTACATCCAGCTGATGCCATAGGTCAGGGGTAGGGAACCTGCGGCTCTCCAGATGTTCAGGAACTACAATTCCCATCAGCCCCCACCAGCATGGCCAATTGGCCATGCTGACAGAGGCTGATGGGAATTGTAGTTCCTGAACATCTGGAGAGCCGCAGGTTCCCTACCCCTGCCATAGGTGTTTCTTCGGGTGAGATGGGGAAGGGAAGAAGGTGGGCAGAATTATTTTCTGCTTCAAACGGAATAAGGAACCCACCTTTGGGACGAAAGTGGGATCGAGACGCATCACCACCCGGTCCTTGTGGAAAATACACAACTGAGAGTTTATGGATAATGCACGTAGTTCTGACACTCTTTTGGCCGACGTAAGGGCGACCAGGAGGAGAAGTTTCATACGAAGCCATTTGAGGTCAATAGTCTGAATAGGCTCGAATGGGTGTTTTGTGAGCGCATTTAAAACTACATTTAGCTTCCATGAAGGGAATCTATGTACAACAGGTGCCTGCTTTTGCCTAACTCCTTTAAGGAATCTTAGAATGTCGGGATGTTGAGAAGCAGTTACTCCTTGGAATCGTGGCCATACGGTGGTGAGTGCAGCCACCTGTCGCCGCAAGGTTGAACTTCTCAAGCCCCTGTCAAAACCGTCTTGCAAGAACTGGAGGATCTGTGGAACCCTGGGCCAAGTAGAATCGGTAGCGTTCTTCTCTGCCCACTTAACGAAGGTCAGCCAAGAGGAATTATAGATACGTATGGTGGAGGGTTTGCGTGCAGCGATGATGGTCTCAGTTACCCGTCTTGAGTATCCTTTTTTGGCTAACGATTGGCGCTCAATCTCCAGGCGGTTAGACAGAACCATTGGGGGTCCTGGTGCTGGATTGGACCCTGCGAAAACATGTCTATTGGTGTGGGTAGAGTAAGAGGTGGATCGATGGACAGCGGCAGAATGGAGGAAAACCACGGCTGTCTGGGCCACCAGGGTGCTACCAGAATCACTTCCGCCTTCTCCTTCCAAATCTTCCTCAAGAGTTTGGGGATTACTGGAATTGGTGGAAAGGCATATAGCTTTCTCAGCCACCGTGCCGTCAGAGCATCTGTGTCTTGTGCTAGAGCAGGGGTAGGGAACCTGCGGCTCTCCAGATGTTCAGGAACTACAATTCCCATCAGCCTCTGTCAGCATGGCCAATTGGCCATGCTGGTAGGGGCTGATGGGAATTGTAGTTCCTGAACATCTGGAGAGCCGCAGGTTCCCTACCCCTGTGCTAGAGGATGGAAATACCTCGTGAAGAATTGAAGAAGTTGATGGTTCTTTTCTGAGGCGAACAGATCTATTGCCGGAACCCCAAATGTTTGTGTAATTTGATGAAATATTGAAGGATGCAGCTTCCATTCCACTTCCAACACCGTCTGATGACTGAGCCAGTCAGCCTCTATGTTGAGGTTTCCGCTGATGTGTTTTGCCGTTAGCGAGGCTAGGTGAGACTCTGCCCAGGTTAGAATTCGGGACGCTTCCTGATGCAAACGGACGAACCGAGATCTTCCCTGGTTGTTGACATGGGCCTTTACTGCGACGTTGTCTGTCCTTATCAAGATGTGTTGGTTCTGGACATGAGGTTGCAGGTGCTGCAGAGCGAAGTGGATCATTTTCATCTCTCGTAGATTGATGGGGAGTAACGACTGATCCGGCGACCAGGTGCCCTGAGCGAGGTGGCCTTGGCAGGATGCTCCCCACCCCCGTAGGCTGGCGCCTGTGAATTGGATTGACAGACAAGGGTCTAACTTCAGAGGCTCTGCGGGCCGATGGCGTCTGTGAATACCTGTGGATCCGATTGTCGTGTAGGAAAACCTTGCCTTTGGTGAGGTTCTTCTGATGGGACCACCAAAGTAGGCTGCTCTTGAGTTGGGGGGTGGGGGGGGATCACGACAGACCGGTCTTGCTTCCACATTATCTGTAGTTGGTAAGGCTTCAGGAATCTCTGTAATGACCTCGCATGGAATCTTCCCCACTGCAGCATGTCGATGATCAAGATGAAGAGCCCCATCAATCTGGCCAACTGAAGAATGGACGCTCTTTTTGCTGCTAAAAAGATGGTTACCATCCTCTGTATCTTTATGGTTTTGTTGCGGGGAATGAACAAGGAGTTGTGTATGGTGTCTATTATCGCTCCAGGATGTTGCATGTGAGTGGTAGGAGTTAAGGAACTCTTCTGGAAGTTGATGAGGAACCCATGATGAGTTAGGGTCGAGACAATGGATGAAAGGTCCAGGGCATTCTGTTGTTTGGACACCGACCTCATGAGAATGTCGTCCAGATAAGGATGGACATGAATCCCCTGTTGTCTGAGGGCTGTGAGGGGAACGAGGAGGACCTTTGTAGAGACTCTGGGAGCCGTGGCCAGTCCGAACAGGACAGCCTTGTACTGGAACTGTTGATTCCCCACAGCGAATCTGAGGAAGGCTCTGTGGCGGGGGTTGATAGGCACATGTAAGTAGGCCTCAGTCAGATCCAGAGATGTGAGGATGGTCTCCTGGTCGAAGACTGTCCATAATGGAGTGAAGAGTTTCCATCTTGAACCATTGTAGACGTATGTGTCTGTTTACATACCAGAGGTTCAGAATGGCCCACCAGTCCCCGTTCCTTTTGGGAACGGTAAAGAAGTGGGAGTAGACTCCACAGAAATGTTCCGAAAGAGGCACAGGTTCTATGGCCTGAATCTTGAGTAGATGCTGAATGGCTTTTTGAGTTCGCAGTCTTTTGACTGGGTTGGAGTGGGCTGGGAACTGGTGGAAATGAGGTTTCGGGATCCGGTAGAACTCTATGAGATAGCCTGTGGAGACTACCTCCCTCGTCCAACAGTCGACATGACTGCCTGTCCAGGATCTGGCGATGATACTACTCTAACTTGATGGAATACGGAAAGATTGGATTGACAGACGAGGGTCTAACTTCAGAGGCTCTGTGGGCTGATGTAATTGCCACCAGGAATATTGTTTTCACATGGAGCCAGCGCAAGTGAATGGACTGAACCGGTTCTAAGGGGGAATTGGTAAGAGCCATAAAAACAGTGTGGAGGCGCCAGGATGGGAACTGTGGTTCACAGGAGGTTGCTGTTGCTGAACACCCTTAAGGAAACGTAACACATCCGGGTATTGCGTTAAGCCAAAACCTTGGAACTGGGGACAGACTGTGGACAAGGCAGCTACCTGACGTTTAAGAGTGACACTCCTGAGGCCCATTCGGAATCCGTCCTGCAGAAATTCTAGGACTGAGGTCAAGGAAGGATTACTTGGGTCCCGCAGTTTTTCCCTGGACCAGTTCACGAATGACCTCCATGTGGAATTATATAGCCTCATAGTGGAAGGCCTGCAGGAGGCCAGCATGGTATCAATGATGTCCTCGAGTAACCTTTGCACCTTATTGTTCCCCGCTCAACAGCTGGGTGGCCAGACACAGACATCCTGGGTCAGGATGACGCAGAGGACCCTGGGGCAGAAGATCTGGCAGCCCTGGAAGCTGGGATGGAGAAGATACTACCATATCCATTATTGCAGAGAAACACGGTCTCCTAGGCCTGGACAGGGAGACTAGGATGACCTCTGCCTTTCCAGCCCGGATGCGTCTTAGTAGCCTTGTATTACTGGTGTTGGAGGGAAGGCGTAGAGAAGATTCTGAGGCCACGGGGCAATCAGAGCATCTACTTCCTGTGCACAATGAAAGAACCTGGAGAAGGTCGGGACTTGCACGTTTTCTACTGTGGCAAAGAGGACCACCATCGGGTTGCCGAAGCGAGAGGTGATCTGAAGGAATGCTGACCTGTTGAGCAACCACTCTGCTGGGGAAACAGTTTGCCAGCTCAGCCAATCAGCGCTCAGGTTGAGTTTCCCTTTGACGTGTTCGGCCTGGATGCTCAGGACATTCCCCTCTGCCCAGGTAAGAATCTTGCTTGCTTCCTTGTGAAGGCAAGCTGAACATGACCCCCCTCGATGGTTCAGGTAGGTCTTGGTCACTACGATGTCGGTTCGAACAAGCACATGTTTGCCAATCACCTTCTGTTCGAAATGTTGTAGGGCCAAGAAGGCAGCTCGCATCTCTAGTGCGTTGATGGGAAGAGAGGAGGTTGGTTTGGACCACCTGCCCTGCGTGAATTCTTCCACCAATGTGGCTCCCCAGCCCTGGAGGTTCAACTCTATGAAGATCTGCACATAAGATCTGCACTTTGTCGGCAAAGATCTTACCCTGTGTCAAAATGGTCCTGCATTTCCATCTTCGGAGCTCTGTTTTGAGAGACTGATGAATATTGAGGGGCCTGTCCAGTTTCTGAAGGATCACCACTGGTGAGGTGGGAGGAAGAACTGCAGTCCTCTGGAGTGAAATCTGCTCCACCAGATCGTGTCGAATGTGGCTGTCCTGACTCCTAGAAACTTGGACAGGAAGAGAAGGGAAAACTGTCCTGAATTTGATCCCCATGGACACCATCATAATGATCTTCTGGATCTTGTCCTCTGGCACGAATAGGTGTTCTTGACGGTGTCAATCATTACCCCTAGGTAAATGAGCTGTTAGGTTGCAGATGGCTCTTCCCCAGAATCACGAGAAACCGTGGTCTTGTAGGACCTGCAGGTCAGATGTAAGTCCTGAAGTGCTGCTGATGTAGATTTGGATCTTATAGTAGGTTGTCCAAATAGGAGTGTATGCGGCAAATAGGAGTGTATGCGGTACCCTTGTTGGTGAAGGAGTGTTATGGGACCTAGGAGCAATTTCGAGAAGACCCTCAGGCTGCGTGAGACTGTCGAGTAGGTACATGTAGATAAGTTTCCGTGAGCTCCAGTGAAGTGAAGAAGTCTCTTGGGAAAAGAGCTTCTGTGATGGACCTCAGGGATTCCATCTTGAACTCTTCAGGTGGATGTACTTGTGCACAGTACAAAGATCAAGGAACGTCCATCAATTTCCGTTCTTCTTCAACACCGTGAAGAAGTGTGAGTAGTGACCGGAGGCCTTCTCTGATGACCTGGAGGACCAGAAGATGATCGACAGCGGCACGATTACTGATCACCTTCTCTGGTCTGGAACTGATTAAAGAGAGGAAGAAGTTGGATGGAGGAAGGTGATGAATTCTATAATGTAATCTAAGGAGACCACCTCCTGGGACCATGCAACGATGTGGTCTCCTCTCCACTGAGCCCAAAAGTTGAGAAGGTGAACTCCTACCAGTGAATCGCTGGAGTCAGGATCGAGGAGTGACGTCTGTCCTAGGAGTCTTGTTGAATTTATGTTGGGATCTGAAGTCACCCCTCCTATGAAAGGACCCTCTAGGTTGCCAGTTTGTGGTTCTGTTCTCCCTGGCAGTGCACTGAAGTACCTCTGAGTGTGGAAATTAGTTCTGGACCAGGAGGGGGATCTCTCTGGACGAACGGACTTGGGCATAGTCTCTATGGTCTTTGGTTTCCACCAAGATGTCGTCAAGTTCCTTACCGAATGGCCTACCCCTCCTTGAAGGAGTAGGCAGCCACAATAGATTTAGACTGATTGTCCGTCTGCCAGGTCCTCAGCCAGGCATTTCTCCATACGACCACAGTGGAGGCCATGGAGTCCGCTATGAAAGAAGCCGCTATTGTAACTATTTCCAGACCGCCCCTGGTGCCACGGGCTTCGGGGGGTAGAATTTCCATGATGCGGCCTAGCCAACTATGGTAGCTCTAGATACGGTGGAGGGAGGATCGGTGGTCTTCATGGCCACGGCAAGGACTAATGGGAGCATCTGAGCGCAGCCTCAGATCTTTTATCGAAGGGATCCTTGAGGTTGCCCTCCCTGTCCTTGGAAGTCAATCCCAAGGATTGTACGGCCACCATGGAGGCATCTGCTAATGGGACCTTGAGGAGCTCTTCCACAACTCGGGCACCACATAATGCTTGCTTGCATTAGACAGGAGGTGTTGTTGGAGACCGGGGTCTCCCATTCCTTCCTGATTCTCTTAATGAAATATTCCGGTAAGGGCAGGATGAACCTAGAATGCTCATCCTGTGGGAAGAAGATCTTGTTGTCTTTAGGACAGCCTATGATGTTAGATGTCGCACCGCTGCCGGAGGGTAGAGGAGTCTTGGGCTCCTCTAATGTCAGAACCCCCAGTAAAACGACAAACTCGTGTTGTAGAACAGCAGTTTATTGAAACGATGGGTCTGCAGTTGGCAAAGCCAAGAATACCGGAGTCAGTATTCACACAGCAATTATAGTCAAACGGACAACCACCACCACCCCCTATGGGAAAGAGTGCCCCACATAGAATGCATGTAGATAACAGTGAGAGAACCAGTCCGTGACCTTGAAGACACCTGCGATGTGCAGACATTTCACAGCAGCTAGAAAAGACAGTTAGAAACAGCATTAACCCTTACCCCCCTCCCCACAGTGAGACTTAAAGCAGCAAAAGCGATCCCTTTATTTAGGCCTCCTGACATACTGCCTCTTTTAGGGCTTTCCTCCCGGCTTGTTTGGGCAACGTTGATGAAACTTTTTTATAAGACCAGGGGCTTTTACATTTGTAACAAAGATCCATTGATTCTGCCCAGGCAAACAACCTTTCCAGGAGACCAAATACTGTAGGCGGTTTCGATAGATGCGAGAGTCAAGAATATCAGACAGTTCATAATGCTTGGAACCATCAATCAGAATCGGAGGAGGCACTTTCATCTCTTGATGCCAGACATCCGGGGAATTGGTTTTCTTCAGCAGGCTGCAATGAAACACAGGGTGAATTTTACTCAAAGCTTTGGCAAGTCCAGTTCAGCGGTTACCTTGTTAATGACCCTGACAATTCGAAAGGGGCCCACATTTCGCACTCAGCTTGGAGGGTCGGTGCAGACTACGCAAATTCTTAGTGGACAAATAGACCATGTCACCCACCACCAACGGGAAATCACGCCTGCGCTTATTTGCTTGACGCTTGTAGGCCTCCCTAGCCTTTGTAAGGGCACGCAGGATTTCCGGCCATTGCTGAGCCACAGACTGAATCCAATCCTGAAGTTCAGGTGCGGGTGAAGCATCTGACAGCAGCAAATGGGGCAAGGGGGGTGCTGACTGTCCATGAACCACCTCAAATGGAGTCTTGCCCGTACTGCTATGAACAGAGTTATTATAGGCGTATTCAGCATAGGGCAACAGGTCAACCCAATTATCCTGCTGATAATTGGCATAACAACGAAGATATTGTTCCAACGTCTGTTGGGTTCTCTCGGCCTCGCCATCGGTCTGTGGATGAAAGGCAGATGAGACCCCCTGCTCCACCCCTAACAATTTGAATAAGGCCCTCCAGAAACGAGACACGAACATGGAGCCGCGATCCGAAATTAACTTCTTCGGAAACGAATGTAAACGGTAGATATGCAACATGAACAGTTCAGCCAATTTCTGGGCAGTGGGAATAGAAGCACATGGAATAAAGTGGGCTTGTTTCGAGAATAAATCTACCACAGTCCAAATCACCGTTTTGCCATGACTCAGGGGCAGGTCAGTAATGAAATCCATGGAAACCACTTGCCAGGGGGCACTAGGTAAGGCAATGTCCTGTAACAGGCCCTGAGCCTTTGCAGGGATTGTCTTGGCCATGGCACACACAGGACACCCTTTGATGTAATCCTCAATATCCTTACGCATGGTTCTCCACCAAAACTGCCTTCTTAACAAGTGCAGGGGTTTTCACAAAGCCGAAATGGCCTGCAGATTTGACATCATGCCCCTGGTGGAGAATTTGAGAACTCCAGAGCTGTCGCAATTTTGGCGAAGAGGAATTCCTGGTTCTCTTGGTTGAACTCCTAAAGGACTGATCAGAGGAAGAATGGTAGGTTACTCATAATCAGGAAGGCGCTCTAAGATCCAAACTGGGATCCAGCCCTTTCACGTGGCTGTCTTCTCCTGCTGAGGAGTGAGGGAGCGCGTGCTCAGGGGACCTAAGTAACCCCTAGTATGCCCTTGGAGCGGAGCAGGCAGAGTTGGTGCATTAGAGGGAGGTGGACTACCGGTGACCCTGGATCCCCTGCCCTGGGTTTCACGGGTTCCTCATTATCAGAAGGTGCTCGAAGGAACTGGGATCCAGCCCTTTTACATGGCTGTCTTCTCCTCCTGCTGAGGAGTGAGGGAGTGCATGCTCAGGGGACCTAGGTAACCTCTAGCATGCCCTTGGAGCATAGCAGGCAGATCCTCTGAAGATGCCAGCCACAGATGCAGGCGAAACGTCAGGAGAGAATGCTGCTAGAACATGGCCATACAGCCCGGAAACCACACAGCACCCAAATGATTCCGGCCATGAAAGCCTTCGACAATAGCAGGCAGAGTTGGTGAGTTAGAGGGAGGTGGTGTAAGGTTGCTGTCTAACCTTGGAGAGTTTTCGTCTGCCAAGGTTGGCGCGCAGCCCGGAATTGGGGAGTGCTCCTTGTATCTGCTTTGATTTTTCCTTGCCTGTCTGTGTGAAACTGTCTTGCTGTAGTTTTCGGATGGGAACTATAGCTGTTTAACTTTGGCGGGAATTGGGAGGCGAGCCTGTAAAAGCGGCTGTTCTTGCGTTGGGGCCCCAGTTCCCACATTCCGTGTGTGTGACTTAGATTGCCAGATCAATAAAGAGCTAAACGTTACTTTTGGTCTGGACTTTGCAAGTTCCTTACAGGTGGACTACCAGTAACGCTGGATCCCCTGCCTTGGAGGTAGCACTCAATGTGCTCCTCGATGGCCCTCTGGCATGCTGGAAATTCAGTGGAGGGAAGGGCTTGCCATTCCCTAGTAGAAGAAGGGAGGGCCAGTTGTCTCTGAGTTGGGGGAATTCCCTCCCCCTCCGCTGAGCGGACTTGCCTTGCGTGCGCCGAGACTGCCGCTCCAAAAGTTCCCTGCTGGGCAATCCGCTGAGGAGTGTCCCTCTGAGCCCGCATGAGAGTCTTCTGGTAGTGCGTGGGTGGGCGCTATCCTCCCCTGCTTCGCGGGAGGCTCTGGCTGAATGTCCACGCCTGCGCGTTTTCCGTTGGCTGCTGAGCCGATGCGGCACGCAAAACAGTTGACTGCCTGCGAGGCAGTCTTGCTGGCCGCAGCTGGAGCTCCGAAGGAGGAGACGCGGCTGCTGGGGGGAGATACCACTTCCTCTTGGAAGGAGCCCTAGTGGCTTCTGCGCCCGCCCCCCCTGGAGGATCTCCCTAGGAAGGGAGAAGTTCTGATCTGCCATTTTGGTGGGAACGGAGAATTGAGCAGGAAGGGAGAAGCAGGGGGAGTAAGAAACTCCCCAAGCCTACACACACACACACACACACACACACACACAAAATAACACGAATACAAGGGTAACACAAGAGGAAAAGAAAACTCACGACAGAAGACAAAATAAAGAATTTTTTGGTAGAAAGCTAAGGAGTCCAAAGGATCCATGCACTCCCTGTTCAGGCAGAAAATAGAACTGGAGATAATTGGAGTCCTAGCCTGAACAGGAAGTGACGTTTTTGATCCTTCCTCCCTGAGATGGGGTGGAAATCACCCACCGAGAAGGTCTTCGCCTCCAAGAGAACTGGGGGGGAGTGGACCTCCTCTCTCGTTGGCTTTAAATGTGCACCCTTTTGTTCACCACTCTGGACAATGCTGGTGAGAGAGGCTACACTCAGCCATAGGCTGAGAAAATCACAAAGACTCTAAACCAGACCCAGGTGTTTCTCTCTTCAGTCCTAAAGAATGCTCCTTCACTGGCTCCGAAGGAACAAAAGGGGAAGTTCCTGGCCACAGCAGAGAGGCCCAATGGCATCTTTCCCCTCCCAGGGCGAGAACCTTGGAGTGAAGGGGGAGAGGTATGCCCAACCCTGCTCCTGCAACGACGAAGATGGAGCCCTTTGAGATAGACAGCGGAGAAGAGAAAGCCAGGAAGCTGTGACAGAAAAAGGAGCTGCTCTGCTGTTTAACCAGCAGCATACCTATGGAAAACAGTTCCTACAGCAAGCACTAGAAACCTCTCTCCCCTTTCCCTCCCTCCCCCCCTGCCCCCCTCCCAGCCTGACCTGTGTCCAGCATTAAACGGCTTGCAAAGTTTTAGGCTAGACCTGGCCATGCTGAGCTCAGCTATTTATACTGCTGGCTCCACCTATAAAGTCCGTGTGAAACACAGCCGAGGGGGTGTCAGGATGTGTGCCATGGGGGATGGGAGGCTACTGGGTTATTGCTCTGCTCTGCTGTGCTTGCTGTTCTTTACTGTTGCTTCCCACAGGTGTCTGCCTCTGTAACCTTGGCAGTAAGTTGCAGTGGAAGTGATGCTGTTTGGCTTCTCACATGGGGGACACACACAGATGCATATTAGAACATAAGAACATAAGAACATATTATTGTCTGTTCTGAGAGAATTGCTCAGAACAGACTTCTGCCTTCCTTCTGCTTGTAGCAATAAAATCTTTGAACTTTCAATTTTTTCATTGTCTATGCAGAGGAGTTCTGACAGGGGGAAAGATATATGCTTTGCTTTTTCATGATAGGTTGGATCCAGGGCAAGGATCATGGGAGGTCGATGCAGGCATTCCCAAGACAGTTTATTCTAGGTCTGGGACTTTGTGGCTCAAGGGGAAAGATCACTCCCTTTTCCTTTTTCCATTAGCAGAGCTTCACTCACACATGATGCAGGAAAGGGGTTTTCCCCCCCTTTCCCTCCCCAAATCAGCCCATTGACTCCTGCAGCTGTCACTCCACCTGGGTCTCACAGTCCTAAGAATACACATTCCTGGAGCCGATAATGGATGCCCTGGGAACAGTAATGTTGTGAAGACCAATGGCCACCAGTGTGTTCCAACTGATGGGCTACAAGAACCACAGCCATAACGTACATAAAGTGTCTTACAACAAAAATACATACTATACAACCCAAATCACTAAAGTCCATAAAATCATAAAGCAGATCAGATTTTAACACCTACACAGAACAATTATGGCATCAACAACTACCAAAATCTTTCCAGAATAAACAGGTCTTCAATAATGCCTGCAAAGAAGTAGACAAACATGCTACCTCCTGGGTAGGAGAATTCCCTGTGCTGGGCAGTCGCTCCTACCCACAGATCCCACCCAGCCTAAGCTCTGGCAAAGGAGCTTCTCTCTCTCACCAAGACACCAGTTTCCCAGACGACTGTCAAGCCCATTGCCTGATACTGGGCTGCCCATCTGGGAGGGGCCCTGCCTGGAGTTGCTTTGGCTTTTGCAGGTGCGCTGCTATCTGACGGTCCGGCCTTGAGGGTCTGCTGCTGAGATGGGCCTCGTGGCTGGATCCAGCTGTGCTGTGCTGCTGTGTTTCCATGTGGGGGTGGGGAACCAGGGCCAGGTGATCAATTGCTTGGCGCGTTTTTACTCAGAGTCGTCTTCTTCACTGTGCCCTGAAGTCTGCCAATAAAATCCTTTCATCAACCAGAGCATTTATGGGTCCTGATCCAGGGAGTCTGACATTAAGATGATGCTCAGTAAAAACACGCCAACCAATTGATAATCTGTCGCAGGTTCCCCACCCCGACATGGAAACACAAAAGCACAGCTGGATCCAGACACGAGGCCCCTCCCAGCAGCAGACCCAGCAGCAGGCCCTCAAGGCCGGACCGTCAGATAGCAGCGCACCTGCAAAAGCGGAAGCAACTCCAGGCAGGGCCCCTCCCAGATGGGCAGCCCAGTATCAGACAAGGGGCTTGACAACGATCTCAGGAACGGGGAGAGGAGGGCCTTTGGACTCTGGCTTATCAGGACCCCAAACATCAAAAATGACCCTTTAAACTAGATGTTTTCTGGGGGGGGGGGGCGGGATTGCCAGCAGGCATGACACTTACACTTTCTGTGGTATATCTCTATGAACATTCTGGACATGGGATTTTGCACCAACAGAAGTTTCCAAGCCACCATAACAGGCACGTACAATACATGACAGTAATGAGAAAAGCTCAAGAATCTGGGACTTTTCAGTTTAGAAAAGAAATGACTAACTGGAGACGTGACAGAAGTCCCTTCAGTCTCATAAACTTTATATCCCAATATGCTGCTAGTCCTATTGTGATCATATAAGACTATTGTAAGGAATTCCATAGACGCAGAAATAAAAGGCTTTGGGAGTAAAAGTCCATTTATTAAGACATCTTAGAAAGCTCAAGTACACGCAGTGGCAGGAATGACACTTCCCGCCAGAAGCACAGGTTATAATACCAGTCACCCCATCCCCCCTTCCTGCTTCCCATGGGAACAGAGGCTTCATCTCCCGCGCAGAGATAAAGTCTCCGCCGATGCATCTGGCCCATCGCCCGGGCTGTGGAATGCACTCAAGGTTACTTCACCATCAACACCATTGAATCCTTTACAGAAGGAAGCAGAGAAACTGTTTGAACAGAACTCTCTCTTAAAAGTGGCTGTTTTGGATTATTTTGTTTGTAGGAAAAAAGGTATTTATGGACCGTCAAGATTTCTGACACCAACTACACTTTCAAAATATTTCTGGGAGTACCTTTCATGTGGAAAAAAATATGTTTGCGAAAATAATCCCCCCACCCTGTACACAAAGTTCAACTTTTTGTGTGTACATACAGACTATCTTTAATGTAGTAATTCCTGAAAGTTATACTGCAAGAAATGGTGACTGAAATACTTGCAAGCACAAAGTACCCACCCAAGGAGAGTGGTCCCTGCCGGTCTGCCTGGCCTCGTCTCCTTCCAATTAGCCTTCACCGGCCAGAACTTTGTCCCTCTCTGCATCAGGATCAACTGGGTCACTCAACCACTCCACCGCCCACTCTCACAAGAGGATATGAACAGTGCCATCCGAAATGGGGCTACACCCTTCAATATCTTTCGAAGTCCACTGTGGGGAAACCCACCAAAGCAGAAAGAGAACACCTTGGTTTGATAGAGAGTGTATGGAGAACAATAGCCAAATTCGCTCCTTATATTGAAACTTTAGGGCTTCAGGAGACCAGGACCTCCTCGTCCTACTAATAAATTGTAGGAACAACTTTCGCCAGTTAATCAGGAAGAACCAAATGGAACATGTCATCACTCAATGGGAACATCTCCACTCTGCAGTAACTTCTAACAACTCCAAGCTACTCTGGGCTGTCCTGAATAATTTTAACCGAAGCAAGCCTCCTACCCCTACCTGTATTACCCCTGATATTTGGCATGAATATTTTAGCAAACTTTTTAACAATGATATTTTAAGCAATGGATCTCCTTCACCTATCCCTTTAGATTTGCCAAGTTGGCCTCCTGTCTCATCTCAAGAAGTAGTTGAGCTGTTAGAGGACCTCAAAGGAAGGAAAGCCCCTGGCCCTGATTCTATAATTCCAGAGATTCTGAAATTTCATACTGACTGGTGGGCCCCCATCCTGGCCACTCTTTTTACCCAAGTAAACAGCTCAGGTATGATACCCAAGACTTGGCTGTCTGCAACTGTGTTTCCCATTCATAAAAAAGGAAGTCATTCAGAGTCCGCCAACTTCCGCCCCATCAGCCTCCTCTCAGTGATAGGGAAGATTTATGCTAAATTGTTACTGAAGAAACTTCAGCTGTGGCTTTCTCACTCTGGTGCAGTGGGGGCTGAACAAATAGGCTTTCGCAAGGGGAAATCTCCTCTGGACCATGCCTTGGTGCTACTACACCTAGCCTGTAAATACTCAATCAATGCAGATAACAAACTCTACGCTGCCTTTATTGATTTAAAGGCTGCCTTTGACTCTGTGCCAAGAGAACTTCTCTGGGCAAAACTGGCTGCCCTCAACATTGATGCCAGACTCCTGCTCTTAATTAGGCAACTGCACACAAATACCAGTTGCCGGATCAAGTGTTCCCACGAAGGCCTTTTGACAGACAGTATTCCAATTTCCAAAGGGGTCAAA
Organism: Sphaerodactylus townsendi; assembly: GCF_021028975.2. Classification (NCBI taxonomy): domain Eukaryota; kingdom Metazoa; phylum Chordata; class Lepidosauria; order Squamata; family Sphaerodactylidae; genus Sphaerodactylus; species Sphaerodactylus townsendi. The sequence goes on from NC_059434.1 coordinate 654,668, forward strand.
CAGGGCTGCGTCCTGGCCCCCACTCTTTTCAATCTTTTCTTCAGTGACCTCCCCTCTGCTCTCTCAGCAGTGAACAGCCATGCCCCAAAACTGGGTACATCCCATGTATCAATTCTGCTCTATGCAGATGATGCTGTCCTTCTCTCTCGATCCAGAGTTGGCCTCAGACGCTTAATGAAGCGCTGTGTGGATTACTGTGAATCCAACAGACTGACAATTAATTATGAAAAAACCAAGGTTTGGGTCTTCTCTAGGTGGTTTAAGAAGCTCACATGGGAAATGAATAGCACCCAAATTGAACAGGTTAAGTGCTATAAGTACCCCGGCCTTTCATTCTCCTATAACCTTTCATGGGCAACCCATAGGAAGGCTGCTCTCCTAGCTACATCTAACAGTATGTCAGCATTACTACGTTTCTTTTACAGCAGTGGCCATTCCTTTATCCCTCCTGCCCTCAGATTTTTCAATCCCAAAGTCGCCTCAAGATTGCTTTATGGAGTCCCAATTTGGATTCAAGCTATTAACCACTCCTCGAATTCCCTTCAATCCAAGTTTTTTCATAAGATAACTGGACTCCCAAATTGCGTGCCCTATGAAGCCCTTTGTCTGGAGTTAGGTCAAAACTCCTTGGAATCAGCCGCTTGGCTGAGGGCTTTTAGATTCTGGCTGCGAATCCATTTTCTCTCGGACTGTAATTCCCTGGTCCACCGTCTGCTCTCTGACACCCATTCCAACCCCTTGGTTTTCCATAATCGAAGAAAAAATGGCTTCTATTGGACTGTCAGTGGATTCACTTTGCCCTTTGTCCTATTCAGAAGCCTATAGAAAATTAAAAGGTCAACTATTGAATAGAGTTCTCTACCCTAATCACCACAGCCAAGAAAACATGCTCCCCCCTGTATTTTTCTCTTCCATTTGAACAGGGCCATTTGGCACACTACCTGTATCGTTTAATAATCCCTGCTCAAAGGAGAGCCATACTGCTGGCCAGGTTTAATGTTATGCCTTCTGCCTTGTTACATGGCAGATTTAACAAGCAAGAAAAGGCTAAAAGATTGCGCCCATGTAATGATGGCACAGTTGAATCTCTGGCCCACCAATTACTACAGTTTCAGATTCAAGGAAATCAGATCCAAGTATGTGAATCTTACTCCTTTACATTTACCTGATCTCCCCGATTTATTTAGATTACACTACTTGCTGGATAATCCTGATCCTTCTTTCTGTATGATAGTGGCAGACTTTCTCCTGGAAATTACTAAAAGCCAGTAGATTTCCTTTGACCTAACATTTATTTCCTGTACTGTATATTTTTTAAATCAGTTTTTTACTATTGTTGTACTGCTGTCTATGCCAATAAAGGCTTGCTTGCATTGAAGGCTTGGAACTCCATGTAGAATGGCCGTGCAAATGAGCCTCAACTCCAGATGATGGAAACTCTCCTGCTCCTTGGCCCAGCAGCAGGCTCACCCACTGTCAAGCCTCTGAACCGCTCTGAAACACATCCAGTTAGAAATATTCTGTGCCTCAACAGACAGGAGCTTGTGTTGCGCTGGCTGGGCTCCCTGAACCTGGCCTCGGACCACGCAGTTGTAGATGGCTGGCACTGGCCAACTCTGGCCACTCTCTCTGGACAATAAACTGTTGTTAAAACTATCAAAAGCGCTTAGTCCCTTTATTGTCCTTGGCTGTTATCAAAGGAAACATTCAAAGAACATTCATACAAGGAGCGTAAGTACAGATCCATGCAAGGTGAGAACAAAAATATGGGCAGCAGATTGTGTGACCCTGTCTTCAAGCCGGCCAAGCAGTTTGGCCAGGCCTCCCAGAATACGTTGGCACCTTGTAGAGACCCTGCTTGGCACGCAGAGCGAACTGCTCTTCTGCCCACCTGGGGCATGTGGTCATCTCATCCTCTGCCCTTGGAGACTTCTGTGTCCAGCAGTAGTTCCGCTTTTGGCTGAAGGAGCAAGGGATGGGGTGGGTTTCAGCTCAGTGTTATATTTACTGCTATGCTAACTGAATATCAGTTCTGGCAATAGACAGTTGTGAGATAAATCTTGATTTCTCTACCAATGAACTCAGATTTCATTAACTCCTGAGTCTGCTTTATTTGGAGGAAGTGTGGGCACAACACAATAATGGTGCCTATTTATAGAGGATGCACAGCCTCCCTATGCTTCTAACAAGCATTCCACACACTCCACTTACAGGCAAAGACGTCAGTTTGAGACATCAAGTCAGTCAGTTTGCAAACACAACTGGCTCGCAAGACAACTGTCACAATTTTACATACAACTATAAAAATGGGCGAAGACCTGCCATTTACAGTGCAGCAAGACAACCGGGGGGGGGGGGAGGCCTGGTGGCCTAGGCCTGGCATGACCCCCCATGACCCTGATCCCATGGCTCACATACCTGTTCCTTCAACCACAAATCAAAGTGCTGATGAGAGCTTGTGTCTGGATGGGGGTCGTTTAACAGTGATCTAATTGACTCCCATCACTTTTCAGAGAAAGTTTCAAATGTTGAGGATGGACTGTAGGAGAATGATGGGGGAGGGGCATGTTTTTAAAAACTTCTTTGGAATCCGCTGTGGCCAGACAGGACCAGATTCCCTCATATCCATTCTATTATTATTTTACAGATCTCTTGTAAATTGATGCTCCACTTAAGGAGGAAAGAAGAAATTGAGAATATTGATAACAGATATTACACAAGAACATCAAGTATATTCCAATTTGATTTATGAATATAAAAACATAAACATTATATAAAAATCTGGCTTCCTTGGAACAAAAATATTTCCCCTTTTGACTCTATACAAAAACCCACCTGGATACCCGAAAGCACGCTTCCTTGCCAAAAAGTACGCCTTCTTCATGCCACAGGGAGTGAGGTGGAACAGGCAGGCAGAACAGAGAAGACACACAATTGTACACATCAAAGAGATAACAAGTCAAAGGAGAACAGTTCTAGCGAGAGGTAAAAAGCACTTCACCCGAGTACCTGTGTATGGATTTTCTGCTTTGCTTTATGAGTGCTGGGTTTACACTCTGCAAGTGCTTCGGGGTTAGACTCAAACAGTCTTGGCAGGTAGTGTGGTCAAAAGAAAGAGCTAGTTCTCTTGGCTGTGCTTCCGAAGTCCAAGCTGCAGAGTTTGGGGCCTGCGATGCCAGCTGCTAACTAGGCCAATAGCCTGGCCACACCTGGGCAGCAGAGAGCGGCCAGCCTCAAAGGTGGCCTGGTGACCATCCCCATCTCTTCACTGCCACCAACCCTCCAGCTAAATGGACTCAGCCAGGCATCGCTTTGTACCTGTTCTGCCATTGAAAGGCTCCGCCTAGTCACAGCATCCTCCTCCACGAGCAAATGTGGGCGACTGCACATTCCAGCCATCACGCTCCCAGGGTGGCAAGCTGACCTAATGCCCCTTCCCATTACCAAATGTCTGCTTTTACTCATGGATCCATTGTTTGCAATTAAAAACAGTCATTTTTCTGAAACTGGAATTTCTCGGTCTCTGCAGCTACAAAAAAGGTTTCATGTCTTGGCTCATGGTTATCCAAGGGTAAGCGATGCAAGGAAAGTCATCTTAGATGAGAACCTGACTGAACAAAAGGAGGAAATTCTGGGATTTTGCGGAGTCTGGCAGGGTGCTGTCAGACTGCGTGTGCCTCAGTGCTGCCAAGTTGCTCCTGGCTCATAGTGCCCCTGTGAATCAACGTCATCCCCCGAAACATCCCCTCGTTAACGGCCTGGCTCAGGCCTCAGGCCCGGCTCAGCGGAGGGCCACCGTGGGGACCACCCATCTCCTGGTGGGTCTTCCTCATTTCCTGCATTATCTCCGGCATATTTCAAATTGTTAATGTTTCTCCCCCCCAATTTTCATTCCACCTTCATCTAAATCTAATCCACCTTTCCTGATACATTCTGCATAGAAACTGAAGAGACAGTAGGAGATAAAACTCTTCCTTGTCCGGAAAGCATTCTTTTTCTCCCTATTCCATCCTAACAGTACTCTCTGGCCCAGCGTACTGGTTGCGCATCAAAACAATCATTAGGGGGATGGCACACAATCTCCTTTAAAACCACCCATGGCTTTTTATGATCCACACAATCAAAAGTTTTGCTGTAATCTACAAAACACAGATTTTCTTCTGAAATTCTCCCTTATAGCCCAGTAAGAAATGTAAATTTGCAATATGAAGTCTGCTCTCAGACTACATGTGGAAGCAGAGCGTGACCCCTATTTCTGAAAGAGAATGGCTGGGGGGTGGGGAGCTGGAGAGGCCAACTCATCCTCCTGGTGGTCCAGCAATATGAGCCCTGGGCCAGCTGATTAAATACCTCCTGCTTGACCACAGCACCTCCAGGGCTGTTCTGTTCAGTCAGTTTGGTATAGTGGGCAGGGTGGTGAACCAGGATTGGGCACTCTGACCCACACCGAGTTCTTGTGAAGGAAACATGGAGGAGGGGAGAGCGATGGGTCCCCAGTGGGGAGAAAAGAGGGGCATAACTGTAGCAAACAAACACTAAAGGTAGCCGCAGCCTGGTGGGGAGCCAAATAAGAGGGTGGCTGGTGAACGGGAAGGTCAGAAGGAAGCAGGGAAAGGGGAGAAGATAAGAGGAGAGAAGGCGCAGAGGGATGGGATGCAAAGGAAACAAAGTCACCTCCAGGAAATGAAGTGATGCCAGGATGCCTCCAGGGTGCTGGGGCCGCTTGCAGCTTTGGGCTTGGGGGATGGGCATTTAGCTGAATATTGTGTAGTGTTTTCCTGCTTCTTTTCTCCAGCAGGTGTGGGCCAAGGCAGACTCCAACTGTCTTGTGTTTTTATCTCACTGTCTGCATATTTCTGCTTTTGGTTCTCATGCTTTGAGCTCTCCGGGGGGGGGGGGGGGGGTGCACCCTCACTGATATTACTGGCAGTTTGCGCAGGGAAAAGGTAGCTTTGGTTTTTCCACGCTGTACTCACTACTCACGATGCTGAATAAAGGACTGCTTTAACAAGACTTTGTTTCCATCATTGGGGATCTGACACCTTCCCAGAGGCCCTTGTGGGTTTCCCATTTGTCATATGTCTTTCCTAGTCTCACTGCATTATATTTCTATTTATGTAATACCATTCCTTGCACTGTTTAATATATCACTTCCATTTCTGTGATCTGAATAGTTCAAGGAATGTATTGTCAAAGGCTTTCACAACCGGACTCACTGGGGTGTTGTTGGGTTTCCAGGCTGTATGGCCGCGTCCCAGTAGCATTTTCTCCTGATGCCAGCCACAGATGCAGGCAAAACATCAGGAGAAAATACTACTGGGACACAGCTATACAGCCCAGAAACCCAACAACACCCCAGTTCAAGGAATCTCAGCATATGCCAACTCCTCAATCTGACCATTTATTGCCAGATGAACAAGTGATGCTTCTGCAAAGGTTTTAACTGATAAATCCCTTGCATACATTCTGATGTCTTTACTAGCTGCAACACGGCTTGTACAAAACAGATTTGTAGAGTCTCGCACCTGATCCATTTCTTGACTACTTTGATCCAGTCTCTAATGTATGTTAAAGACAAACTCACACATAAACTTCTAAGTAAGCAACCTGCACAAGACACTAACTGACACCCCACTGGGGGGGGGGCCGGGGGGGGGGGAGAGAAGTGGGCGATAAATGAAGTAAATAAATAAAAACATATCTTTACAGGGAAAATAACAGAAAACGCACAGAACATTAATAACACTGAAGCCGCCGCCTCCGCCTCCGCCTCCTCGCCTTCTTCAGATGAGCAAGTCAAAAAAGGGAGGAAGAGGAAGATCTGGCCGGGAAGCCTTCCTCTCTCCCCAAACAACTGCGACAGATTCTGCTAGTTTTGTTGGGAAAGAAAGGGGATGTTTAACTCTTCCCCTGCCGGGTAGTTTTCTCGCGCTACTTTGCCTCTCCTCCTGAAGCTCCTGCTGGAACACAAGCATCCCCCTCCCCCCCGCCCCCAGCAGGGCTGACGTCCGGAGGGGGGTCGAAGGAGAGGGCCTCCCGGCCCGGGAGCGGAACAGCCACGAGCCGCCCAGCTGCAAGGGCGCCTGCCCGGCCGCGCGTCATCCCGCCCGAAAGGGGGGCGCGGCGGAGGAGCCGCTCGCTCGGAGGGAGGCACCGGGACGACCCTGCACGGCACCCCCGCGACCCCCGCCCGAGACCGATCCCCGAGCTCTGCCCGCACCGTCCCACCTCGCGGGGCTGCTCTGAGGAAACCAATGGGGCCGAAGGTGAGGGACCTTCCGATAGCGCCCCGCGGACTCTGCCACGGGCAGTCCCGCCCGCCGGACCCAGCCCGCCCGCCCGCCCGCCCCGAGAAGAGCCCGCGAGGCCCGCCGTGCCGAGGGAGGGCCCTTCGCGCTCTGCACGCGCCCAGAGGCGCCGCCCGGACTCACCGCCTGCTGGAGGTGCCCCCTCCCTTCTCTCCGCGCGGGGCGGCGGCGGCGGCGGCTGGTCCCTCCGGGCTGAGGCTTCGGGCGCGGCCAGCGGAAGCGAGGGGTGGGGCCTCGACCTCCTCTGCCCCGCCCCTGCCCCGCCCCAGGCGGGCGAGGCTTACAGGCCAGAGGGGCCGGGCGACCCCGCGCGAATGCGCAGTCGCCTCCCAAGCGGCGGCCGGTTGTGGGCGGGGTCCTGCAAGGAGTCCACGGGCCCGCCCCCCCTCCGCCCCCGCCCGGCTGCCGTCCTCCTCCCTCTTGGGGGGATGCGCCCCTGGAGCCCTCCTCCCTGGATGACGGCTGCGCAGTTCCCCCCAGCCGCCCAAAGACGTAGGTAAGGGCCCCTCCCATTACATGTCTGAAGCTCCGCCCCAATTGCAGGTTTTTGTATTTTGAATGTTTTTTTCCCGATTTTTGGCCTGCAAGGAGCCCAGTTTTTAGGGTAGCAGCACCAAAATTTCAGGGATGTTTGGGGAGACTCTCCTAATGATACTGTCCAAGTTTGGAGAGGTTTCGTTCAGGGGGTACAGAGTTATGGATTCCCAAAGGGGGTGTCCACATCTCCCATGTTTTTCCAATGGAAGCTAATAGAAGATGGAGGCTACACCTTTGAGGGTCCATAACTTTGGACCTCCTGACCCAAACTTCACCAAACCTGGGTGGTATCATCAGGAGTCTCCTAGAGATATCCTGAAAGTTTGGTGCTGCTAGCTTAACAATTGCACCCCTGACAGCTGGCACCCCCCCCCCCAAATTTCCCCAGATTCTCCTTTTAAATCCACCCCCTTTGGCATGGATTTAAAGGGAGAATCTGAGGTCCACAGTTTAAACATTGAAAGTGATGCTGTTTCAGGGTGGGGGGGTCCACCCCCAAACAGCATCACTTTCAATGTTGTTTTAACTGGGGACCCAAGATTCTCCCTTTAAGGTGGATTTAAAAGGAGAATTTGGGCTCTCTAGTTTAAACACTATTGTAAGTGATGCTGTTTTGAAGTGGATTCCAGCATCACAGCGGCCGCCCATGGGAGGGAGCAAAACTCAGATTCTGCACCGGGCTCCATTTTCCCCAGCTACACGTCTGCCCAGAGGGGAGGGCAGAAGGGGCTGCCAGCTGGGAGCCCAGCTGGTGGGGAGTCTGCCGTCCCCATCCTTGGACAGCTGCTTTTATAAGCACTAAGGCCCGGGGCAGGGCTTGGGGAGGTGTGGCCCTGCCCCCAGGATGGGGGACAGGGCCCTGTCCCCTGAACCCCCCATAAAAATCTATACCTATGTCCCTGCACCCACCCCAGTGGAGCCTCATGCAGGGCACCCTCTGGGGCTTCGGTCCATCAGAGTGGGGGGGGTGCGGCGCCCCCTACCCGAAAGCCCTCTGGAGAAGCTGTGCAGAAGGAACACTTCTTACACCGGCCGCTGCCCGGCTGGCCCTGCATGGTAGGCTCCTCCTCTGGAAGTCCACAGTCGTCTCCTCGCTAAGAGTGGGGCGCGGTGACCCCCGCCTCCAAGGGGGTTTTGGGGTGGCTAGTCCTACCTGGTGGCTGGCAGAAATACCCCCCTCGCCGTGCCTGGGCAGGCTGGCCCCTCCACATCTGTAGGCATTTTAAAGATGGTGTTATTATTATTATTATTAATATTATATTATGTATAACAATTGCACCCCTGACAGCAGGTACCCCCAAATTTCCCCAGATTCTCTTTTTAAATCCACCCTCTTCGGCATAGATTTAAAGGGAGAATCTGAGGTCCACAGTTTAAATATTGAAAGTGATGCTGTTTCCGGGTGGGGGAGAATCCACCCCCAAACAGCATCAATTTCACTGTTGTTTTAACTGGGGACCCCAGATTCTCCCTTTGATTTAAAAGGAGAATCTGGGCTCCCTAGTTTAAACACCATTGAAAGTTTGGGGGCGAATTCCAGCATCACAGTGGCCACCCATTGGGGGGGGGGGGGGGCGCAAAACTCAGATTTTGCACCAAGCTCCATTTTCCCTAGCTACGCCTCTGCCCGGAGGGGAGGGCAGAAGGGACTGCAGGCTGGAAGCCCAGTCAGTGGGGGGTGAGGGCAGGCGGGGCAGGGGAGTCTGCCATCCCTGGCCTTGGAGGGCTGCTTTTATAAGCACTCACGCCGGGGGCAGGGCTTGAGGAGGCGTGGCCATGTCCCAGGGGTGGGTGGGGGCATGGCCCCGCCCCCAACCCCCATTAAAAATCTATACCTACGTCACTGCAGCCCACCAAAAGTAATGGGAGAGTGTGGACTTGAATCTTGTCCCCCTGGATCCTAGTCTGACACTACTACATTGCTCTGGCTCTCTTTTACTTCATAGGTCCTTAGATGAGGTGATGCAGCCGGGCTTCAGAAGCGTTGGCCAGCTGTCCAATGGACTGAGAACACAGCAATGGTCTCGGGCCAAGCAGGAAGCTGCTGCCCTTGGTCTGTTAGCCTAACTGTGCTCCTGTTTGTGTTTAGCTGACTAGGGAGGAGGCGAGGCTTGAAAACAAGGAGAAAGCAGACAGCAAAATCACCTCGGGCATCAGCAGTAGGTCAGGACTGCAATCTGGAGGCTGCTGAGGACTGAGAAAGGGCCCCCTGGCCGGTCCCCAGGCCCTGGAAGGCTGCACCAAGGAGCTGGCTCATTTGCTCCCTCCCTCCCAAGCAGCATCCCACTCCATGGTCCGGCTGCCCTGAGGCTTCTGGGGCTGGGCTCAGGAGAGTTATGCCCCCACCATTCAAGCAAAAACTCAGGCAGGCTGAGAATAATCCCTTCTCATGTTCCTCTTCTTCCTTTGGGGATCTTTTTCTTTTGGTTCGTAAATTTCAGCAAAGGTCTCTCTCTGTTTCTTTGCTGTGGCCACTTTGGGAGGTAATTGTTTAAAAAATGAGACAGAAATAAATATTCCAACAAAATCCAAAGCAAACCATCAAAAGAGGAAAGCTTCTCAAAATTTCACATTTTAATACACATATATAATTATCTTCTTGTCATACAAAAGATATAAATATAATTGATGTAAAACAAGGCACAGTGGAGTTCTCTGCAGCACAAACACAAAGCAGCAAGACAGCAGACAGTCAGCTCCTGCATGGTCTGGACCAGTTTCAAGGAGCAAAAGCTGGTAGATCAGGTTCAAAGTGCAGTAGGATAAGACAGTATAAAATCACCACCAATGTGTGTGAATGCTAGTTCTCTGCACTGCTACAGCAAGCACAACAGAAATGACACAAAATCTACTGGAATCATGAAACCAGGCCGGCCATGTCCGATATGCAACAATTCAGTCAGCACTGTTTAGTTTCATTTCAAATCATGATATAACTTAAGTCCATAGGCCATCAACAGTATATGTTAAATGAATTATCTTTTAAAAATCATATCGCCAAGCTTGATCACATGCATTCATTCGATTTGTTTCTATACTGAACTCACAAGGAAAATGAATCGCCTGCCAAGTTCTTGTGCTGGTGTGGGCAAAACTATGGGATGCAATCCTTTATTTAAAAATGTCACAGTAGAGTCAATAGTGTACATTTTGCCTACACTACAAAGTTTTGCTAATATTACAGTAGTTTAACTATCAAGATATTCTCCAAAGCATCCTGGATTTGTAACCTGGTGAGCTTTCTCTAGCTCTGCTTATGGAAGACAGAAGATGTTAAACCACTTCACCTGTGATGTAAATGTTACCACATATTTTAAAACAGGCTGACACCAAATGCCAAGTTACCAATAAACTTGAAAGAACTTCAGGAAAGACAACGATATTGTTGAAGTGTATGGGAATTGAATACTAAAATTCCAGAAGTTATGTTAGGCATAAGGACAGAAAGAATAAGATTTTTTTAATACTTGGTACAACGGGGTGGGGGTGGGGGGGTGAAACAGCCATGGAAACAAACCTACTTTCCAAGCAAATGAGGTACCTGAACAGCAGTGGCTGCCCAGTAGAGCAGCCATGAGCTGGGGAGGAATCTTTCCCCTCCTTCCTATAGAAGTGAGCACCGCTATGAATGACAACATTTAGAAGGCAGCTGCACCTCATCCAGAAAGTCTTGGCCTCTTGAGAACCCAACTTTCCCTTAAACTGAAAAAGAAATGTTTGCTAAAAGCAAAACGTAGACGTTCCAAGTGAGAGCAATAGAGAGTGACAGCAAATGAAGACCACCTGTTGCTCAAGGGCTTTGCACAAGAGTTCTGTCAGTACCAAAAACAGGTTCCTTGTAGATGCAGATGATACATGAGATCCTTGAGGAAATATTTTGCCACTGGATGGGGAGATATAGAACAGTCCTGGGCAGGGTTATGTAGGTCAAAAGACAGAGAGAGCAGCCAAATGTATTTACACCAATGAAATCACAATGCCATGATTATTCAAGGATAACAGTCTAAAATTGTCAGAGAAGAGGCCTCAAGCAAAGACATAGTAACAGGCCTCAAGGCAACAGGCCTCAAGCAAAGACATAGTAACAGGACTATCCTTCAGTAGATGTTGCTGAACATTAATGAAGTTTCTCCTACTCCAGGCAGTTAGTTTCAGAATGAAAACACTGATGTGAAGGATCTGGCTGTGTTCATGGGAGTCTCACCACCTTCAACTATCAAGGACAACTGAAACTTGGAAGACAGAGATGGTTTCTCGAGCCTTTAGCTTTAACAGCCAGGAAAAAAGTAGCCTCTGATGAATGCCACAGAGCCGGGCGCTGATGTTGGCCTTAGTTCCTCCGAGAGTTTCATGCATTCATGCAGGTCAAGGGATGATACCCGCAGCACAAGCAGTGAATCTGGATCCACTCCAGTGTCTCATCAGGAAAAGAAGCTCAATAACTTTTTGGACTCTGTGTTCACTGGAGAAAGTGTATGGCCTGCATCCAGGCCACGACCACTCTTTGCAGAAAGGCAGTCTGAAGAACTGAGTCGATTGAGGTGACGAGAGGTAAAGCTCTAGACTCACAGAGGAAATTAACAACTGATGCCTCTCTAGGTGCTGATGGCACCCAGAGCTCTTAGGGAAACATATACAGTTTAGCAGATCAGCCGTCACTAAATTTAGCAGCTCTGTCAGAATACTGGTGAATAGCAAATGTTATTTTTTTTAAAAGGGGTTCAACAGGGAACTACAGGCCAGACAGCCTAGCATCTGTTCGAAGAAAATTAGTGGAAACTAATCAACGCTAGAATGATTTGGCATGTACAGAAACAAAGCCTGCCGAAGTGCAGTCAGTATGGCGGCTTCTGCAAAGGGGAGCCCCGCCTCACCAATCCTTGGGAGTTCTTTGAGGAAGTGAACAAGCATGTAGAGAAGAGTGGCCTGGGACTTTCAAATGGCTTTAGACAAGGTACCTCTCCAGATACTCCTGAGTAAACCTAGAAGTCATGGGATAAGAAGATGGGCTCTCTTATGGATTAAAAATTAGTTAAATGACATGAAGCAAAGCGAACAATCAGTTCTCACAATGGAGAAAAAAGGCCCAGATCTCAGTCTTTTAAGACTCAGCCACAGGAGGCAAGCAGTGGGTCCAACAGCAATCAGGATTAGGGCCTGTACTAGGTAATCTTGTCACAAATGATCTGGAACTAGGAGTAAGTAGAATAGTGGTCAAGTTTGCAGAGGACACTAAATTATTCCAGATGGTGATAACCAAGGATGGCTGTGAAGAGCTCCAGAAGGATCTGCACAAATTGAATGAGTGAGCAAGAACGTGGCAAATCAAGTTCAATCTTGCTAAATATAAAGTGATGTGCAAAGGGAGGGGGGAATCCACCTTCATGGTAGGAAAATGGGGCTGAACTTGCTGAGACTACGGAGGAAAAAGAACTTGGGGTCATAGTCGAGAGCTCAATGAAAGTGCCAATCCATTGTGTTGGAGCAGTGAAAAGAGAATTATTAGGATAGGAATTGAAAATAAAATGGCTGGTTTTATAAATTCCCCTGTATAGATTAATAGTGATGCCTCACTTGGAATTCTGTGCCCAATTCTGGTCACTGCATCTCAAAAAGGGTCTCACAGAGCAGGAAAAAAATAAAAGAAAAGGGAAACCACAATGATGAGGGGGTTGGAGCACTTTCCTGTGAGACCAGGCTGATGATGGGCAGGTCAAATACTTCTTTACACAGTGAGTTTCTTAACAGTGGGATTTGCTGCCAAATAATGGAGAAAGCGCCACAGGCCGGGACAGCTTTAAAAAGGGCCTAGACAGATTCACAGAGAACGGATCAACCAGTGACTACTAGCCATGCCGACTGAAAAGAATCCCCGCATTCAGAGGCAGCCAAATTCTGAATCCCAGTGCCAGGAGGCAACAACAGGGGGAAGGCCTCGGCCTTTGTGCCCTGTGGTTGGACAACCAAAGGAACTGGGTGGCCAACTGTGTGTGAGACGGGTTGCTGGGCTAGATGGACCCTCACTGGTCTGATCCAGGCAGACGCCTATGTTCTAAGCTGCACAATTTCTGAACTGACTTCTCTCTATTAGGCAGATGTGACTTCTGAAATTAAAAGATACTTTTAATTTCAGATACTTATGCTGCCATGGGGCAATAGACCCAGCCAGTTTTTGATCTGCAGTCATAATTCCCGACAAGTTTATTTGTGGTTACACCACATGACATCCCTCTTTTAAAAACAACAACAATAACCAGGGTTAATTCTCACTTACTTTTCAGAAGGTGAACCCAAAAAGATCAACTTAGCAATATAAAGGAAAAGGATGTTCTATCATGTTTTAACTTGCAAGTATTCACATACTTTTGCATTCACATACAATTGCAAGTCTTCCGTGGAAAGTGCAGGCTTATGGTTGCTCACCACTTCACCCAGAAACAAATTTGGTGCATTTTCTCAATGCGGGGATCAGAATAAATACTGGTGCCGGAATCAGAAGAAAAGTTCCATGGGTAGCATTAGGAATAGAATAGAATATTCTATTTACGGTCAATGACCAAATATGGGTAGCCCTCATCAAGCCCTCTCCTCCCCCTACCATCCACAATCGGATGGGGAAATCCGAGAGATCCAACCAGACTCTGGAACAATATTTAAGATGCCATGTTAACTATCAGCAGGATAATTGGGTGGATTTGCTTCCTTTTGCGGAATATGCATATAATAATGTGGTTCATAGCAGTACTGGCAAGACCCCTTTTGAAATTGTCTCCAGTCGTTCGGCAAAGCCTATTCTTTTTCTGCCTCAGGGTTTGGCTGTCTCTCCTGAACTTAAGGAATGGATCCACAGTCTCTTGGAAGGGTGGCCTTCTATTCGGAAAGCTCTTCAGAAAGCACAAGTAGCTTACAAACATCAGGCCAATAAGCATAGACAGGAGTGGCTGGCGATATGGTGTACCTGTCCACTAAAAATTTAAGAGACATTCACAAACCTACAAAGCTGGGACTCAAGTACATTGGGCCATATAAAATCATTAATGTTATTAATGGTGTGACTGCTGAATTAGTTTTGCCTAAGGAAGGCTTTACATAAAATTCACCCTGTGTTTCATTGCAGTTTGCTCAAGAAAGCACCTCCCCCGGATTTATGGCATCCAGAGACTACTTCAACTCAGCCAATTCTGATTAATGGAGAGAAGCACTATGAAGTCTCTGCTATCCGCGATGCTCGCATCTATAGTAACCGCTTGCAGTATTTGGTGTCCTGGAAAGGATGTTTACCTGGACATGATGAGTGGGTGGCGGCAGAACACATCAAAGCACCCAAACTCATACAAGACTTCCATCGTTCTTGTCCAAGCAAACTGGGGGGAGGGCCCTAGGGGAAGCGGAGTGTCAGGATGCCACATGGGTGCTGGGAGCTGCTTGCTGTTCTGGGCTTTGGTGGGATGGGAATCATATTGTGTGCCTCTGTTTTCACCACCAGGTGCTGGTCAAGGCCAGCTCCAACGGACTCTTGCTCTTATCTAACTGTCTGCATATTTCTTCACACTGTTCACATGGGGGGGGGGGGGGAACCCTGGAAGATATTACTGCTGTTTGTGTGGGGAAAAGCCAATTCTGGCTTTTCAAAGGTGTCCTCAGGATGAATAAACCTCTGTTCCCTACAAGGTGTTGTTTCAATCATTGGGGATCTGACACTGCTGGATTTTGACTGTCAATGATGCTTTTAACTACAGGATGTACTACAGGATGTTTTATATATTTCATTTCTACAATTGCTAACTGCCCTCGGTGTTCACTTAGAATAGAAAGGTGGCGTGCAGATCCTCTAAATAAATGCACTGGAGGACAAGTACCTGGTGTGATGGCACCGAAACACAGGTGAGCAGCAGCAGCAGCAGCCTAGTTGGTGGCCACAGGAAGTGTTCAGCCCTTTGTGGAGCTTGACTCCTGCCAGGGCCTCAGACAAGACTGTCCAGGCAGCTCAAGGACTGTCCACGACCCCAGAAAAGAAAGGCTGTAGATCACTATGAGGAGACTAACGAAGCAAAGGAATAGTGGTCCCAGTCCAGAGCATCAGCGCTGTGATCATCCCAAAGGGAGAGCAACAGTCTTCTCTTGGGTAAAATAAAAAATGCACACAAAGGTAGCTGTCATTCCACCCATCGTATTCCCAGTAGCAAAACCTGCCATTATTTGAATAAGATTTTGATGGATGGCACTACAACAATGGTCAATAAGCCCAGCTGGTGGAGCACAAGACCAATGAAGGGGGAAATCTATCTTTCCCTTCAGAAGCTGACAAGGAATTCAAGCCAACTTGGTCCACAGGTGGAGCTTCAGCTTAGCAATGAGACATGACACTGCTCAAAAGAGGAGGTCGGCGTACCAATGTCTACCAGTCTGTCTAGGAATTGTATTCAACCTCTTCCTTGTGCTTAATGATGAATTTCAGTTTTCAAAAATCCTACTGGAGAATCTGCAGATATTGGTACTTTGAAGTCAACAGCAGTACTCATTATCTTTTTCAAAGTGGACAAAACTGGTAGCTTAGAAAGAAGGTTCCGTCCTGGGTAAACGTCTTCAAAAAGCCTCAGTTATGATTTTTCCCTTGGTTTTACCTTTAGATTGCTTTTTGGTCAGATTTTTCTCAAGCTGGAGCCTGATTGGACAGAAGACTGAATGTGGAAACAAGAGGTACTGAGATCAACCTTAAAGGTTCTAAAAATGTTGTCCCCTAAGCCATCCAATCAGAAACCCACAAAACTCATCCCCACTGTACGCTGCACAAGAAAGGTGGCTTATAGGAATGCAGCTGATATGCACAACACCCTTCAAAGGAAGGAGTTTACTGTGGGTTTTAACTACAGAACTTTCTGAATGTTCTGCTCAAATGCACAACCAATATGTCAAGCTGCACAGAGACAACAAAGAAGACTTGCCTTCTACCCACCAAAAGTTCTTTCCTAGACCAGCAATAAGGGTGCTTTTTTCACAACTTCTCACCAAGAAACAGATCACATTCCTGAGCAATAGCCATGATATCTTATTGCAGTAAAAATAAACAAGGGACTTGTGTCACCTAAAAACCAAAAGAAAAGAGAAAGATTCAACAGAAACTTCAAAACTTGTCAATCTTTAAAGTGTCAAAAAACTCTTATAGTTCAATTTTTTTTAAAATTGTCATTGGGTTTTCAAATTCTGTTTCACTCAATTGCAGCTCTTAGGGACACGTCTAGATCAGCTTCTAGATTCCAGTCAGCATTTTCCAAAACAGTTGCCAAGCAGACAGGATGCAGGAACAGGAGTCTTCAAACCAACCAAAGACTTTAAATTTCTCACATCTCTTCCTGGAGAACAAAGTCCTACAACAAATAATGTTCACACGAGAGCAACAACAAGAAGCCTGAGCCATCAAACTCACTGAAAAACTGGGCTGCACAGTAATAAGACACACAGTTATTACAGGCCTTCAGCTGAAGGAACATTAAAAATGCAGGCAGCCAGTGAAGGATAACAGAACAGACAGAGGAGAATAATCTGACAACAGAGCCTTCTCTGGCCAACAGCCTCCCTTACTTTCACTTCCATCAGCAACAATGACATCCCACGTTTCCTTTTCCCTGCTTGAGTGTGTTTCTGGCACCTGGCAGGCGGAACAGAGGGCTGCTTCACCAGAGGGCTGCTCTTGTACCTCCATCTGCCTTCAGAAGCTCACGATGTCCCTTCAGTGCCCTCAGATATATCTCGGTTAGGGTTGCCAACTCCAGGTGGAGCTGGAGCTCTTTTGGGATTACAACTGATCTTCAGGTAACAGAAATCAAATGAAGAAAATGGCTGTTGGACTTCACTGAAGTCTTTCGTCTCCCCAAACATGCCTTTTTCAGGTTCCACCTCCGAAATCTCCAGGTATTTCTCAACCTGGAGCTGGCAACTCCGCTTACCATCCTCCGCACATACATACATCAGACAGCCTGGACATTAGCGCAAGAAGAAAAAGAAATGAAAGGCTGGGAATGCCACCATTTCTGTCACTCACACGCTAGCTTGCTATCAAAGCTGGAGAGTCCAATGGCAAAAGCCTGAAGGGCACACAGGGGATAATTAAAATCCAAAGTGAACACGTCTTCAGCAACACGGCCAAACTGCATCACAATGTAGTCCGCTGGAGAGAGAAAGAGAAGATTAGAATCTCACCATTTCAGATAAGAATGGAAGGGATACTGCTTTATTGACTAGACCCACACACAGGAATATCTCTAAACTGGGGTAGGCCTGCAGTCCAAGACGATTCCTTCTTTTCCCATTTCTTTCTGTCTGTCCGCCCGGAGGTCTCGATGCACGGATTCTCTTTCTGGAGCCTGACAAGCAGGCCGTCTGTTGCTCCCCTTGCTCCCTTTGCAAGGGAGCCCCACCCATTTCTCTTGCCAGAGTTGCTGCCCCCCTTTCCCAGAGGTGTCAGTCCCAACCCCTGCCAGAGCTCTTACGGTCATTTTCATGAACAATCTGGAAGTTCTTCACTGAGGCCTGGGTGACTCTCCCATGGAAGTTCAAGACATAAGACTGGGTGTCATCATTCCACACAGGAGCCTTGTTGTGTAGCTCAATCAGGTTATCTAGGTTTTTATTTTGCCATTTTGACAACAAACTGTCAAGCTCCTGTGCAACAGAATAAACAGAAGATAAAACACTCCTCATTAGAATCTACCATTTATATCCCACTTTTTCTAGTATTTATGGCAATGTACCTATTTTAATGTATTCTGTGATATATGATTTAATAATTAACTACATACATCAAGTAGCAGCAGGGGAAAGACCTCCAAAATATATAAGCTAACAGCCCATTACAGATGGTGAGAGCAGCGAAGGTCTGTGCGGGTGTGTTTGCCCACTTTGCACACTCAGCCTAGAAATTGGCCCGGCTGTTTATCCAGCATATCTGCTACCTCCACACAGCCCTGGACAAGACCATTTCTGATCAGGGCAGCCAATTCGCATCCCGGTTCTGCCGCAATTCGTGAAACTCCTGAGCATTGAGCAAGGCATTTCATCAGCATACCATGCAGCAGCAGACAGCCAAATTGAATGCACAAATGGAGTGTTACAGCAATATTTAAGGGGAGGGCAGAAGGGGCTGCTGGCTGGGAGCCCAGTTGGCGGGGGGGCGGCAGCGGGGGGGGGGCAGAGCCATTGACCATGTCGAAGATGACATGGGTGGGGTCGAGGGCAGGTTTGGCATTTGCAAGGCAAACCACCGGGTGGTGGCTTCAGCGGCAGCACTTGCAAACAGGTGGAGGGGGGAGGAGCAAGCAAGGCATGGATTTTGCCAAAAAACAGAAAAGAGCTTTTTTTTCTCGCAGTGATGAGTTGCATTTTTTTAAAATGGGGAAAGCAGCACCAGGCTTCATTTCTGGAGACTTGGGAAACTGGTTGGGGTTTGTTTGCCAATGGGGGGCGGGGGGTGGGGCGGCAAAGAAGTTGAAGGTCTTGATTTTAGTAATTCCAGTATTATTACACTAATATTATATTTTAATGTGTATTATTTTATATGTTTGTAAGCTGCCCTGAGTCTGACCATGGCATGGAATGGGCACGGTATAAATGCAATAAAATAAAATCCAGGAGGTCTCTCAATGTGACACTCTTCCAGAGGCAGCAGGAAAATACACAGAAGTGGGGAGTCCTTCCTTGTCTCCAGGTTTTCTTGGGAGGAGAACCCGAGCATCCCAAAGTGTGGAGATTTTTAAGGTGGCAAACAAGCTCAAGAATTTTGCATCTGGTTTCTGTTAATTGTACAATTGCTTTAATTCCGTGTGGCTACCCACCTCGGGCTCCAGACCCCTTGGAAGAAAGGCAGGTTTATGAATCTTTTGCACAAACCATTAATTATATACATACAAATACACACTATCCATTCATTTTCTGGAATCTAAAGGCACTAGTGGGTCACAGTAGATGACACACAGAATGGTGGCCAGAAAAGGAATGTCACGTATATCATGGGCAAGCCCCTTCTCACATTTTTCAAGGGCAAAGCTGGATGTCCATTGGAGTTGCTCATACCTGAAATTCCAATTTCTCATTCTATTGCAATTGTAATTGAAACTGAGACTTACATTTCGTGGTCTGATTGGAATTCGTTGGTGATTTAGATTCATTCCTGGAATAATGACTGACATTTTCCTGGGCCCCTTGAATCCTAATACATTGGTTTCCTTTTGTGGAAAAAAAGGAAATAGAAGTTGAACAAAAAGATTAATTAACCTTACACTGTCTTCCCCAGTTCCTCAAAGATGCCTTTCCCAGCGATTCTGAACATCCTCTCACATTCCAGAATTTCAAAAGGAGAAAGCAGGATGGAGACACGAAGAGGGAGAAACAGGTTTCCCAGAGTGCACTCCTTGATTTTCTCCCTTATAAGTAACACAGCTGCATTTGGAGACACTAACAACTAAGAATAACATCTTCCCTCCATTCATGGCCCTGTTTGATCTGGCAAAGTACTACAATATGTGCATGCCCCCTGCAAGTATACCCCAAACTGCAGCTCCACACCCACAACAGTACTCCCTACACACATACCCCCCACACCCACACACTCATAGAAGCACTGATCAGCGAGATGGTCAGTCCACTAATTAATAGTAAAAGAATACTTTATCAAAACAATGCCTCCAAAACTCATATTCTTTGCACTTACATTTTTCCACAACTTGTAAAGGTTGGATTTAATAAGAAGGCAACCTTATACCCTTTTTACTTCTTTTCTGCCTCTTCCTTCTCAACCCAAGTTGAAAACCATCAGGATGACATTTTCCCCCTTTCCTTCCCCCACCCTCCACCCTGGACACTGTCTCAACAGGGCCACATCCAGCATACCCTGGATGAGCCTGACAGCTTAATGTTGATGCCAGTAATTATATTTCTTGGGCTGCATCAGCCACACCTCAGACATTGCTAAATAACATTCAACGCAACGGAGGGGAAAGCAGGAAACAGTTGACTCTTTCCTCCCACCCAGTAACCTGTTACCTGCCTTGAGAGCAACAGCAAATTTATTGGATTGTAGGGCAAAAGACTGGAAAAGACAAGAATCCCAAGAAAAGTGGAAGGCAGCACGTTAAGAGGAAGACCCAACCTGAGATAGACTGACCTAATAAAAGAAGCCAGGGCCCTTGGTTTGCAAAACCTGAGCAAGGCTGTTAATGATAGGACATTTTGGAGGACACTAAGGGTCACCATAAGTCAGAAGATTTTGGCAGCACTTAACACACACAGGAAGGGAAGCTTCAGAAATTCCACCAACTCCCAACTACCTCTGCTTCAAAGGACCAGAAAAAACATAAAGCTGTTTGCTGATTTATAAGCAAATTATTTAGTTTATCTGTGCCAGAACTCAGGGGGATTCACTCACCACTGTGGTCAGTGGCATAGCACCAAGGGGGTGGGGAGCGCGCCACACCATGCGTGCACCAGTGCAAAAACGTTCCAGGGTGGGAGGGGGCATGGCAGGGGCACAGGGCACACGAGTGCCCCAGGCGCAGTTCCCCCTCGCTCCGGGTCTGATGAGGTTCACACAGAACCAGCTCAAGGAGAGCAGACCTAGTATCTCCTAAGAAGCTGAGAAGAAACAGTGACCGCTGAAGCAAATTTCCTTTTCTCTGGTTTCCTAACTCTGATCTCAGAAACAGTAGCAATCACACCCCAATGAAGGCTGACTTCCATCTACGTAATTTCAAAGAGATAAGAACTGCTAAGGTTATATATTTCGAGACAGAATTTCTGTGCTCTTAACAGGAGGTAAGCAATATGTGAAGCTTTCCTCATGATTGAACTTCCATCCTAGAAAATCCCAGAACCTTTGCCCCTCCCCGAAAAGGAGGCAGCTCCAGAACAAAAATATGGAAAACTGAACTGTTCAGGAGCATCTTCTCTGAAGACACTCCTTGACTATAACTTGCAAGGAACTAATATTTACTCTCCATTAATGATCTATGTAAAATGAATGCATAGTGGTATCTATTTTTAAGCTACACAATGTTAAAAGGTAGACCTTTTAACAAAAAAAATTTTTTTTCAAGAAATGTTTTTACTTCTGTACTACACCCAAATTGAACCAAAAATGTTGTTGGGCTGGCAATTCCTCTTGCCAGGAGATTAGTGATCGGAAGTAGGAAAGCTAAAAAGATGCCGAAGGTTTCTTAATTGTACCCCTCTAACTGAATCAGCCATGATCAGAGTTGCCTGGAACAATTCTAAGATTTCACACACAGAAGAGCATAGGAGGAAATTTTAATCTTGACCAATTAAAGAATTAAGATAAATGGAAAGCTATTTTATTCTTTAAAAATGATCAACTGAGAAAGGTTGTTGAAATGTTGTACATAAATTACTAATCCTCATGATAGCTAAATATTGAAAAGCAGCCTAAAGGAAAGAAGACATAAAACAAATGTATTATGAATAAATGAAAATATGTGTATTCAATGTTTAATACCGCGTTTCTCCGAAAATAAGACAGTGTCTTATATTAATTTTTGCTCCCAAAGATGCGCTGTGTCTTATTTTCAGGGGATGTCTTATTTTTCCGCTCCACATCTCCATGCTCTGCTGTTCTGTTCGATGGGCATGCTTCCAAACAAAAACTTTGCCACGTCTTACTTTCGATGTTTTATATTTAACACTTCAGCAAAACCTCTACTACGTCTTATTCTCAGGGGATGTCTTATTTTTGGAGAAATGGTATGTGAGAATTATTATTACAAATGATTAATAATAATCACTTGTCAATTCATCTATTTGAATTTATATAACAATATTATCTAACATTATCAGGTTTATCATAAATTGCAAAAGGTATTTTATTAGATTATAAGCATTACTTTATGTTTATTATTATGTCATTTGGTATTGGCAATAACAGCTCTTATAATTAAGTATCTAATGTTCATCAGATTATTGTGCATAATATCAAGTGCACAATTTCTTTTTTCTTAAGTCTTCCAATATAATTCTAATACTTGTTTTGATTCTTTCCTTCATTTCATTAACCTTTAATAGGCATAAATTTAAAATTACATAAACACACTCTGGAACCTCAAATATGGTTTAACAACAGGAAAAAAGGAAACAATCTACATGGATTAACGGTCAGATCTGAGAGCTCCAGAACAGCATCAAATCTGAAAGAAAATTGCTAAGAAGAATAAATATATCAATAAAATCCTCTACATGAGTGATATAATATTACAATATAAATAAAACAGATTTAACAATTTAAAAGTAGAACAGCAGTCAGGTGTCCTAACAGGCAAAGTTAATAATACCAAAAGGATTTCAGTTTTTTTGGCTTTAATAATATAGCTAAAAACTTGGCTACCAGAAGTTCCAGTGTCATAATCTGACAGCAAAAATTGAATTATCTGGGCTTTGTGTACAAATCTTTTATTCTGAAGTAAGGCTGTTCTGATTCTTCCTTTTGTCCTTTCTGTTCTGTTTAGAACAAATACATTATTTTTTAAAAGATAGAAATTTTCACCTTGGCCCTGAATAAGCTCCAGAAGGAAGACCTGTAGGATACTGCCAGCCCAGCCTCAGCCTTCAATTCCCAACCATCAATCACTTACATAACAAACAGCAGCCAGCTCCTGCCGGGTGTGTGCTTTTTCCACAAGACCCTGTGCCTTCACCGGATTAATTCCATGATCGTAGACAGTAAATTTAGTTCCCATAAGATTTGACCTAGGATAAGGTAGCACAAGAGTCATTCACAATATATTTCCACTGAAATTTTATCACCTCTTCACCCAAAGCTGGCCTTAAACTTTGGTGCTCTAGACAAAACACTGAAAAGCATACGTATCGTCCTCCTGCATCACAAATGCAGTCAGACCAACGATGACCATCTAGCCAAGTTAGGCCTCCTTATATAAACAGGCACTTTCACAAGATGCCAATAAGAAATCCACACATTGCTGGAAACAAACAACAAGCTGTTTTGGTGCAACCAAGACACAAGTCCAGGCATGGCAACTCTTCTTACTACAGGGGAAAACATCCCCAAATGTCTTAATTGGAGAGGGGGCACAGCTGAGGGGCACAGGCTTTGCACTCTGAACGTTCCAAGTTCAGTCTATAGGCAAAAGAAGGGCCTGGCCATTGGCAAGCTATTCAACCAAGTAGAACAAGGGCAGGTGAACTAAATGGCTGAGAGGCCAACTTTAAATGTTTGTTTATTCACCCCTTTATGGATCTCACCTGAGTTTGCCAATAAAACTTTCCCCTTCCCTGGATAAATCTGTTGGGTCAATTGAAATTAGATAATTTGATGTTTTGCTCTTTTTCCTTTTTCTCCCTGCAAGAAGGAATATCTAGAAATACAAACATTGTTATCAAGGTAAGACCTATGGACACAAGTCTATCATGAACAGCAATTTATGTTTGATTTTTATCCCTCCCTCCAATTTTGACACTACTATAGGGAAATATCCCCACAGCTCTGCATTGCTGAGAAGGGGATTTTCAGAGGAGTTTGTCAAGACCTCAAACTCTGCTTTGCAGTCCGAATATTGACCTATCCGGCAGATCTATGTACACAAAGCTATTCCATGACCTTATTACTTAGTAAACTAAAAATGTGACCCATATTTCTCACCCTAAGCAGGGCTAACAGAATCTTGAAGAAGATTTTTTAATCAGGGAAACAGTATGATGTAGAAAGGATTACCCCTCCCCAAAACAGAATCAATTATAGTTTCCTCACAAACTAAGATGATTATTATATATTGCAATGCTGTGTAATTCAGGGCAGAGGCCAGATGGAGGAACAGATGGGGATAATTAAGCTAATGTGCCAGTAATAATAATTAAAATAACATTACTGTCTTCTTTACACAATGGTTTTGCTTATAAATATTTCAATATCCAAGGAAATTTAGTATCATTATAGTATGAACATACACTCTGGATGATACATTCTTTCTCAAAAATTAATCTGGGGGGGAGTGTAATCTGCACAGATACAATCAAATAATTTTTTGCCATTCAGTCAGAGATTCAAAAATAAGCTGTTGGTACAGCCAAAATTAAAGGTTACTTTTGGAAAAACAGACATTTTAATAGCAATTGGTTAAAGCTGAAAAGGTGCTTTGATCAAGGGCCCTTCTACATAGTGAGGATTTTCTACTTTGCTTTTATCATCAGCCTTAAGCACCTTCCCGAAGAAGGAGATAATGATAAACAGCTAACAGTTCTTTACAACCATGCAAGGTTTTTGAATGAGAAGACAGTCCACCCTGAGCAAAGTCATTTCCATTCCCAGAACTTAGCCAGGCAATCCCCTTCGGTAGATGTGGCCAAGCATCAAGCATGGATACAACTTCTTCACATCGGACTGCACTGACTAGAAATCATCCAAACAATTGCAACGAGAGTGCATTATGATGCATTCTGAGGCTGACTGGCTATAATACTGGTGCTGAAGAAATGACAAAGGATGGCTTGTTTCTTGCTTACAAATCTAAATCAGAACACAATCTACTTTGGGTTACAGTTCGTAAGAAAGAAATGAGATGTAGTTTGTCATCCTGTTTACTTTGAAAGTTGTAACAAACTGTTGCACATTACTGACCAAGGAAGGAAATATGCAACATCAAAGACTTCAGTGAATGCTGCCACTGATGATTTAGATTACATTTATGAAGGTGTTTTAGACCTTTATAAACTCTTGCTGTTTCATTTCCACTGTATTACATTCAGTGCTTGAGTCCTCTGTCGGGGGGAGGGGGGTTTGAATCTATTGATTTTTTAATCTACACTACACCCTGTGCATTGATGGAAAACATCGTTTTTGTTGTTCTCAGTACTTTTCTGTTGTCATCCTGTTCCAGGTGCATGTAGTAAGTAGGAAAGAGGCCTCGGTCTATCCCCTTCTTATCTCTTGTGATCCGACACTTTGCCGTGATGCCACGAGGTGCAGGGCGCAGAACGAACTCCTCTAGGTTCTCAATTTCTCCCGGCATCTGCGCGTCTGTCTTCGGTGGCACAGCAGAGGAAGCACCCAATTCCTGCTGGAGAAATGAAGACGCTGTTTTTCACAAAGTTCCCCCACCAGATAGAGACACGCAAAGGAACATCCACATACATGTTAAAAAAAGCACCAGCCTGACTTGTGTCTTAATTTCAAAAAGAATACTCATGTCTAGAGGCAGAAAAAGAAAGGAAGACAAGAAAACTCTACTTCACATATCTAAAACTCTTACTGAAGAAAGTGGAGAATCTATAATAAAAGTTGCTTCAGGACGAAGCATCAGTGCAGTGGGGAACTCTGTAGTCAGGATGAAAATAGCACATGGAGGCCAAACCCACAGCATCCCCTCAAGAAGAACCTCCCCCTGAAGTGGGGATGAGCAGACCCATGGCTACACTTCCCACGTGGCATTAGCACCGGTCATTCAGAGGGTTGCCCAGAGGCCAAAGTTCCTGCTGGGAAGGGAGGCGTCTATGCTTACTGCTGCAGATTTTTCACTCATGGCAGAACCTGGTCTCTCCACTTCAGAACAGGGTGAAGGCGGTCCAGTAGGATTCCTGACTTCTTCCTTCTCCTCCTCGGCATCCTCCTCATCAAAATTCACACTCCCGGAGATACCTGGCAAAATGCAGGATTAACTTATAATGCAATCCTAGTTTCTTTTACTCAAGGGTCAGTTCAGTGGGACTTGCTGTTTCCCTGGGCCTTGCAGATCTCTTAGGCAAAGACGTCTTTGTCACCCTCAGTCAACACCCTGAGGCTGCCTTCATCTGGGTCTGTCCAGCTCAGTATTATCCAAGTTGCCTACTCTGACTGGCAGCACTTTGCCAGGGTCTTGAGTGAAGGTTTACTGCCTGTTGTCAAATACTGAACCTGGGACCCGCCACATACAAAACAGACTCTCTACCACTAAGGGACAGCCTCACTCAGTCCCCAACATCGTATGAAAAAAAACACATGATGGGCAATTAATTTTACCTCTTTGCATCTGTCACAGCTCTCTTGAATGGGGTTCAGAATCACCCAGAAACGTTATGTGCATTATGCCTTTTTTCAGATGAATTTCTCCCCAAGATGCTCAGTGCAGCCCTTCATTATTTTTTTTATACCAAGCACAGACTAACCTTAGTAAAACTGCAATATTGACTACGCTCCTTTTAAAATTCCTATGCAAGGGGTTTTCAAAACTGTTAGTAAGAATTTGTTCTCTCTCAATCTCTGCGTCTACCTGCATGTGTGGCATGCCGTCTCCATTCATTCCTTGAACATCAATCAGGGCAGAAAGGGATTGGCATCGACTTTTTGCCCTGGTCAAAAGGTGTACCTGACGACTTCAGAAAGAAAGGGCTAGTTAAAGCCCACTGGATCATCTTTAGGTGGCTTAATCTGCACTCTGTGCAAACTAATTCCCACCAAATCTACATCCAAAAAGGTCCAGGCACTTACATTTACAAACCATCAAAGCTACCCCACCCCTTTGTTCAGAAATCCAGAAAAGCAATCCACTGTGTCAATCAACTTCATCACCACAAGAACTGTTTTAGGGTGGCACACCCATATACCTGTGTGTATCCTGAATCTATGCACCGACCGCTTCTTGAATGTGGGTTTTCTTTGCTCCCCAAAACACTGGTTGTTTTCCCTCCTTAGCACTGCTTTTGTGGATGTCTCTTCCTCTCACTAGTAATTATCACCCATCTCTAAAAAGCTATCCAGTCTCCTTCCTCCTTCTCTAGATAATGTGTTGTGTATATGTGTGTGTGTGCGTTTGTGTGTAATTTATAAGAGTTAAATTTAGTGTATTCCTTTTATCCTTAATGAAAATATTTTCCATTCCAACAACTGCCTGTTAATTTTGAGAGTTCCCTCCTGGGACAATCCTGGTATACACAGATCCTTGTATCCAGCCCCTCCCTCTCCCACCTCTGTCTCTAGCTAATTTCTGCACCTTCAGTGGAGACATGCACCTGGAACAGCACAGGGCAGACAATGAAACTCACTACAAGAAGGACCACCATCTGTTTGTGGTTTCAGAAAAGCAGCTCCATTTTGTTATTCAAATAACTCTGATCTTATTTCCAACAAACCTTCCCTTCCTTTCCCTCATTCAACGGGGGAAGGGGCAGGATAAAACAGAAAAGAGTACATCCACTGGTTTTTCCAATAGTATGAGATCGAAAATAGATCACTTTCCTTTTACATACAGAAAATTCTTGCTCTTCTCATAACTACTTAAATGTTAATGCTGAAAGAATTCTGATTTAGATCTTTGACACCCCACTCGGTACATCTCGTCATCACCTCGTTTCTGCAGAACGTCTTGCAGATTCATCTTAGAAACTGTATGCACTGAGGTTTCCTCCGTGTTTTTTGGCTTGGAGTCATCTTCTGTTGTGGGTGATCCAACTGAAATTATTTGCCATTCAGTAGCCAAGCCTTGTATCTCTGATTTCAAAAAGATTGCTGGGCCATCAATGCCTGTAAGGTACAACAAAACAGATTGCTGAAGTATATGATGTGCAGTCATTTTCCAAATATTTTCTGTAATCCACAGGGAGTTATGGAAGTATTATTCACTGGGCTCTGCTGACAGCAACCTACTAGTGACTCCTGGCCTGAAAAGTGTTTGGCTGTCCTTGACTAGTCAGAGCTGCCTTGGGCCTGGTCTAATTGGGACGCTCCTGTCTAATGAGACCAGGGCCTGGCAGGATTTAGCTCAGTTGCACAGGGCCTGTAGTTCAGGGCAGCTGCCTCCCCGCGCTTCCGCTCCCTTCATTTCTGGCATGTTGAGTGAGATGGGGGAGGGGGGGGGACTGTCTAGTTCAAATTATTCTATCCTGGCTGGATTTTTAGGCACTATAATGTGCTGTATAAGTTTTTACTGAAGATGTTGGAAGCAACTCTATGTCAGGGAGAGTTGGATAAAAATCAAATCATTTAATTAATATTCCATTCTGGACGGATTATTCCAGAGGAAAAAAATAGAAAACTTGTATTTGTTCTAATGCTTTTGTGCTGCAGGCAAACAGGAGCGAGAGTGTGGCCAGGTGAGCCCGAGTCAAGGCGGGCAGCATGTGAGGCGTGGTCAACCAGTCTGGAGTCAGGGCGGGCAGCAGGCACAGGCATGGTCAAGGCAGTCCAGGGTCAGGGCACAGTCAGAAGATCAGGCAGGCAGGCAGGCTGAGAGTCAGCGATCAGAGGGAGACCAGGCACATGGAGTTTGCCAGGAAGTGCCCTCATTGCATGCAGGCAGAGCCAAGCCCAAGGCAGGGTTTATAGAGGGAGTTCCGGTTACTGGGGCTGGGAACCTGCAAGGACTCAGTGC
Organism: Sphaerodactylus townsendi; assembly: GCF_021028975.2. Lineage (NCBI taxonomy): Eukaryota > Metazoa > Chordata > Lepidosauria > Squamata > Sphaerodactylidae > Sphaerodactylus > Sphaerodactylus townsendi. The sequence continues at coordinate 682,872 of NC_059434.1, forward strand.
TCCTCAGATGCAGATGCCTCCATCTCGCAGGGTCTTCTGCCAGACCTTGCAGCCATGCCAGCACTTCTCCTTGGACTCTGCAGCTGCAGCCTCTGCCACCGTCTCCTTTGCACAGCTGGCTCATTCCTTGGCTCCTCTGAGATGCCTGATGGCTCTCCCCGTTGAACAGCAACAGGCTCTGCCTTGGCTTGCAGGGAAGGTCTTGGAGCTGGCTCTGCTTCCTGGACCTCCTTGCAAGAGGGAGCCAGGCCTCCTGGCCCCACCGCGTGCATCTTTCAGAAGCTGCCCAGCTGGCAAGAGTCCTGGCAGGGACTGGCTCATGAGACCTTTATTGAATCCTCTACCACAGTTTTGATATTTGCAAAGGACAGCCAGCATGGCATAGTGGTCAAGAGCAACAGACTCTAATCTGGAAAACCGGATTCAATTTCCCACTCTTCCACATGAAGCCCACTGGGTGACCTTGGTCCAGTCCTGGTTCTTTCAGAACTCTCTCATTCCATGAAGAGGCAGGAAGTGGCAAACCACCTTTGAACATCTCTTGCCTTGAAAACCCTACAGGGCCACCATAGATCAGCTGTGACTGACAGCAAAATCACACACAGAAGACATTTGCCACTAAATGGGACCTGGTTCGATCTCGGCCTGGATGCCAGCTACTGTTCAAGAGCAGCCGCCCCGTGAAACCCAGTGTGGCCCAGCAGCTACAGACTCAGAGCAGGGTCCAATCCCCGTCTTCGTGTGGAAGCTCCCTGGGTGATTTGGAGTCAGCCACTTACTGTCAGCCTCACCAGCATACTTCACAGGGTTGCTATGAGGAGAAAGGAGGAGGAGTCTGGGGAGGGTAGAGTTGGGGGGGGGGGGAATCTTAGAAGGATGGAATGCCACAAACTCCGCTCTCCAAAGCAGCCATTTCCTCCAGTACGGGCTGGAGGCCCCCTGTTCTACAGATGACAAAGATCGGTTCCCGCAAAGAACGTGGCTGCTTTGGCGTTATTGTACCCTGCTTCCTTCCCCAAACCTCACCCTCCCAAGTGTTCACCCCCAGATCTCCAGGAATTTCCCAACCTGGAGCTGGCAACCCTGTGGGAGAAATGGTCTCTGTCATTGAGAGATCTGTTGTATCCTAGGAGATCTCCAGGCCCCACCTGGATGCTGGCAACCCCAGACTGAGAGACGGGAGCAGGAAAAGGAGAGAGGCCCGGGGAATTTTCAGGAAAGGGGACAGGACATGGGGAGCGAGGGGAAAGAGACACCACGCAGAAGTCCTTGTGGGTTCCCACTGGTCATTTCTAAAGAGCAACATGGACCCTGAGAGGAAAGAGACGCAACATTTCCTTATTGTCAAAATGACATTTTAGATCCTTAAGAGTATGACCACACGTACAAAAGAAAAGCACACGAAGTGCATGAGAATTAAATAAGGAGATAGGTCTGCTGATCCTGTTAGGGCCTTCTGTAGGTGCCAACCAGTCATCCAGCCCCCCACCCCACCCCCCAAACAACAGGCATTTCTCAGTTCGACCTCACCTGCCTGAAGAGACCAAGGAAGCCCCAGCCATTCTGCCCGTGAGAGCTTATCCGTAAAAGTAAAAGGGCTATACAATAATAGAACAGTTCAGAAAGGTGCTTTATAAAGGGGAAGAAATAGTGTCTTATTAACTTGCTGCATATATTATCCTCTTCATTGTTTTCTACATTTTCGTGACTGCACCCACACTCTGTGCTATGCCTATATTTTCTGCTCATGTAGATTTCAGTAAACGTAGTGCTATTACACTGTTCATCAGAGGTCAGGAGGAGGAGGGAAGAGTTTGGATTTATATCCCACCTTACCTCTAAAGCGCTGCTGAGACTCAAGGTGGCTTACCAGCTCCTTTCCCTTCCTCTCCCCACAACAGACACCTTGTGAGGCAGGTGGGGCTGAGAGAGTTCTGAGAGAACTGGAGAGAGTTCTTTAGGGTTTGAGACCCAGGATTTCAGATTTTTTGGGACTCTTATTCCAGCCAGCTCTACCAGCATGGCCAATTCGGCCATGCTGAGTAGAGGCTGATGGGAATTGTAGTTCCTGAACATCTGGAGAGCTGCAGGTTCCCTACCCCTGGGCTAGCCCAAGGTCATCCAGCAGGAATACAGGCATGCAGAAACACATCTGATTCATCAGATAAGCCTCTGCCACTCAGGTGGAGTGGGGAATCAAACCCAGTTCTCCAGATTAAAATCAACCTGATCTTTACCACTACACCATGCTAGCTCCCTTTTTCAACAATTTTTACTGAATATTCAAAGCATGAAAGTTACATTTGCCAAATGAGAATACATGATAGAATGGTTGTCTGCAAAAAGAGCTAGCTCCCAGCCATAAGGGAAGGTGCAATTGAGGTACACACAAATTAAGCAAAGATATATTATGGTGAAATCTAACAATTGAATTTAATAACTGTCAACACTTCAAAGGTTGTATTGTTAGCCAGCGATTAGTAGTACAATAATAGAAAAGGGATGCCAAAGCAAAGGCGGATTACAAGAAATTTGCCAACCGCAAGCGTAGACCAGTGACTTACGAAGTGGGAGGCTTAGCCGATGTCTCCACAAAAAACTTGAGGGGTTTGCTAGGCTCCCGGAAGCTGGGGCTTAAGTTCCTGGGGCCATTCAAAGTAATCCAGGTGGTCAACCCCGTTGCTATGGAACTAGAACTGCCTAAAAACGTACGTGGTGGACACCCTGTGTTTCATTCCAGCCTCCTAAAGAAAGCAGCCCCAGACGACAAGTGGCTCCTGGCCCCAGCCCCGCTCCAGAGCCCATCCAGGTGAAGGGCAAAACCCATCACTTAAGCTGTTTGGTATCTTGGACTCCCGCCGTACCTCGAGAGGCCAGTCAGCCTCCAATACCACAATGGTGGCTTGGACCCTCGGGTCTTACCCTTGGTTTCAATGAATGGGTCTCTCACTCTCATGTGTGCGCGCCCCATTTAATAAAGGCCTTCCACAATGCGCACTCCGATCGACCGGGTGGGAGGGGGCCTTAAGGGGAGCAGAATGTCAGGCCCCGCCATTCTGGGCCTGCCAAAGCGCCTGAGACATGCCTGGGCATGCCCTGCTGGGACTGGTCTTGTATCAGCATTGCCCCAGGCCAGAGGGCCAGCTTTTACAACAAGGTAGTGAATAGAGTTCACCGGCCCCTAATCTCTCCTCTTCCGTCAATGGCTAGGCCATTCTCAAAACAATGTATCTACCGCAACTGTCTTCAACTATCCTTTCTCATGCTGATATGGGGAATGCAAAGGTGGGGGCTATCTGCAACTATAAGGTTTATACTGGGGGCCAGGGAGCTGGGACCTCAGCTACCTGGCCAGATGGGTCAGACACAGTTTCAATAAAGCTCTTGAAGCCATTCTTGAGTCTTGTTATTGACTGGGGCACTAGCCCTTACACTGGCAGGTAATGTCAAGGGGGTGAGAACTCCAAACGCCACCCCCTGATCTGTGGGGTACCGCAAGGGGCGATCCTCTCTCCAATACTTTTCAACATCTACATGCAAAACATCTACAATCCAACCCTAGTTGGACTGGTCCAGAGTTTGGGGCTGAGGTGTCACCAATATACGGATGACACACAGCTCGTGTTCACGATGGCCCCTGGTCTCTGCCCCTGGGGCTCTCCAGCGCTGCTTAGAGGCCGTGGCTGGCTGGTTGAGAGCCAGCCGACTGAAGCTGAATCCAGTGAAGACAGAGGTTCTATGTGTGGGTCGAGGAGAGAGACCGGTTGACTTCTGTCTGCCTGTGCTGGACGGCCTCATCTGTCAGAAGCTGGGGGTTAGCCTTGGACTCAGCTTTGTTGCTTGAGGCCCAGGTTGCCAAGACTACTCAGGTGAATTTTGACCATCTGCATCAGGCACGGCAACTGGCTCCGTATCTCTCTCATTCTGACCTGGCCACAGTAATCTATGCAACGGTCACCTCCAGACTGGGTTGCTGTAACTCGCTTCACGCTGGCCTTCCTGTCTGTGATCCGGAAATTAAAACTCGTTTCACATGCAGCAGCCAGGCTCCTTTCAGAGCATCAAGCAGAGACTGGATTACGCCAGTCTTACACCAGCTTCACTGGCTGCCGATCAAGTACCGGATCATATTCAAAGTGTTGGTACTAACCTTTAAGGCTGTGAGCGGTCTTGGACCTGAATACTTACGAAACTGCCTCTCCCCGCATTGCCCCACTAGATCCCTCCACTCATCGGAGGGAAATTTACTGGAGATCCCTGGCCCGAAAGAGGCCCAGCAGGCTTTTCAGCCCTGGACCCTACCTGGTGGAACAGACTCCCTCATGAGACCAGGGCCCGACAGGACTGGAATGAGTTCTGCAGGGTCTGTAAGATGGAGCTTTTCCACCAGGCATTTCCACCCAGCCAGCCAGCCAGCCTAATCAGTACCAACATTGGCCTCCCACGGGTGCATGGGGGGTGGGGGGTGGAAATTCTTGCTATCTGTTGTTGGTTTTTATTGTTTGTAATCATTGTTTTATTGGCTGTTATTTATTTGTATTAAATGTAATACAAATGCTGCCCTGAGACCTTTTAGGAAGGGTGGGATACAAATAAATAAATGCCTACCTCATGGCAGACCAGCCTCACCCACTGCACAAGCAACTCCCCAGGCATAGCCTGGACTTGATTAAGAATCTGTTAATCAATTAATTCGTGGCTTCAGTCCACAGAGCCTCCAGTGTGCCACGACCACCTTGTGACAAACCAGAAAATTACCATAATGCCCTTAAAAAAAAAAAAAAGGCATGGCAGCTTCACCAACGCCCATTCCTCCCTCCACCCCACAAAAATGGAAATATGATCTACATGTCAAAGTCTTGAACACACAAAGTATCTTTTAAACTCTTGGTGACCTAGAAGTTCCCAAAGAAGTACACCTGCCTCACCTTGGCCAGAGGCATTTGAGGAACCATAGCACAGCAGTAAGAATAGCGTACAGCTAAGATTGAAGAGGTCTGGATTCGAATTCCCACTCTTGATCTCAGACCAGTCATTGCCTCTCCCAACAGGAATCAAGGGCAGCCTGTCCCAGGGGCTAGTCTGAAGGTGCAAAACCTCAGCGATGGTCGGCACTCCTTCCCAGCCGTGATTCCATGCATGAGCGCCATGCCATCCTATGCAGTTCTTCTGCCCTGGAGGACTCCACACGCTCCACATGGGCTTGGGCAGGTGCATAGTCAGGAGGACGCTCTGCGGCGTGTGAGGTGTGGGTTTGACTGCTGCCTTCTCCCATATTGCTGATGAGTTTTGCTTCATTCCCATCTTTCCCTGTGGTGGTCACTGTTTCCACAAAGTGCTTTTCTTCAAAGAGCTCCTAGGGTGATTGTAAAGTCTTGACAGATTGTTCTGCTGCGCCATCCTTTATCACTGCACACACATGCATCCCTTGCCTTACAAATGCCTGCTCCTTGGGGAACGCTTCCCCCACCCCACCCCTTGCAAGGGAGAGACTGTAGCTTGTCTTCATACGTTTCCCTTGTTAAGTGAACTGCAGAAGCATACATTAATATGCCTGTGATATGGCCACAGTTCACTCTCCTGTGTATCTGCCTATGCAATTTGAGCCCTCAAGAGCATGAGCATCACACCACAGACTCTTAATTGCCTTTGTCCTTTCCCTTACTCAGTTGGGTGGGAGCCAGGAGGCCTGCCAGCCTCAGCTCATGTTGGTCAGCAGCTTCTGCGTATAGCTGGCATGGGAGGGAGGGTAATCAGCCTACTGCTCTGATGGCTGATGTGTTGGAAGTCTATGATCTCCATCTGTGGAGCTGAATGTAGGTCTTTTTTCCCTGCACTGGGAGCACAGGATGTCAACTACCTGTGCCAACACCACAAAGCCCCTGCCCAGGTATCCAGATTGAGGTGTCTGCTTATTTCTATCAGTATTCTCAACATATAGAACATGATGAGTTTCACCACTCCTTTTAATACAGGATTTCTTAGACTCTGCTAACTTCCCATTTCATTTATTGATTATCATTTGGAAAAGGTACTAAGGACAGAGCGGTGGTTAACCGACAAAAGACAGTACCTACCATTCAGGACACCATTGCTGGGGGAAGGGGCCTGCAGCCCCACTAAGGGAGTCTCTCAAGCCTGGACCCTTCTAGGTTTTGACCCGTGCAACTTTGGTTTCCAGGATTTGGCTAACCATCAAAGCGGGTTCAATAGCTTTTCCCTCAAGGCTTCCTTTCCTAGAAGCCGTTCTCTACTCGCCACAGGGGAAAAAGATTTAATTAACCTATAAGAAGAGACAGATGCCTTCATTTAAACTCTTGACTTTCCAATACATCCTAGCTACTTCTGGAAGGCTCTACTAATCACCCTGGCAATTCAGACCAGACAGCAAACAGACTTCCGCGGTTTGTGCAACAACGAAGATTAATACAGGGCAAGAACAAACGCTAAGAAATCCAAAAATAAGAAATCAACCAATACTCACTTCCTACATTTTACCTGTGGTTCCCTCCTATATTACAGCGGAACCTCATTTCTTCGCCTGTATCAGTCGAATCATTATTAACGGTATATTAATATCATTAAGTGTTTTCATTTAATAAGGTTAACATGTTACCATCATTACGACCTTCTTCTTTTCATCAATATCTAACCAGCTCTTTTTTCAATAGCAGGATATAGTCTGCAATCCGTTTGTTCGATAATGTTCAGTTTCAGGAAGTTCGCATTCAGTTGAACAGCGGTTAATTGTCATTTATTGGGAAGGTTGAGGTGTGGTCATCGGATATTATATATGTTCATTGATCCATCATTTCCTTATTAAATAGCATAATTATAACATATACGAAATTTATAATATTTCACCACGTTATTAGTTCTTTCATCTTTGCTGAACGCCTGAAGAAGTTGTTAGATCTCTACGCAGGCTGATCTTCGCAGCTGACTAGCGTTTAAAGACAGAGTTGAAGATTTATCACAGGGACGATTCGTTTAATTACCTGTTCTAACCAGAGATTTGCTTTGACAATTATGGGGATGTAACGCTGATTAAAACGAGGTCAGTGGTATAGAAGCCGCCGTATTAATTGTTTAGTTCTTCGGTTATATTCGATTAATTTTTCATTGTTGACAAGAGCAGTACGTCATATTTATCTGTCACAAAGACGACCATACAATTCAGGTTAATTATCTGTCGAGACAGAAAATACGTATTATTATGGTTCATTGTTCGGCGAAATTAAACGCACTGGCCAACTGTCCTCAACCAACCAACGCGGTTGTGCTATTGGTACGCATATTTATTAGTGAAACAGCCTTCTACACCAACATCATATGGACATTTCCATGTGAAAAATGTATACAATGTAATTTTTCTATGTCTGTTCGCTCTGGAAGGTTCCTAATACTGAGATTGTATGGACATTACGCCAATTTCACTAACTGTGACTCAGATAAAATGTGTGTATGCATTATGTGCCCATGTCCTAAAATGTATGTGGGAAAACGCTAATTTCTTTAAAATTAAGAGTGCCGTAGAACACAGAAGCTGGTACTCAGGCTGGCAGAAAATGGAAGCACCACTGGTGGAACATTTTTTGACGATAACCATACGACACACTGACCTCCGCTTTTGTGCTGCTACAGCAATTTCAGGGAGATTCTCCTCCTACATGAATTATAGGACAAGAATTATCCCCCCTGCCAAGCAGAAACCGCCTCATATATAAGTTTAGAACAGATTCCATTGGATTAAACAGGTCATTGATTTTCTGTCATCTTTAATACCGTGTTCTTAAGAACACTGGAACAGGTGTTACTTATCAGCTGTGCACGAAGCTCAAATCCAGAGAGAGTCAGCTACCAGAGGAAGGTGTGGTAGGATCTAACAGCTTCTGGAAAGCGCTTGTAAGAACTAATAACATTAGTGAGCTTAATAATTGCTCATTTCAGCATATGTATTATAATTGTATATATATGTGTTTAATAAGTGATGGATTCAATAAGACATTGAAAGCTATGAATTGATATGATGTAATATCCATTGACAGATTACCCATATAGAACACCTCATGCATGTAAGTAAATGGCAAATCAAGGCACGGATGAAGGTAATCAAGAGCTAATTTCCTCGCGCGATGCTCCTGCCAGCAATGAATTGAAGACTGCAATATTTATGACTGAACTTTCGTTATCAATTGCAAGAACTTGGATTTATATGAATTTGGATTTATATGAATGTGGATACACCTTTGAAAGGACTATTGAATGAAAAAAGAGAAAAGGTTTAGTTTAGATTATTGAATGAAAAAAGAGAAAAATAATCTGCGTGGATGATACAAATATGAATTATAATATTGCATGTTATGACATTGTTCCTTATTATTAAACAAGAAATACCACACTTAAACTACGCTGCGGGTTACGTGGTTTGTATGTTAATGCTTATTTAGACGTTACCTACATCTTTGTTACCTTTATCACACAACGAAAACCAAAATCGGCATAGTCCAAGCATGTGCATGCCGCTACATCGCGTAACTTAAATGGCGACCGGATTTACGCGAAAAGTCAGCCTCGGAAATACAGAATCCGGCTGCGACAACACTCACCGCAGCGAAACAGCTGGGGGGCTGCATTGGCAACACCAAACTGGTGATCTCTGAGGGCAACGTTAACCGACGTTCCACTGTACATTAAAACAGATTCTTAATAGCTTCCAAAGTTATTATCTGGAAATGTCAACTGAATGTTTCCAAGCAGAAATACAAGGCAGAAGGATAGTAAGGAAATGGTCTTTCAGAACTATGGGGTAAAATGCACCCTCTTGGGCCAGGTAAACTTATTAAAGAAGAAGAAGAGTTTGGATTTATATCCCCCCTTTCTCTCCTGTAAGGAGACTCAAAGGGGCTGACAATCTCCTTGCCCTTCCCCCCTCACAACAAACACCCTGTGAGGCAGGGAAGTTTCGAGAGACTGAGGAAGCTGTGACTGACCTAAGGTCACCCAGCTGGAGTGGAGTGCACAGGCTAAATCTTGAATTCCCAGATAAGCTCTCATTGTGCTCAGGCTGGCAGAGCTGGGAATCAAACCCGGTTCCTCCAGATTAGATACATGAGCTCTTAACCTCCTACGCCAGTTGAAACGAACAAGAAAATAAAATTATACCATGAACATTTATTGCCTTATGCACATACTTTTAAGTTAAAAACTATAGACATTAAAAGCTGAATGAAAAAGACAGTCACTAGAACACATAAATGGTTACACAAAGCACATAATGCAAAGACCAAATTCATTTCAAACAAACTGGTCTTCCTCAGAGGTCAAACTATCACACACACATGGAGTGTTCTGAAGCAGCTGCCTGGGGCCGTGACTGGTCAGTTGAGAAAGAGTCAAAGATGGAGCTACTGTGACTGGGTGAGGGAAGACATTGGAGAGCTTTGAACTGCCCTGATTTGACGGAGTGGCTTTACAACCTGCTTCATCCATCGAGAACCTGGGTGTGATCTTGGATTCCTCCGGGTCGTTGGGTGGCCTTTTTCCATCTTCGACAGGCCAGGCAGTTGGCCCCCTACCTCTCTACTGGGAGCTGTTATTTGAAGTGTCTGTTAACCAGGCCACTCCTGCAAAGAGCTCAGGAGGGTAGACAGGAAGCTCATCTCTTTCATTTTACTTTCACAGCAACTTGTGAGAGACCTGTGATTTACCCAATGCAGGTTACTGGAAGGGTGTGATTGGAACCCGGGTTATCCAGTCTTCATCCAACACTCCAGCCTCTAAACCATCTCGGCAGCAACCTGCCATCCAGATTGCTCCTATCCTCATTATGAACCCAGAATCCCACCTTCACAAGGACAATAGGATGTCTGCCGAGGGTTTCTTTGCATCAACGTATTTCTTCAAGCTCCCGTTTTCACTTTTTAGTCTCCCTGAGCAAGCACCACTTGTAGCCCAAATGTACTCCTGCCGGCCACCCAGAGAAGATTTCTAATAGAGCTGCAGCTTTTACTCTGGCCTCTTCCTTTGCCCATGGCCAGCCTGGGCGGACGCAGTAGCTGCCAGGGATCGAGGGCTGCCTTGCCCCTGCCGCAGTGCGGAGGCATGGGCGCAGGTAACGAGACGGGTCTCCATGGCTCAGATCCCTCGCCGCTCCCCAGCCTGCCTAGCTTCGCCTTTCCCAATCCTCGCACGGTTGCCCATGCCTTCCCCTTTACCCCGCTGCTGCTGGCTCCTTTCTGCTTCTCGAATGCTCATTTCAATATATCAATGTATTGATACAACAGTTGGCTTTTGCAAGGAACAGCATGAGCAGGGTCTGTTTCTCATCCCACCTTGCCTCCCACACACTCTCACAGTTTCCTGACCTCCCTCACATGACTGGGAGGGCTTTAAAACTTCTGTGACAAGCGCTTTTTTAAAAAATCCAGCCTTCCAGCAGCAGCAGTGAAAGAGAAGCTGGGAGAGGGCAAGAGAGACTGGAGGGGAATACCCACTCTATAGTTATGAGATCTGTGCCTTTGAGAGGGGTGCAGTTAAGAGAACCAGGTGGCGAGGCCTGCTTCAGAGACTCAATCCATGGGGAGGACTGGGCTGTCTCCTTTTATGATAAACTTGGTTTTGCCTTTTACTTCTAAAATTATCCAGTGTAAGAAAAGAAGCCGCTTTTGATTTATAATTCTTACCCTTTCTCCTGTGTAAGAAGACCTCGGGGTTTACAAACCTTTCTTCCCCTTCCTCTCCCACACAGAAGACCTTTAGAGGTAGGTGGGCCGAGACAAGAACTGTGACTGGCTCCATGTCACTCCTGCTAACAGGAACGTAGGAGGAAACACATCTGGTGTGCAATTCAGATAAGACTCCTTGCTGTTCATATGGGAGAAGGGAAATCAAAACCCAGTTCTCCAGATTAGAGTCCATATGCTTTTGACCACTACACTAATGTACTTAAGCTCTCGCTTTGGGAGAGGAGTGCGGTCGTGGAAAATGGTCACTTCATCAGAACAAATGTTTTTGTTGCCAGGCGCCCGGCTGCTGTGCAGGCTAAAGTGCATGAACCTGTTTGGTCACCCGTGACTGTCTACAGGGCAAAACAAGAAGAGAACGTAGGAAATCTCAACTATAGCCATATACAGGCAACAGTTCAAACCAGCCCTAAGGGGTTAAAATTCTTCTTAGCTATGCCCAGGCACAACTGCTGAAAACTCCCAGTTAGCAAGAGACAGACCAGTGAAATGCATCTGCCCACAATTTAAAACATGATAAATTCTATCCCATGGATTACCTGATTCTCCAGTTTCAGTTGCCGCAGTTTCAAAGTTTCATCATCCAAGCCACTGGGAAAGGACAGAAATGCAGGTATTAGTAAACCTAAGCCTCATCATACAATAATAAGCTGATCTGCCTTGGCTTCCTTACTGTTTGGGGGAGGATCCAAGTAATCATTCATTCTTTTTTCATGTTTCCCCCCCACTTTGCTATGATACCATAATACTTTCAGATGTTATATGGCTAGGAAGATGCACATTTTTAAAGTCCTGCCTGCATCAGCACTATTTTCCTCCAGCCCCTGTGATGGCTATTTTCCTCAGTACTGGAGGGGTGTTTTTTAAAGAATAGAATAGAATAGAATAGAATAGAATCTTTGACAATAAGGATTGGACACATGTAAGGAAATTGGTTCCATATGCTCTCAGTGTACATAAAAGAAAATACATTTGTCAAGAATCATAAGGTACAGCACTTAATCATAAGGTACAGCACTTAATGATTGTCATATAGGTCTAGTAAGCAATCAGGAAACAATCAGTAGTAATGAAAACATAAAACAAATCATAAAATAAAAATAAAATGTCGTAATAAATGCCGTACAGGCTATAAATGTTGAAGGAAATAAGTGGGCGGGAGGGAGATGGGTAATAGGAATGATGAAAAGTAGTGCAGTAATTATATTATCAAGTATATAATAAATAGTTTAACATTATCGGTGGGAATTATTTATTTAACAGAGTGATGGCATTCGGGAAAAACTGTACTAGCTTGTTCGTGGTGCAGTGCTCTGTAGCCGCATCGCGCTTAGAGGGTAAGAGTTAAAACAGTTTATGTCCAGGATGAGGGGTCAGTAAATATTTTCACAGCCTTTTTTGACCCGTGCAGCATACAGGTCCTCAATGGAAGGCAGGTTAAAGCGAAACGTTTTTCTGTCTGATTATTCTCTCTGAAGTTCAGTCGCATCTTTGTTAAGCCAGAACCAAACCACACAGTTATAGAGGGTGCAGATGACAGACTCACTGATTCTGTAGAACTGTATCAGCAGCTCCTTGGGCAGCTCTTGAGCTTCCTGAGTTGGCTACGCGAGAAAAGAATACTCATGCTGTGCTTTTTTTTTTGATGACATTTTTTGATATTAGGTGACCATTTTAGGCTTTAGATATGATGGAATTTAGAAATTTAAAGGTCTCTCACTATTGATACTGTGTTGCCCAGTATTGTGAGAGGAGGCAGGGATGGGAGGGTTTCTCCTGGAAATCTGGCACGACCATTTCACGGTTTTAAGTGTGTTCAGTTCTAGATTGTTCCATAAGTTCAATGCAGGTTAGTTGTTCAACCTCCCGGCTCGTATGCGCGGCTCTTATCAAGAAACTTCAATGAGACTCAATCACTGCCGTCATCTGCAAAATTTCAGTATTTTAACAGGATGGATCGCTTTGAGATGCAGTCATTGGTATACAAGAGAGAAGAGAAAGTGGTGAAAGTACACAGCCTTAGGGGGGGCCCCCCTGTGCTCATTTTACAGGTGTCTTGATGTACCTTTTCCTAGCTTCACCTGCTGTTTCCTATCTGTTAGAGAGCTTGTGATCCACTTTACAAAATATGCTCAGGTACTTGCATGAAGCTGATTTAGTTTGGTTAGAAGAACTGTCCGGTCCTGATAAGCATTGAATGCTGAACTAAAGTCAACAAAGTTAGGACCCTTGCATAGGTTCTTTACGGCGATTCAAGATGCTGTAGGATATAGTGGCAAAGCCATATTAATGGAGCATCGTCTGTCGATCTGTTTGTTCTTTCGGTATGCAAATTGCAAGGGGTCCAACAGTGGATCCGTGGATGGTTTTCAAATGGTACATCACTAGGCCTTTCAAAAAAGTTTTCATAACTACAGATGTTAGGAGCAACCTTGGTCTGTAGTCGTTCAGTTCCTTGATGGAAGGCATACATCTTCGGCACTGGGACGATAGTGGAGTGTTTGAAACAGGGAAGGAACATAGCACATCTCTATAGTGATTTGTTGAAGATTTGGGGTGAAAATGGGGAGACCAATTCTTTTCGGACAGCACACAGACTTTTACAAAGAAGGTGTTATCTTAGTCTGGGCCTGGTGCTTTTCCAGGCTTCTGTCTGTGAAATAGATCTTGCACTTCCTTTTCTGAGATCACCAGGGGTTGTAAACCCAATGAAATGGGTTCAGTTGTAGGAAGTTTGGCTATTGTTGGTGCGTCTGAGATAGAGGTTGTGGAGAAAGGTGACTGTAGATTGTTTTCAAACCTACAGTAGAACACATTCAGGTCGTCTGCCAATTGCTGATTTCCTTCAGCTTGGGAAGGTGGTTTGCTGTAACCGGTGATATTTTTGAGAGTTTTCCACATGTTTGCTGTTTCGTTTGGTGAAAACTGATTTTTTAGCTTTTCAGAGTAGTTTCAACAGCAGCCAACAGTCAATATGCTAGTTCCCAGTTTTCATTCTTTTTTAAGTTTCTGTCCTTTTTGGTTGTGTGCTGCCACTACCTTTCCACTTATACTTCCACAACCAAAAGGGCTAGAGCAGGGGTCTGCAACCCGCAGCTCCAGAGCCGCATGCGGTTCTTTCGTACTGCGGCTCTGCGTGGCTTGGGTCCTCTCAGCCTCCTTCGGAAAATCACCCTAACGGTTAATGGGAAAGAGTCCCCAATCCTAGAGAGGCATAGCCCGAGACGGCTATCCCAAGCCACTTCCGGCTTCCCTGTCCCAGCTGCCTGGTTGGCTGATGCCGGCGTATGGTGGGGGCGGAGCACCGCTGGTGGATCCTCTTGAACAGGTGAGCAGCGAAGGGCGGGAAATGGAAGGGAGTTGCAGGAGCGCAGATTTTCAGTGCAATCCTAACTTCAGTCCACCCTCCTTGAATGGGGGGTCAGGGGTTGACCCTGATTTGGGTGGCCTCATTTTTCCCTCCCCCAGGTCTTTCTTGGGGGGCGGACCACATGGGGGACCCCATCAGCGCCACCTTGGGTTGCAGACCCCCCCCCCCCCAGCAGCCCCACTGAGCTTCAGGGGCTTTCCTGGCAGATCCTCAGCCATGGTTGTCGCGGGTTGCCAACTCCCAGGACATTTGAGGGTAGATTCTCAGAAGTGGTAGCTTTTGGGACCAGGGCGGGGGCCATGCTCAGTCAGGAATATGGCTGTCAAGTCCACCCTCCATGGCAGACATAGAAGTCTGTTATTATTTTTTAAGAGTTCAAAATGTGTTCTTTACATAAATAAAATATAATTTTCTCTGTAGGACTTCATGGATTTCATAAGCAACACACTATAATTGTTTATACAATACATAAATGTAAAAAACAATATATACAGTGTTATCTTCATTTTAAATGTCAACAAGTATTTGGGGCTCTAAGTGTTTTCTTTTCCGTGGAAAACGGGTCCAAATGGCTCTTTGGGTGTTAAAGGTTGTTGACCCCTGGGCTAGAGACTTGCCTTCTTTTTAAAAACCCTACACAGAGAATCCGCATGGGCACAGCTAGGACACAATTTTAAAAGCAACTTCTAACTGCTAAAACATATAGAAATATGTAACATTCTCAAGGAGACACTGAGCTCAGTTGAGAATCAGTGCAAAGGAGGAGGCACTGAGGGGCGGGGTACCTGCTCAAGCTATGAAGGTGTGGGAATTTCCAGATATTCACTACTCTTGGGACCATGCTGTGAAATCTCTGCTGCCATTTGGGGGTTGTTAGGCCATCACATACACCATCCCCAAAGCACCCAGCCATGATTGTAGGAAGGAACTTGTAAGGAACTTGCTGATACAATAAGGGCTCTTTTTCAAGCGAAAGGTGAATGTTGCTTTACTTGATGTTTGGGCAAAAGCGCCAGCGACAGACCCTCACTACCACCACCTTCCAATAACAACAAGGCAGGGACACCACTCTCTGACCTGGCTTGTCAGACTTTCCTACCAGGAACTGAGCTGCTTTTAGAAGCAGTGGTAGTGGTTGGAGACAAGAAGCACTTTCCCTCAGCCCTGTAATTATCCAGAAGGGAAAAGAAGCCTGTTATTTTAAAACTTTTCTTGCCAAACCTCTTTTATAAGGCATACCAAAATAATAATATTGAGGCAGAGACAACTTAACAGATTAAAAAGGTTTACTTAACAGAGGGAGATGGGAATGGAAGATGACTAACTTGGACAAAGAAATGGATGGCAGCAGAAATAAATTTACAACAGAAAAATTTGGGAAGAAGCAGTATTTGTTCTCAGGCACAGACATAAGTTTCTTTCATTTCAGTAAACTTAGGTGTTTGAGATAGTACAGTTACTTAGATGGTACAGTTCCTTATATAAGATGTTATTCTGGCTAATGGATTATTTCTCACACACACAGGGTCCTATCAGGTGTGGGACATTAATTTCGGTACCCTCACTCAGCCCTTGCATATAGAAAACCCTCGCAACAGAACATAAAACAGCCTCTTGAGGAAAAGAAAAGAAAAACCCAATGCGCCAGACTAACTGGTCTTTAGGATTCTTCTTCCCTCTTCCTGAAGGAGATATCTCTAACTGGTTATATCTATGGCTCTTCAGTTTGAGTCCCTCAATAATCCAACCACCAATACAGTCTGGTCTGCATATCATTTGTTTGAACCACAGCAAGCAGGGCTGTCCCCGCAGTAGGGCAAGCCAGAATCACACACAGACTGCCAGGGTTTTCCCTAGAGAGATTTTGGCCCAGCACAGGCAAAACTGGTGTCCCTCAGGTTGTTTTAGGCAAGGAGAGATCTTCCTCCCTCCTGGCGACATCAGATCTACTTCACCCAACCCGAGTGCAGGGCTGCCTCAGCCAATCAGAGGGCTCCCCTATTCCCAGGCCTCTACGCCTCACCCTGGATGTCAACAGTCACTTTTAAAAGGCACCCATGCCCAGGTGTACACAATGTGGATTGGTGCCATGGGTGATGCTGCCTTAGGCGCTGTCAGGGGTACAATTGTTAAGCTAGCATCACCAAACTTTCAGGATATCTTTAAGAGACTCTCCTGATGCTACCACCCAGGTTTGATGAAGTTTGGTTCAGGGGGTCCAAAGTTATGGACCCTCAAAGGTGTAGCCCCCACCTCCTATTAGCACCAATTGGAAACAATGGGGGCACCCCCTTTGGGAGTTCATAACTTTGGACCCCCTGAACCAAACCGCTCCAAACCTGGGTCTCCCGAAAAATTCCTGAAAGTTTGGTGCTGCTAGCCTAAAAACTGCGCCCCCTGCAGGCCAAAAACCTGAAAAACACTAAAAATACAAAAACCACAAACTAACCTAATTTTTGTGTGCACCCCCCACCCCAGCTATGCCCTTATATAATGGGGGGGAGGAGATCCTGCAAACTGCTCCAAGCACTCTTGCCTGGGGTGTTGCAGGCGCAAGAAGAGAGCGCGCCTGCATGCACGCACACACATATACACGTGTACCCAGTGGTGGGATTCAAATAATTCAACAACTGCTTGTTCTGCCGAAGCGGTGCGAACCTGCTGAATCCCACCACTGCGTGTGCCGCCACGCTGCGCCCACTTATCCCAGCTTGGAGATCTTCTATGGCGGTTCCGCCATGCCGCACCCCACACACAGCGGGGCGTCCCTGGCGTGCACAGGTGCAGGCGCTCCCATGGCGATGGCGCGTGCAGAGGACCGAGAGGGCGACCTGAGTCTGGCAGGCAGGCAGGCAGGCAGGCAGGCGCGCCGTGGGTGGGGGTGGGGGCGCCGTGGCCTCTGCCCCGAGGACTGTGGAGGGGAATCGCACACGGGTCTTTTGAACGTTCACATTTCAAAGCTCCAACCGTGTCTGCGATACTCACGGGCGGACGGGCGGACGGGCGGGCGGCAGAGCCCAGGGCGGCAAGTCCCACGGGTACGGCTGCTGCTGCTGCTGCTGGGCATCCCCGCCGCCCACCGCCCCACAGCAGGGAGGGGCGGCACCAGGGCGTGCGCTCCCGGGGCCGCCGCCGCCGCCGCCGGGGACTGTTTGTGGCGGAGAAGGAGCCGGCGGGGCGGCCAACGGAGGCGACAGCGCCTCTCAGCCAGCCCAGGCCCCCGCCCGAAGAGCGACCCAACAGCGCGCACCCCGCCGCGGCGGAGGAGAAGGAACGGCGGCCAAGCGGTGCCTCTGCCCAGGTGCAAAGGGCGCCCCGCCGAATCACGCCCCCTCCCCCCTCTCCGGCCTTACCCGGCCCCGCTGCGAGGAACAGCCATCCCGCGCGTGTCCGCCATCCCGCTGTCGCTATGGAAACCGAGCCGAGGGGGGAGTGCTGCGGCAGCCGCCAGCCTAGCAACCAGCCCGGAGCTCTTCCGCCATTGGCCGAGGCCAACATCGCGGCCTCTGATAGGCTACTCGGAAGGTGCGGGAGCGGCGGCAATCACTGAGCCCCGGGCAAGGGGGCGGGGAGGCACTCTGGAGGCGGAGCCCGCGTGGGGGGCGGGGCTTCCCTTGCCCAGGCGGCGGGAGGGGGCGGAGCGCCTCGCTCGTCCTGGGGGGACTCGAGGGCGCCTCCGAGCACGGCCGCCGGCCGCCCCCTCCCCACACCGCCCTCTGCCTGCAGCCGCGGAGGCCTTTCGGGCGGGGCAGCCGCGGAGTTGGGGCGCAGCCCGAGCCTTCCCTTCCCCCCAGGTTCGCCACGTGCCGCCCTGGAGAGCCCCCCCTCCACCCAACGCCCCCCTCCCGCGGCCCGACAGCGGGGGGGGGGTCCCGGCGTGGCCCTCCCATGGCCCCCTGCTGATCCACGCCGCAGGGCCTCTGCTTGCGCGGGGGGGGAGGGGGAGACTTTGCACTCCGGGTCGGGCGGGAGCCAACGGGCCCTGCAGATGGCCTGCAGGCGGCGCATTCCCCAAGTGCGCGCTCGCCCCGCCCGCCCGCCAGGGCTGCGAACCTGGGAGCTGCCGGGACGTTTCGTGTCCATGGGGGGGGGGGGGGGCACAGGCCGGGCGCGCAGTCCGCTTCCTGAGCCCACTGGGGCGGGGGGGCGGGGGCGGGCGTGTCCTTGTGGGGCTTTTCCGTGGACCTGGAATGAGGTTCCGCGGGCTGCGCTGCGTTGCCCGGCTGCTCCTGCTGCCGGATCCGGGCTGCGCGGGGGCGGGGTATCTACGTCACCCGGCGGAGTAGGGGCCGCCCCTCCAGGCCTGCTGTTGCCGATTGGCCCGGCGCGGCCCTGGCCGGGAACGCCCGGTTCCGAGGGCCGGCCCCCATTGGCCACGGCGGCCACGTCACACCCAACGAGCCTGCCGGGCGCCAAATTCAAAACGCTGGGGCAGCGGGGCGGGCGGGCAGGCGGGCGGGGAGTGGCTTTCCGCGGGCGGCGGGGGCGCGCCGGTAAGTAGGGCCGGGCAGTCCCGCCGGCGGCTCCAGGGTCTCCTCTCTCCCGGCCGGGTCGACCGGCAGCCTGACCCCCGCCCACCCCGGGTCTCTCCCTCCCTCCCGCCGGCGCAGCGGAGCCCCTCCCGCCCCCCTCCAGGCTGCGCGCGCGAAGGGAGCCGGCTGGCACCTCTGCTCCTGGCCGGCCGCCGCCGCCGCCTCCTCTCCCGGAGCGGCTGGGGCAGAGCGCGGCCGGAAACCCCGCAGAAGCCCCGGAGGCCGGCCAGCCGGCCGGCCAGCAGGCGCAGAAGGAAGAAGGCGGACGGAGGTAGGGGCCGGCGGTCTTCGCTCAAGTGTGGCGCGTGGCTCCAGTTCTGCTCGGACAGCACGAAAGCATTTGCAATTTATAAACTTCCTAAAAATGTCAGAGGTGGCGATTCTGTGCACTACGCGACGAATTAGTTAAAGCTGGAAAATCGGCGGAGGAGTTTTAGAACAGGAAGCAGGGCGCGTATTTCCGCCCCCCCCCCCCCCCCGGATTTTCACTGGTGGGTTTTGACAAAAAGTGTTTTTTTTCCCCTTTGATGGCTTCAAAATTATTGGGATTTTTGCAGTTCTAAGCCTGGCCCCTTATGGATTTCAGGGGCACTCAGGGCAGCTTCACATTTGATGTGACAGATGTCACTGATGGCCACACCTCAGACACATGAGCGCCACTATCTAAGTTGCCTGTGGTCACACCCCACCAACATCCATCCATACATTCAGATTAATCTGGGTAATTAATTTGCAGAGGGTGCCACAAAACTGGGGTCTTTAACCTAAAGAGGTGGCTGTGAGTAGTAAGTCTTCAGTAAGAAAAGGAAGATGGCATTTAAAATGAATATAGAGTTTATTGAGAGATTTGGTACAATGGTTGTGTATGTGCGGTGGGGAGAAATGACTTATCCTAAACAAGTAATTGCAGTTCTAAACCAAAACATGAACACGTTCCTTTTCTCCAATAGTTGCTGCAATCGTTGATGTCTCGTTGTGGGGGAATTGGAATGTAAATTGACCATTTCCAGTCTGTGGGCCATTGTTATGTTTCCTGTATTTGTTGGCATATTCTTGTCAAGATTTTGATGGACTGTTTCTATGGCTCTATTGATATCCCACCTGCTCCTATGATATCCCACTGTTATCCCACTGTTTCTTTCAGTTGGTCTCAGTGCAGCTTCACTTTCTAAAACTGTAGGTTCTTCAAAAGATTCTCCTTGGAAGTATATTGTTCCCACTTTTTAAAGTTTTGCCTTGTTCAGTTAATGTATTTCCACATTGATCTTTCAGCATGCTTATCCTTGCTTTGATCTTGTTTCATTTCTTGGATCTTGTGGAACAGATCTCTTGTTCTTCCTTTTTGTTGTTCTCTTCTGTTTCTTTACACTGGTTATTATAATAGTCCTCTTAGTCTCTGCATGCAGGTTGCTGGAATGCTGCATTTAGATGTTTGATTCCATTTATGTTGGTTATGTTGATAGGCTTTTGCTGAATCTGATGTTATTCAGTCAGTCTTTGTATTATAACTCCTGACTGGATGTGCTACATGTCACCTCTCTATTAAAGCAACTCCATTTCTTCTGTTGTCATTCTTTGAGTAAAACACTTAAAATGTCCTACTCCAGCCTACTTTAGTTCACATTCCCATTTCCCATTTTATAGTTTCAAGTTTTCCTTGATTCATGCATCTCACATTCCATGATCCTATTATCTGCATCAAATGGCTTTGGAGTTTCTTTTTGCATCCATTTACGTCAACAACTGAACATCCTTTCAGTTTCAGTCTAGTCACGTTACTTAGGATAGCACTATTCGCACTTGTTCTCTGCTCTTGACCAGTAGCTGCTAAGTACCACCTGACCTGGGGAGTACCATTGCTGCTTTCTGTGCAGTACTAACCAGGGTTAGCTGCAGTGGCACAGCTGTTGTCTATGGAAGATCCTCTGCCGGTGTCATCCTCCACTACTGCTGATGCTGATGCCCAGCAGTGAGCCTTTGAGAACTCCTCCGTGCCCTCGGAACTGTCTTCTGCTTATGAGGCTGCTCATCCCTGAATGGGGTAGGCGCATCTTCGTCTGGTGGCTCAGCTCTCACCATTTTGCCCTGAGTGACTCTGCTTGGAGTTTAGATGCCTTATGGCATAGGTGTCAAACTCGCAGCCCTCCAGATGTTATGGACTGCAGTTCCCATCATCCCCTGCCAACATGATGCTGGCAGGGGATGGTGGGAACTGTAGTCCATAACATCTGGAGGGGCGCAAGTTTGACATCTGTGCCTTATGGTATTGCTCCCAGCTTTGCTGACACACAAAAGCTCCCTCGCCACGTTAAAGTGTGTATCCAAAATGGGGATACGCTTTACTACTAGTCAGTAAATGTATATAGCTCAAGGGGAGCACCATAGCTTAAGTCTAAGGGGAAGCGAACTGGCAGTATTTTTGAGGTTGTTTCATGGGATGCTGGAGAAACCTGGAGTGGCTCTGTATGTTAGAACAGGAGACAAACTATCACCTCCATGGAATGTTGCGGGTGTCTACTGGCTTGCATCTGTAACAGCTACAGAGAGGCTATGACTGGACATATCAGTTGCACTAGATCCTGAGCAGGTTAGCATTCGTCTTTACATTGCTGATGATGTATCTGATTATAAAAAGAACTAGTGATAGCATTTTATTCCTATCTGGTCCAGTTCCTTTAATAAATGTCTCCTATGGTGGCTGTTCATGAGCTCTGGGCCTTATTTCCCTTTTACAGCCCAAACATGGTTTCCTATGGTTGCCGATCTCATTTGATCAATTACTTCTGCTTTCCCTGAAACAGCTGTGAAAGCAAATAACCACTGAGTACCTTTTTTGCAGATATCTTGGAGACAGTTTTTTCCTGATGTCCCAACAGCATTCAGAAAGGGCTTTCTTCTCTTCTGCGTGTATTGTGTAGTAGTGGGAGGCACAGCAAATGAGCACTCCCTTCCCCCATCCTCCACAGGGTGGGTGGCATACCATGACCAGATGCCAAGCCCCCTCCCTCCCCCCAAACCAGATGACAGGCCCCCCTCAGCTTGCCCTGCATTCCTGGCATTTGAATTTTTGTTCATATTTTATTATAGTTTTTGCTGCTACTGTTATAAATATTTTTAGTCACCCACTCTATTAGGCTTTCAAGAGACTTTCTGCAACCTGCCCTGCCAGGTTCAGGAGAAACAAATTCTTGAATCCAGTGGTCAGAATTTAAAGCAGTTTTAATAATAAAGGGAGCTGTTTTCTTCCTGCTGTGACTACCAATTAGAATGAGCTCAATTTTCAATGAAATTTCAGAGTTATCTTCTGTAGCTTTGGCTCAGTTTCTGCTCCCACATTCTTCTGAATTCTCTTTTCCTTCCAAAACTACAGGGCAATAATCTAGTTATCTGTATCACAGTGGTTCCAGGGAGAAGTGAATAGGCCTAACACAGGGTCAAAAGGGCATTCCCACACAGAGTTTAGGTATCCTTCTTGGTGCAGAAATGCATCTGGTATTTAGGAGCTATAGATGTCTACAGCATACTTACCTTGTCTTTGAAAGTATCTCACTCATTCTAAAAGAGGAAATATTTCATTGCAGAGGTTTTTTCCCCAGAACTCCCTAAATTTCCAATTTTTTTCTTGATTTTCCCTCAGCCCTTCACATCCCTGCCCTCATGTTGCCAGGATATAAAGAAGCTTGCATAAGTTACCAGCCAACAACAATTTGCTTGTTTATACATTTCTTTGTCGGTTGTTTGAAATGCATTGATTGCATTCTTACCACAGAAGTCAAGGTTTTTCATGACAGCCTTTGCTATAAATTGGGATTCTTTCATAGAAACATTCCATAGGAGACGTATGAGTGCCTGACTAGTGTTTGGGAGACCATCTCAGATCCCCCATCCCAGAATGTACGTTCACGGTGTGAGCCTGGGCTCTCTTCTATCCTCTTTCAGCCTAACCTGCCTCACACCAGTTGTGAAGATAAAATGGAGAAGGAGATTTTTAAAAAATGCTCTGGGTCCTCATTGGGATTAACAAGTGTATGGTAAGTTGTCCTGAAATGCTGTTCCTTGTGTTTGTAGGGTCTGTTCATGTGTCTTCAATGGAGGTCGAATACACTGGCCAAGGATGAAGAGCAACCCTCATAGGCCCTTGATACTCAAGAGACGGAAACCGCCTCTCTTGCCTGGAGATCCATCTACTGCTCTAGCCAGAGAGGACTCTGATGGACAGGGCAATGGGTCCCTTAGCCACCAGCATGCAAGGACCAGGGAGCACAGCCTGAGCAGCAAGACACCTGGAACCCAGAAGTTCCCTTCTGGAGATAAGATAAGGAGCCATCCTACAGTGTCAGACACTCAAGCACTGGCCATCTCTGCAGGGACAGATGCCCAAACTATCATGGAAGCGCTGGCAGCCAATGAAAACAAAGGTGGTAGCTCCAGGCCTAACAAATGTATATTTATCAGTAGTGGTAGCAACACTCCTGCTGTGGGAGCAAGAGACGTTCCCCAGCTATTACGATCGGAAGACAAGCCCAACTCTCCCTGCCGCAAAGTCCAGGAAGAAGAGGATGCGGGATCAAGCTCTGGGGCAATGAAAGGAACAGCAGTTTGGGCCTTGGAATCGCAATCTATGGAGCGACAAGAACAGACTGGAAACCGTATGTAGATCTTTGTCTTCTATATGTGCAATGAGAAGTAGAAGCAAGGCTTATGTCCCAGAACAGGAATGAAGGGCTACTGTGGTGAGCCACAGACCTCCGTGCTACATCTGGGTATGATCTGGGAGCCTGTGGGGGCTTTCACATGACCTGTCCTTGTGAGTGGATATGATCAGATAAATCAATTGCTATCCCCAAAGAGGCTGTTGGACCGCACGTGCAGAGGCAGTGTGGCTGGCCTCTTGGAAGGCAGATAATTCTCATAGTTTCA
Source organism: Sphaerodactylus townsendi (assembly GCF_021028975.2). Lineage (NCBI taxonomy): Eukaryota > Metazoa > Chordata > Lepidosauria > Squamata > Sphaerodactylidae > Sphaerodactylus > Sphaerodactylus townsendi. Next base: position 706,439 of record NC_059434.1, read on the forward strand.
CATGCTAAGAATAAAGCTTTTGGGGATATAAGATTGGTGTGCCTCTTATTTTGATTCAGAAAAAAAATGATGCTTCAGTAATTTAAGGAAACAGGTGTAAATGAACTGGTGAAAATGGAGGGTTTTCCAGGTTCTATGGGTTGTTCAGATCACATAAGCAGAACACTGAGATTTTTTTAGTCTGTTATGTTGATCTGGTGGTGTAACAAAATAAATCAAAATCCAGTGGCACCACCTAGATCTGACAGAGTAGACTGTGCATCTTAATCTCAAATTGAAATAAATGTTGCTTCGCTCTGTCTCACAAAAAGTTATTAGTAGATTGTATATTCCTCCACCACAGAACTCAACATGCCAAACCTTTGTTGTAGAATGCACTGCCTGGGTTCAAGTGTCTCTCTAGCCCTGCTTCCCCCGTCTCTTTGAAAGTCTGATGATAGTCATTCAGTGAACCATAAAAGCTCTTGTATCAAAGTACCATGTTCAATCATGCACAAAATAATGGTGTTGACAAAGGCAGTGTGTAAAAATGAATGATAGTTCCCATATCTATTCAGAGCTATATTCTAATATGGAATCATGCAGTTTTCTCAACCGCTGCACCTTAACTGGCCATACTGTCATCTCTATCTGAGACCAAATATTGTCTTCAAGGTGCCCTTAGATTTGTATCTTATGTACGTTGTAAGCCCCATTCAAAACTGACTGTGTGTGTAATTGTGGCTCCTCTTGCAAGCACACAACCGGAACACCACCTCTCTTAGCCGTCACTCCCACACACACGGTCTGTCTCTCCGCCCCCAAGAGCTAAGCTCAGCACACATCAGTTCTGCAAGGACTATTTTTTCTTCTGCAAAAGAATCTGCAGCCAGGAAGAACAAACCTCCCAGTCAAACATTCTCCAGTACTTCCTCCTCACATTTCTGCTCTTCAGAAGCCTCCCAGATGAGTGTTACATAATTGCCTTTACATGGTTTTCTGTTTGAAATAGTTTGAAACTTCATGTAATGTTTTTCCCCGAAAACAATGAGAGACAAAGCCCTGTAGTATCACAAACTTCTGTTGTTTACTGCGAAGGAGAATCAAAGTACGTTTGCAGTGAGGGCACTGTCAGGATGCTGTAGGGGTGCCGGGGCTGCTTAGCACTTTGGGCTTATGGGGGATTGGAAATATTGGTCTGTATTTCATTTCTTGCAGCTTACCACCAGGTGTTGGCCAAGGTCAGCTCCAACTTACTTTTGCACTTATCAAACTGATTGCATATTTCTCTGTCTGTTCAAGGGGTGTCTCCTCACTTCTTATTACTGATGTTTGCATGCAGAAAAGTAAATTCTTGCTTTTCCCAAGAATTGCCTGAATAAACCTCTGTTCTTTACAAGGTGTTGTTTCTTTCACTGGAGATTTGACAGGCACATACTGTCCAAAACAGAACCCCTGCACCCCAGGAAACTCCAAACTGCTGCAGCTCAGCCATTTGTTGCTGGCATTTCCTTGAGGAGAGCACTGATCCTTCAACAGGGAGAACACCGACTTTGTTCTCAGAAAATCCTGCGTGCAGTCCTTGATTCATTGGCTGAAAGACCTGGGGCAGCGCATACGCCAGGCCTTGTGTGGAATGCGGCGCAGGGGGGTGGGGGGGTTGAGCCTTCAGATTTGGATAGCGTGTTATTTAAATGCAGCCGTCACCTGGCTAAAGCAGTTCTGCAAGCATCCTTAGAGGCTGGCGTGGTGTTGTCCCCCCTCCTTCCCCAGGGCTTGGCATGTGCAGCTGCTTTGCCAGGTAGCAACCCCTTTAAACAAGGCCACATGCAAGTATGACGGCCACATGTGAGTTCCTTGTCCTTTGTGGGCAGAAAAGTGAGGGGACAAGGCTTGAAACTGAAGGAACTGAAGAAGTAGTATTTGGCCAGAATCTCTCTCATAGAGACACAGTAGGTAAGACTACCAGCATTTTTGGATATTAGCTTAAACTTTGCAACATAAAGAGCTAATAGTTTCTTAACTTATTAAACTCACTCTGTGTGTTAAGTGCTCTCAAGTTGCTTCTGACTCATGGCAATTCTGAATCAATGTCCTCCAAAACATCTCATCATTAACAGCCTTGCTCAGGTCTTGCAAACGGAGGGTCTTGACTTCCTTTATAAAGTCAATCTTCGCTTTTCCGACTTCTTTTAACCTTTCCTAGAATTATTGTCTTTCCAGTGGCTCTTGTCTTCTCACTATGTCGCCAAAGTGCAACAGCCTCAATTTAGCCATTTTAGCTTCTAGTGGGAGTTCAGGCTTGATTTGATCTTGAACCCACTGATTTTGGAGCTTCACAGTGTCCATAACATTCTCTTCCAATGCTTCAAAGAGATCTACTGTCTTCATGTTGGCTTTCTTCAGTAGTGTTAGGGTCTGTAACTTCGGTCATCAAAAAAGACTCAAGAAGGTTTCAAGAGCTTTATTGGAACTGCGGTTGTCAGCTCCAGGGACTCAGATAAGCAATGTAAAATCCAAAGTTTGGCTCCTCTTGGCCTCCTGGTATATACCTGTAAGTTACAGTATGGTTCAACCCATAATCCCCCCACCTTCGCATTCCCATAATATCAGCATTATAAAGGATGGTGGGAACAGAAGCATTGTTTACAGACAGGCGGTTCACTCCTTCAGAGGAAGGCAAATAAGAGTGAACATTTACGCTCTATTGACTAGTTACATGCAAACGGGGAGGCCTCCTTCGCCTCGAACAATGATAATGGCTGGGCCAGCTGTGGGCTTGGAGTGGACTTGCGAGCTGCCAGGCTGAGAATGGTGCAGGCCTGACATTCTGCTCCCCTTAAGGCCCCCTCCCCCCTGGGCAGTCAGGGTGTGCTTTGTGGAATGTCTTTATTAAACGAAGGGCACACACATGAGAATGATGGACCCACTCATTGAAACTGGGAGGTAAGTTAGTCCATGCCACTAGATACTGTAGCCAGTCATGGTGTAGGTGGGAGTCCAGGATGTTGGCGACTCCGTGATGCAGCTTGCCTTTCACCAGGCGGGGCTCCAAAGGCTTTGGGGCTGGATGCCAACCGTCGTTCAGGGCTGCTTTCTTGAGAAGGCTGAAATGAAAAACGGTTCACACCTCATAAGTTCTTAGGCAGTTCAATCTCCATTGCCACTGGATTTATCACTTGCACCACTGTAAAAGGTCCAATGAATTTGTGCTCCAACTTGCGGGTACCTGGAAGGCCCCTTAAGTTCTTTGTGGAAACATAGACATAGTCCCCCATGACATAAGACATGGGGTGGCGTTTACGGTCAGCCTGCTTCTTGTAGTCCTCCTGGACCTTCCGCAATGCCTCTTGTACTGATTTCCAGGAGGCTTGGATGGTTGCCCCCCTTTCATGGAGATCGGGCAGGAGGTCTCCCGTCAGAGGGAAAGGTTTGCTGTCCTTACAGTAGACCACATGAAAAGGGGCTCTTGCCCATGCTGGAGTGCACGGCATTGTCTGCCCAATCATCATTATGGTGGTTCACATAGCAGCATAAGTACTGCTCTAGACCCCCATTGGTGCATTCAGTTTGGCCGTCTGTGGTGGCATGATACGCCAATGAGAGGCCTCACTCGACGCTCAAGAGCTTCAGAAACTGCCTCCAGAATCTAGACACGAATTGGCTACCCTGGTTGGAAATTATCTTGAGCGGGGCAGCATGGAGGCAATAGATATGCTGTATGAACAATTTTGCCAGTTTTTGCGCTGACAGGATCCCCCCACAGGGTACAAAGGGAGCTTGTTTGGAGAAGAGTTCCACCACTACCACCCACATGACAGTCTTCCCTTTGCTGGAGGGGAGATCTGTGATGAAGTCCATTGAGATCACCTTCCATGGGGCCTTGGGTGTGGGCAAGGGCTGAAGCAAGCCTGGCTGCCTGCCAGGACATGCTTCGCCATGATGCAAGTGGAGCACCCTTTTATATAAGCCTCCACATCCTTACAAAGAGATTGCCACCAAAACTGTTGGAGGGCCAGCTGTAAGGTTTTGACTAACCCAAAGTGGCCCACTGATTTCATGTCGGTGCAACCAACAAGAACCTTCGCCCGGAGGGGGAGCTTGTCCCCCTTCAACCCTGGGCTCATGCCGATGGGGAGGCCTCCTTCGCCTCGGGCAATGATAATGGCTGGGCCAGCTGTGGGCTTGGTGTGGATGTGCAAGCTGCCAGGCTAAGAATGGTGCAGACCTGACAAGTGGCCAGTTTTCAAACCCATACGCAGCAATAAGGAATACTGTGAAATGAACTAACTTGATCTTGGTTGCCAGTGACCCAGCCTTACACTTAAGAATCTTTTCTAGCTCCTACATGGCTGCCCTTCCTATTCCCAATCTCTTTCTGATTTCTTGGTTGAAGTCTTCCTTTTGATTGATGATGGAGTCAAGGGATAAAAAGTCGTCAGCAATGTTAACTTCCTCATTGCCTTTTTTAGACTTTTTATTCCATTTCTGTTATCTTTATTTTTGCTTCTCATTTATCTTCAGCAATTTTGAAGAGTTTTCTCAATCATTCATTGAAGCTTTTCATTTTCTTTGGCTACAGGAATAGTCTTTGCACATTCTTCCCTGATAATTCTTAGCGGGATGCTAACAGTCATCTTGAACTGGGGCATTTCTGTTGTTTGCTCTGCTTTATTATTATTATTATTATTATTATTATTATTATTATTATTATTATTATTATTATTATTATTATTTATTAAATTTCATATACCGCCCTATCCCCGAAGGGCTTGCTTAAGACATAGTTAGCAGTAGCATCCCTGGCTCTCTTTTTCTAGCCAGATGGCTCCTTATCTCCCTCCTGATCTTGGGAGGGAGACATCAGTTTTCACACACTTTTCCTGCTTTTTGCATACGTGGGAATGGGACAGGTTGGGGGGTGGTGTCAGTGAAATTATACTGGGGGGGAATTGGGGATTGGGGATTTCTTCAGAACTGGCTTGTGCAAAGCCAGGCATCAGGTGTCCAGTTCAATAAACACTTCTGGTTGATGAAATCCAGAGTGGTCTGCGTGGAACCCTTGACCTCTAGTTCCAACCCATAGTTCTTCTGGTTTACATTCTCTTAGTTCTTTACACAGTCTTTAAATTCTTTAGGAATTTAAATTCTTCAGGAATTTTCCTTAAATTGGGGTGTTGTGTGGTTTCCAGCTGTATAGCAGTGTTCTAGTAGTATTTTCTCCTGATGTTTCGCCTGCATCTGTGGCTGGCATCTTCAGAGGATCTGATGGTAGTAAAGCAAGTGGAATATTGTAACTGTTAACAAGTGTAAAGGGTGCAATTAGCAATCTTGATTTGCATGTGTTGGGTGGGATCCTCCCATTTAACATGTAAGTAACCATGAAGAAAGCATTAGCAATTAGTGAGGGCATCTGCATTGTAGTAGCCTGGCCTTTTGATCCCTTTGATTGCTTACTGTCTAGAGTGGTGGGTGGTGTTCACTAGTCATTTGACTGCTTACTGCCTGGAGACATCCCTTGTCTGGGTGGTGTTCATTAGTCACTGTCTTAATTCTAGCATTTTTCAGTACTGGCAGCCAAATTTTGTTCATTTTCATGGTTTCTTCCTTTCAGTTGAAATTGTCCATGTGCTTGTGGATTTCAGTGGTTTCTCTGTGTAGTCCGACATTGTCTGGTTGTCAGAGTAGTCCAGAATTTCTGTGTTTTCAAATAATATTCTGTGCCCAGCTTGGTTCATCACGTCTTCTGCTACTTCTGATTTTTCCAGCTGAATTAGCCTCAGTGCCTCCTTTGATTTGTGTCAAGAGGTCCTTTTGGCTTTAGACAAGTTGCATCATTAAGAATACTGCTGCTCTCACTTGCCCTCCACTCTTCCCCAGGGGTGGATTGAGTGCCATTTTCCAGCACTGATTCTTCTATCCTTTTAGATTGTCTCATCCCAGGGTTTTCAAGGTAAGGGTTGGTCCGAAGTGGTTTTCCGTTGCCGCCTTCTGCACAATACTAGCCAGGGTTAGCTGTAGTGGCACTGCTGTTGTCTACAAAAGATCATCCGCCAGTTTCACCTTTCACTATTCCTGCTGCCCAGTAGCTGGTCCTTAAGGATTCCTTTGTTCCCATCACCACTGAAACTGTTTGTTCTCTTCTGCTGATCTGTCCATTGATCCCTGAAGGTGGTAGATGTATCTACCAGACTGTGACCAAGTTACTCTACTTAACATGTAAGTAACCATGAAGAAAGCATTAGCAATTAGTGAGGGCATCTGTTTCCCTGAATATAAGACATCCCCGGAAAATAAGACGTAGTAGAGTTTTTGCTGAAGTGCAAAATATAAGGCATCCCCCAAAAGTAAGACGTAGCAAAGTTTTTGTTTGGAAGCATGCCTGACGAACCGAACACAGAAAAAGAAGACATCCCCTGAAAATAAGACATAGCGCATCTTTGGGAGCAAAAAAACCAAAGAGGAACCAGGCTGCTGACGCTCAACTTTAAAAAGGTGGCAGAACAGCTTTTAAACTGACCCCTGGGGGAAAGCCGACAGGAGCTGAGGTGACTTCGGTTCGGAATACAGTATCTATGGGGATGCAGACAGAGAGGGAGGTTTTTCTAAATCAACCACATACAAGCAAGGAACATAGCAATGTGCCTGTGACAAGGGATAGTGTCTACAAAAGACTTGGGGGTAAAGCACATAAATCCCAGGTTAAGGACAGAGGCAGGGTATACAGGTGTCTCTATGCTATATAGTAGAAGCCTTCGACCTAAAATGGGGAAGCTGGAGTACAGAGTTTTGAAGGAGGACTTTGATATAGTGGGCATTACAGAGACATGGTGGAATGAGGAGAACCAGTGGGATGCTGTTATCCCAGGTTACAGGCTCTATAGGAAGGATAGGACAGGGCGCATTGGGGGTGGAGTTTTTGTACCTTGTGTTGCCCTTTACATGAAAGAGAGCACAGTGTCACATAAAATAGACAATGAAAGGGGAGCTGGTTCCCCCACAGAATCACTGTGGATATCAATACCAGATGTGAAGGACAGTTTAATATTAGGAATATATTATAGTCCCCCTGACCAAAGTGCACAAGAGGATTCTGAGATGGAAAAAGAAATTAGAGAGGCCAACCAAAACAAAAATGTAGTGGTAATGGGTGATTTTAACTATCCCCATATAAACTGGAAAAATGCATGTTCAGGTCATTGTAAGGAGAGAACATTCCTGGATATGCTAAAATGATCTGGTGGCTTAGAACAGGATGGTTGTGGAACCAACCAGAGGAGAGAGAGTAAGGCTGATCCTTAGATCTAATTTCTATGTGGGACCTTGCAGGACCTGGGTAAAGCGGGAAGTCAGTGTTGTTGAGCCGGAGTAGGGGAACAGCCACCACAATGCTGTCAGATTTTCAGTATCTTCTGCATGCGCGTAACAAGTGAGACAACCTACTAATGTAGTTAAGCATCATTCGGCTTCAGAAAGGGGAAATTTCTCAAAGATGAGGGGGATAGTGTGGCAGGAAGCTGGAAAGGGAAAATCAAGAGAGTCAAAACTGTCCAAGATGCTTGGATAGGTTATTTAAAACACAGTCTAAAAAAGCTCAGCTGGAATGTGTTCTGTAGGTGGCTAGGAAAAGCTGCAAGCTAACTCCAGTCCAAAAAAAAGAAAGCCAGCCAAATTCATGGTTAACAAGAGAGGTTGAGGAAATTATCAGAAAAAGAGAAAATGTCTTTTAGAAAATGGAAGTCCAGTTTGACTGATGAAGAATAATGAGAGGGAAATCACAAAATGGTGGCAAAAGAGAAGCAAGTTAGCTGTCAGGGAGGCAAAAGGATTATGCAGGAACGCAATGGCTGCTTAAACATCGGGTTAAGCACTTCGAAGCAACAATGTAACAGCGTCTCTTCTAGTACATCAAAAGTAGGAAGCCAGCTAGCCCGTTATAGGATGACAAAGGAACAAAGGGTGTGCTAAAGATGACAGGGGAGATTGCAGAGAAACTGGAACAATGAATTCCTTTTTGCATCTGTCTTCACTCCAAGAGGAGTAGGTGAGGAAAAATTCCTGCACCTGGAAATCCATGCTTCTTGGGAGGCAAATCCGAGGGAAATCTAGCTGAAGATAGTGGTAGATACATGCGAAGAAAGTTCTGGCAGCCATTGGATAAAACTAAATGCTACCAAATCCCTCTGGCCCAGATTGGGCATTCATCCAAGAGTTCTTAAAGAGCTCAAGCATGAAATTGCTGATCTTCTCACTTTAATATGCAACTTATCCCTGAAATCAGGCTCTATCCCTGAAGACTGGAAGATGGCCAATGTCACACCAATCTTTAAGAAAGGATCTAGGGGGGACCCGGGAAATTACAGGCCAGTCAGTTTGACATCTCCTCTCATTAAAGATAAAATCATTAAAGATAAAATTATCATTAAAGATAAAATTATATCATTAAAGATAAAATTATAAAACATGTCGAAAAGCAAGACCTGCTGAGAAAGAGTCAGCATGGCTTTTACAGAGGTAAGTCCTGTCTTACAAACTTGCTAGAGTTCTTTGAGGGTGTAAACAGGCATGTGGATAAGGGGGAACCAGTGGACATTGTCTACTTGGATTTCCAAAAGGCTTTTGACAAAGTTCCTCACCAGAGACTATTGAGAAAACTCAGCAATCAAGGAATAAGAGGGGAAGTCCTCCTATGGATTAAAAACTGGTTGAGAAACAGGAAGCAAAGAGTGGGTGTAAATGGGAAGTTCTCACAATGGAGAGATGTAGGGAGTGAGTGTCCCTGGCAAGGATCTGTTCTTTTGGGGACCAGTGCTCTTTAACCTATTCATAAAATGACCTGGAAGTAGGGGTGGGTAGCTGGTAGCCAAGTTTGGCAGATGATACCAAAATTATGGTAGGGTGGTGAGAACCACAAAGGATTGGCGAAGAGCTCCAAAGCCGACCTCTTTGGATAAATTCATTAGGGTAGGAGTGGGCTAAGAAATGGCAAATGCAGTTCATCACCTGTAGCAAAATGCAAAGTGATGCACATAGGGGCAAAAAAATCCAAACTTCACATAACATCGCTTACAAGCGTGGTCAGTGCTTACTTTCAGTCAAGCAGACCAGGAAAAGTGGATTTGGGCGTCTTTGCTGATAGTTCCATGTGGGAATCGTCAACCTCAATGTATGTCAGCTGTGAAAAAGGCAAACTCTATGCTGGGGATAATTAGGAAAGGAATTGATAATCAAACTGCAAAGATTGTCATGCCCTTATATAAAGCAGTGGTGAGACCGCACTTGGAGTAATTGTGTCCAGCGCTCTCTGGTTGCCGCGATTCCTCAAAAAAAAGGATATTGGAGGAGATAGAAAAAAGTGCAGAGAAGGGCAAACAAGGATGATTATCGAGGGACCTGGAGCACCTTCCCTATGAGGAGAGGCTGCAGCGTTTGGGACTCTTTAGTTTGGAGAGGAGACGTCTGAGGGGGGATATGATTGAAGTCTATAAAATTATGCATGGGGTAGAAAATGTTGACAGAGAGACATTTTTCTCTCTTTCTCACAATACTAGAACCAGGAGGCATTCATTGAAAATGCTGGGGGGAAGAATTAGGACTAATAAAAGGAAACACTTCTTCACGCAACGTGTGATTGGTGTTTGGAATATGCTGCCACAGGAGGTGGTGATGGCCACTAACCTGGATAGCTTTAAAAGGCTTTGGACAGATTTTATGGAGTGAGAAGTCAATCTTATGGCTACCAATTTTGATCCTCTTTGATCTCAGATTTCAAATGCCATAACAGACCAGGTGCTCGGGAGCAACAGCCGCAGAAAACCATTGCTTTCACATCCTGCATGTGAGCTCCCAAAGGCACCTGGTGGGCCACTGCAAGTAGCAGAGAGCTGGACTAGATGGACTCTGGTCTGATCCAGCTGGCTTGTTCTTATGTTCTTAATATAAGACACTCTCTTATATTCGGGGAAACACGGTAGGTGTTTGGCCTCCTGACTGATTCTGGACTCCTTACGGTATTGCTTCTAGCTTCAGTGGTGAACCACATTAAAGTGTGTATCCAAAAGGCGGTTTAAACACACTAAGCAAAGGTGGGATCCAGCAGGTTCTCACAGGTTCCCGAGAGTAGGTTACTAATTATTTGTGTGTGCCGAGAGGGGGTTACTAATTGGTGATTTTGCCACGTGATTTTTGCCTTAGTTACGCCCCTCCTCTCAGCAGTAGCGCGCAGAACTTGAAGCAGTCTAGCAGGAGGTGCCCCGGCGTGCGTGGCAGCCTGCGCCTACGTGCATTCGTTTCCCGCCCAAGGACCGACGCAGCGGCTGCGTCCTTGCCACAGCCCCGCCCAGGAATGCCCGGCCACGCCCCATCGTTCCACACCCAGCCTCATTGGCGCTACGCCACAGTTTGAATCCCACCACCATGGGAGCCTGTTACTAAAATTTTTGGATCCCACCACTAACACTAAGGCATATTAATTGTTGATTAAATTACTTACTTTGAACAAATCTTGGAAATCCTGTATATTTCTGCAGTGTAGCTTTTTGTGGAAGAGGCTTCCGAAATGTCTCTGTTTTTCCACTGCAAAATTTGAGGAAGTCCTGAGACTTTAAAATGCTATACATTTGGAGGGACTGAAATGTTTTGTCAGACCAGGGGTCTTACTGGGACGAGAGGAAACATTTCGCAGGCTGATGTGCTGCTTTGTACATTTGTTGTTGTGAGCTGTTTTGTGAATCTTTGCATTGAGGTCAGGGAGTAGAGGTTTTGTAATAGAATTAATGACTGTGTTTTATTTGGTTGGATGTCTGTTCGTTTATGCTTTGTGCTGTCCCTAATTGTGGCATGACAGTTTAGAAATCTTGAGTTTTGCCATTATTTTCTCTTTTACCCGCCTTGCTCCTGTACTCAAGTGGAAAAATGGTGCAGGAGCAGCTTTTCCTGGCAGAGATGTAAGTCCTCCCCTATCAGTCGTAGGAGCAAGGCCAGTTCAGACGCCGGCAGCCAACGCTGTGGATTGGATTGCATCATGCAGGGAATATACAAAGCACAGATCTTATTTTTACGGTGCTTCTGAGGGGTTTCTGTTTCACGTGGGGTTCCCATCTTGTTTGAAGCCCTGCCTCTGAATGGCTGCGCCCCCCTCCAGAGCAGGCTTGTGTCTCCTCTGGGGTTGCAGCACAAGACCTGTGATGTTGCCAGCCGTTGCCCCCTCTCCCCTTACAGGCAGTGGGGAAGCTCCAAGCTTGGACAACAGCCTGACCAACATCCAGTGGCTGGGCAGCATGAGCTCCAATGACCTGAGCCCCTGTAGTGTGAAAAAGGAAATGGAGAAGGAGAACCAGACCCCCCGCCAGGAAGGAGCTGTTGAGGTAAGCAAAGGAAGGGAAGCTGGGCTGCGGGGACGCCACCGCCTTGGTCCTCCTCTGTGGCAGGGGATCTGTGGACCCTGCGCCTTTCATGTGGCTCCCTTCTCTTCTGCTCAGCCAATCGAGGAAGGTCCCGGGCCTTCCTCCTCTACTGCTTCGTGGCCGAAGTCCTTCACTGAGCGACCCCCTTATTCCTACATGGCCATGATCCAGTTTGCTATCAACAGCACTGAGAGGAAGCGCATGACACTGAAAGACATCTACTCCTGGATTGAGGACCATTTCCCTTACTTTAAGCATGTGGCAAAACCAGGCTGGAAGGTAACAAACCCTGTTTTAAAAGGGGGGGGGGTATCTATGGTTGCAACACTGGCCCAGTGATAAGTGTGTATCTCCCAACTGACCTTGGTTTTATGCAAGCAGATTTGGAGAGACAGAGCTGCAAAGCGAACCCTGTGCTGCCAGGACACAGTAAGAATCTCAGCTGCCTGGCACGGGATCTTTTCCAGCAGCACGCTCTGGTGACATCAGAGTATGTGGGCATATGAGGATGAATGATAGGTTGGTGGGTGAGAACTAAAGATTGGTGGTCTTTTGGAGACTGCAGCATTCTGTGATATTTTGCCTTTTAACTACTGGAGACTATTTTATTGTTGTCTGATATTGTCTCAGACGCAATATTTCTCCGTTCACTTCATAAGTGCTGAATTCCCAAAGGAAGCAGGTGCATGCCTGAACCAGCTCTTTCATATTAATGGCTGGAGTGTTGATTTTTGGCTTAATTCACAGCAGGAAGGATAAGCACTCTGGTTTTGCTAGATATCTTTTGTGTGTGTGTGTTTCCAGAGATTACTTTCCAAGAGGGAAACATTCAGCTTCGTAATCATTCACAGTCAACAATAGCAGAACTGTTTTCGTGTGCTGATTCTGAATTCGGTTGTAGATGTATAAAGATATTTCTGAGAGTCCTTAATTTCTGCCTCTATCATGTAACTGGAAACTATAAAGGTTCTTCCCTTCTGATTCAGAACTCCATTCGGCACAATCTTTCTCTTCATGACATGTTTGTTCGGGAGACACCCGCCAACAGCAAAATCTCCTTCTGGACCATTCACCCTGAAGCAAACCGCTACCTTACGCTGGACCAGGTGTTTAAGGTACGTGTCCTGCCCTTGGACTGTTCACTAATGAGACTTGGTGTTCCAACGATTTCCTTTATTGAAAACAGCATCAGGATTAAGCATTTAGACCTCCATTGACAGAATTTTGGATTAAAGGTCAAAACAGCTTCCATTATACCCCCACTCCATTTACATACACACACCCTGCTTCTACGTCACTTAGCACCTTTTGGTGCCAGTTCCCAAGGCGGATATAGCACCCCTCCATTCTCATGGGAAGACAAAGGCACAGCCTTCTCCAAAGCAAAACAACCCAGACTCCTCAATCCTTTGAAGTGTAGAAGTCAGCAGCTGCCTAACAAGTTAATTAGCCCATGCCTAAGAGTGACACTAAAAAGCAGAACAGTCCCAGACAGAGGATCCCTCCTCTCGACTGGGAGACATGACAGGATTGGGCAGACCAGGGCCAGATCGTGGCATTCTGCTCCATTCCTGGGGTCCCAAGGGTGTTGAGGATATTTGTGGAGAATCTCATGCACCAAACAAAGGGCTTGAAATCCAAGGCATTAACCCACTCATTCTCCCCCTCAGGGAAATGCTTCCAAACAACTAAATACTACAAGCAGCCACAGTGCACTCTAGAATCCAGGATGTGGGTAACTATGTGGTCAACTATGTTGATCAGTAAGAAGTGGGAGGCACCACCACTCATGGGTGCCACAGGAAACGCTTTTTTCAGGAAGATTGACAGGGTGTACAGATCTGTAAGTTTTAGGCAACTCAATTTCTGAAGTCTCTTTGTTTATAGCTTGTACCATCTTAAAGGACCCTAAATAATGCTCGCCCAGCTTGTGGCTTGGCTACGCACAACGCAGGTTCTTGGTGGAAATGTAAACCAAACCCCCTACTCAAAGCAGACATCCTTGTGTTTCTTGTTGACTTGACACTTAAAAGTCTCTTTGGCCTCAACCAGAGCCTTGTGGGGATGAGGCCAAGACTTCTGAATGTTTTCCAATCTGTTCTGCAAGTCTTTTGGCCCCTCCCGCTCAAGCAATGGCAACGGTTTCCCCTCCACATTGAAGGAGGACTGTCTGATGCACAGCATTATTGTAGCCATATTTCAAATGGCAGAAGGTCAGTCCAGTTGTCTTGATGACAGTAGATATAGCACCTCAGGTACTGTTCAAGCACCTGGTTCACCCTCTATGATTGGTCAACCATTTGTGGATGGTGGGCAGAGCTTAATCCTGTTAGGATCAATTCCACTCAACCACGCTGCTTTGTTCTCAACGGTTTTATTGAGTTGGTGAATCCAAGGCACAAGGTGCCAGGACTGAGAGCTCCGCCCCTCAGCTCCGCCCTTTATATGCTAAGCGTCACGGTTACCGCCAATCAGTGATCGGGCTCTCCTGCTTTGACAGTTATAGGCCCCAACATGGTAGCCTAGCAACACCACAACAACAGTTCCCACCAATCCCCATTCAGCTCTTCCCAACTCTTCCAACTGCAGTAGACTGCAGTCCAGCTCCTAACATTCCGCTCCCTTTAAGCCCGTCCCCCCAGTTTGTCCGGGTAAGCTCGATGAAAGTTCCTGATCATTCGTGAAGCGAGGACATGTTCAGACACCACCCATTCATTGAACCCATCCGGAAGGTCGGCCCATGCTACCAAGTACTGCAGCTTGCTGCAATGCATGCGGGAGTCCACAATGTCGCGCACCTCTTGGTGGTATTCATCCTTGACCCTAAATAGTTGAGCCAGAGGTCGGGATGGGTGCCAGCAATCCGGAGTTGCAGCCTTTTTTAGCAAGCTGGAATGAAAAACCGGGTGGATAGGTTCCTAGGTAGATCCAGCTCGACAGCCACTGGGTTAGCCACCTGCTTGATATTGAAAGGTCCAATGAATCTGGCCTCTAATTTGTGAGTCCCAGGGAGGCCTTTTAGATTTCTAGTCAACAAATATACACTGTCCCCCTCCATAAGACTTTCTCCTGTTCCGATCTAAAGCTTGACCCATACACGTCCATAAATGATCCAACCTGAATCATGAAAAAGGCAAGCTCCTCTGGATCGCCTGCAAATTCTGCCTTCAGCCCCTTCCTTGGCAATCGCAGGTCGGGGTTTTGTATGGCACCTGGGGTTTGGGCAGGGCATTCCCCACTCCTTCCCTCGGAACCCTGGGTTTGGGGGCCGTTACCGCCAGTTATCTGCGCGCTCTGCCTCCTCCATGGTTGCGCTTCCCCCTGGAACGTTTCTTCACTTTTCCTGGTCATGGCAACATCCGTTGCTGCAGCTTCACTCTGCATAGGGGGATTCGCTGCTCCTTTGGCCAGAAGAAGCGCTACCTGAAGCTGAAACCCTCCCAGCTCCTCCCGCAGCTGATCTCTCTCCCAACTCACACTTTCGGTGTGCACTTGGAGGGCCCTGTAATCTCTCTGTAGTTTCTCCGTCTCCCATGTAGATCTTTTTGTGAGTGGCTGAGCCACTGCCAAACTGACTGTCAGTTGGGCATGGTTGTCATTCATCTCTGCACGCAACATCCCCACCCCCGTCCAAGACATGCGGCGGGCTGGAGTGTCCGTTAGTATGTTCATTGAGGAGCTGTTCACCGGGGTCCCTCACCCTTCTGGCGAGAGTCCCTGGTAGCGAAAATACGATTCTGTCCCAGGCATGACTTTAAGCGATGCTGGGTACTTTATCAGGAGTTGTGGCACAATGTTAGGATCAATTCCACTCAACCACGCTGCTTCGTTCTCATCGGCTTTATTGAGTTGGTGAATCCAAGGCACAAGGTGCCAGGCCTGAGAGCTCCGCCCCTCAGCTCCCCCCTTTATATGCCAACTGTCACGACCACTGCCAATCAGTGATCAGGCTCTTCTGCTTTAACAGTTATAGGCTCCAACATGGTAGCCTAGCAACACAACAACAGCAGTTCCCACCAATCACCATTCAGCTCTTCCCAACTCTTCCAACTGCCGTAGACTGCGGTCCAGCTCCTAACAAATCCTTGCTCAACACCTAACAGTTTCAGAAACTTGGACACAAATTGAGCTCCTCTGTCAGAAATTATTTTGCTTGAAACTTAATGTAACCTTACAAACAGCCTAGCCAGCTTTTGCATCGTGGGGAGCTGCTTTAATGGCACAAAGTGGGCGTGTTTTGAAAAAGTGTCCACCCCCAACCCCAGACGACTGTTTTCCCTTGGCTGGGGGGCAGGTTGATTATAGAATCCATGGTAATCACCAACCAGGAGTCTCAAAGGTTTAAGAAGTCCATGGGCTTTTTCCAGGCCCGTTTGGCCGTAGTGACACAGGACACCCCAGCACAGAGGCCTCCACATCTTTCTGCAGAGTTTTGCACCAAAACTGTCTGCAGGTCAAAGGCAAAGTCTTGACAAATCCAAATTGTCCAGAAAACCTGAAGTCATGGCAAACAGAAAGCAGAGCCTCAGAACAGTCCACCCTGGTTCTCCCACCTCCCTTTGTTGCCCTATCCCCCTGCAGGGCATTCTGAATTAATTGTATCTGCTCCACCCTGGCTCTCAACATGGAATGGTTTGGCTCCCTACCCCCTTTGGTGGCAACTCTTTGGGCTTGAGCTTGCCCACGGATCATCACGCCCAGCCCCAACTTCTTTGGAGTGAACACGGCCGACCACCTTCTCTCGCTTACTGTCATTCTGGAAGGTGGGATAAGCCAGAAAAATTGCTCTTTCCCGGGAGATATTATGGATAAAAAATTAAATTTGAAGAAGAACTCTTTGCATTCTGTCTCTCAGAGGACCTCAATGCCTCCAAATTCTTATAATCAGTCCACACCTCAAATGGGCATGAGCCCTCCCTCCCCTCCCCCCCCCCAGCCAATGGTGTCACACCATCAGTGCCAGCTTAACGGCTCCAGCTTCCTTCCCGCTCACTGCCCAATTCGGTTCAGCTTCAGAAAACCTGCGAGACAAGTAAGCACACAGGGATGATCCGACTATCCTCCCCTCACTGGAGGAGGGCCCCACCCACGGCCACATCGCTGGCACTGACCTGCACAATGAATGGCTTGGAAGGGTCTGCATGGCGCAAAATAGGCCCTGAGGTGAACAGTTTTTTTAAGTCTTCAAAAGCCTGTTGACACTCAAATGTCCAATGTAGCTGCTCCCCCCCCACCCCTTCAAGTCTATGAGTTCCTTCAGCACTTCCAACTCTCTTGGGCTCATGGCGTATAACTACCCTTTGGGACGCTTCACCCCCTCCACCAGCTCAATACCAGTCCGACACGCAACGTTGAGGGAGAGCGTCACACTCAGTCTCTTCAAACACCTCCTTTAAGTACTCTGGGAATGGCCTCAAGCATTTCCTTGGTCATCCCAGCCTAAACTGGTTCTGATGCCTGGGGTCACTTGCCTTTCGCCAGGGCTTTCCAACCATGGGTCTTGCAATCATCCCTTGGCTGCACTTAATACCTGGGTCATGTGTTGCCAACCATTTCAGCTCCAGGGCCAGTGGATACTTTGCCACAGGTGCTATTATAAATTGGATCCATTCCCTATGGGAGCCTATCCCACTAACACGGGCTCAGTTACTTAAGATGCGAGGGCCTTGCCTTCACCTGTTTGAACAAGATCGGGGGTTTCAAGTTCAGGAGACCCAGCCACCATTCATCAGACAACGCCCAGAGCCAGAATCCACTACTGCTACTAAAGTCATACAAGTTTCTCTCTGTACACTCCACAAGTGTAACCTGAGCAACAAAGGTCCACTCACCCACGGCTTGGTGCCTTGCTTCCCAACCTGGCCTTCCCTGCCATCTAGGCCAAGTCGGGCCCATTTCCCTGCAGCTGTGGGACGCCTGCCTCCTTGATCATCAGGTTCTTGCCCGAGATCTCACTTTCTGGGACGGAGCCTTGCACGGCAGTTCCCAGGCCTGGCTGTGAGGCCGGTTCCAGGTCCTTCTTGGTTGGTTTGGTCACACTCTTCTTTTTCTTACTCCTTCCCCCATCCACATGGAGGGTCAGTCTCCAGCCTTGGGACAGAAAGCAATTATATGGCCCTCACCCCCACATTGCAGACATAAACCAAGTGTTAGAACCCCAAAAATCCACAAAGACTCTTGTTGTAGAACAGCAGCTTTATTGGTTCAGGGTCTACCTTGGCAAAGCCAAGACTGGAGAATACCCGCACAAACTGCAATAATAAAAGAACTGGCAGCCCCCCCACAGCCTGGGAAAGCCTGCCAGAAGTAAGTGCAAGAAGATAACAGGAGATGAGCAGGCAACGACCTTGACGCCACCTGTTATCACTACACATTCTACAGCAGTAAGGAAAAAGCAGTTAGAAATACAGTTAACCCCTACCAACCTCCCCCCAACGAAAAGAAACAGCAGCACAAGCAAAGTCCCAAATACAGGCCTCCTGACACCAAGGCATCAACGGCAGTCCCACTCCGACTCTTCTCTGGGCTTCAAACGTGGAGTTCCTCCTTTCGTCCGAATCCCAGCTCAGCTAGGGCAGATGAGGGTTCCTTGGTGCTGTTTGGAGCCTCACTGCCCTTAGGTGCCCTCCCGCACCCACAGCCAGCCAGATCCATCCCACGATCATCCCAGGGTTGCCTGTACCAATGCAGGCCTCTGCATCCAGCCCATCCTTGCAGAAATTAACACAAGTCGCCTCAGGCCAGGTATGAACACAGCAAGTTGTCAACAACATATTGGCTTTCTCCTCCTGGAATGAATCTTCAAATTGGTCATGCAGGGCAAGCATACACTGATCAAAGTTTCCCAGCTCAGGTGCACTCATGAGCCAGGCCGCTACCTCCCTTCCCAGCAGCAGACCCACGTCGTGCAGCCACCTCTCCTTGGATGCAAACGAGGCCACCCATTTGTGCCTAAAGGCCACCACTTGCATCATAAAATATGGCAACTTCTCAGTGGTTCCATCGAAGGATGCCTTCAACTTTTTCTGCCCCCGCCCCTTGTCTTCCTCACCAGTAGGAAGCAGAGTGGTGCCCCCGCCTGCATTGGGATTGCGGGCCACGGCATCACCCCGGCCATGTTAAATTCCCCACAGGATGGACACACAGTTCTGTCAAACTGCCACGCCTTTGGACGAGACTTCAAATGATTTCCTTTATTGAAAACAGCATCAGGATTGAGCATTTAGTCTTCCGTGGACAGAACTTAGCACCAAAACAGCTTCCGTTACACTCTCACTCCATTTCCCCTTTCGGTGCCAGTTCCCCTGGGGGGAATAGCCCCCCTCCATTCTCATGGGAAGTGAAGGTGGCACAGCCTTCACCAGAGCAGAACCCAGACTCCCGATGCTTTGAAGTGCAGAAGTCCTGAGCTGCCTGACAAGCTGATTAGCCAGTGCCTAAAAACAGAGGATCCCACATCCTGGCTGGGAGACTTGACAGGATCGTGCCAGAAAAGGGGCAGAGCATGACAGTACGTATGGTCCACGTAGGAAGGAAAGTCACCTCCCCATTCCAACACTCTGAAGTATGTAGCTGTTTCAATTCTAAGGAAAGTAGATGAGTCATGTTGGTGTGAAGTTTATGGTTGTGGCAGCATAAAAATAACTTTAAAAATCAGTGATAGCTCCCTGGAAAAGACTCTGCCCACATAGCTTCAGGTAGAGATGAGGGGTAAATAATTGTGTATATCTAAACACGCCTTGTTTCAACTGAATGAACACAGCACCAATCAAATTGGATAGTCTCAATCTCATCAATAACGTTTTTCAAATGACTACCCCTAGGTTGCATATTGTAACGGAAAAGGGGCTTATTATTCTACTGTGCTGCCACCAATGTAACGTAAAGGGGACACCACCCTGACTGGGGAACACACAGACACTGACAGACAAATAATAAAGACTGGAGAGGTTTTTATAATGAACAAAAACTGAAACGTTTATTTGCTGGCTTTAACAAAGGCTTCTCAGGTAAACTGGAGAGGTTTAACGCTTGTTGGTTTCAGAATAAGTTTGTCTTAAGATGTTACTTCAGATTCATATGCACACCGACACACGCAGGTGTCTCTTAAGGGAAGATTTAGCTTTGAACTAATAAATTCCCTTACGCACACAGACACTATCTCCACACTGCTCCAATACTCCCACCACTGATCATAACAATTCCAAGCACACAGTCCAAGCTCCAGGAGATTCTACTGGCACACTTGGCCTCCCTCTCTCCTTAACTAGTCCTAATATGGCTTCCACTGCCTCTGGACCGGCTTCTCCCAGACTGGTGATTCTGGTGGATACAACCCAGGGAGCCAAGTGGGCAGACTAGGATAATAGGTCTGGGCAGTTTTAAAACCGGCCCAGCAGGCTCCTGAAGGGCACTTCAATCTGCACCCAGTCAGGAGCCTCCTCCTCTCTCTGCATTGGGTCAAGCATACACCGCTTTTAGACAGGGACTGGACTTCTGTCAGCCAACTCTGCTGAGACACAGAATCCTTTTTCTTCCAGAAGCTGACAGACTCCTCTGCTGCCAGACTCTGCTCTGCTCTCTCTGACCGACTCCTATCAGCCCTCAACTCTCCTCCCAGTGCTCTAAGCCCACTGGCTCCCCCTAGCTCTTGCCAAACGTTACTGGACCTTTTTCAGCCAATCAGGTCGGTTCTCTCCTTGTGGAGCCTTTTTTTCTTTTTCTGGCTGTTGCTAAGGCCTTCTCCCTTTGGCCTGCTGTACACCAGCCCTTCAGGGTGGGGCAAGTTCGTTACACATATCCATTACATATATCACATCTACGTCTTTGCGCACATAGCATTTAAATCACATCAAAATACTTTATTAAATCTCTTTCTTCTATATTTGTACTAAAATTTCTGTCAAGTTTTTCCAGAAATACCAGGTATTGAATGTATTGGCCTGTTGTGAAATGTTGAGGACAGTCTGGCTCTCTGGTTACTGACTGCCTCGTGCACCAACAGATACCCTGTCAAGGCTGCTGGAAACAGTGGCTGGCCAGGCCTTGGAGTTCCCCAGGCTTTTAGTCTTGGGTGATTTCAACACTCATGCAGATGATTCTGCTTCTAAGCAGGCCTCAGGCCGAGTGTCTTCCGTGATGGCACCGGGGCTCTCCCAATTTGTTTCAAGTTCCACACAAAGAGCAGGCCGTACCCTGGATGTAATATCTGGAGCAGGGATGGGGTGAGCCGATTATTAATATTCAAGTGTCATGGTCGGATCACCAAGCCCTTGAGGCCTGATTGAACATGCCAAACCCTTCTTGTATTAGCAGCGATTTATGCTTGCCTGCAGAGACTTATAGAACTGTTACTTTTTTGGGATGCTCTGCAGGACCTGATGCCTCCCAGTGACTCATAGAGGTCTGGAACAGCCAGCTGTCTGGGTCATCAATGAGATTGTACCCCAACACCCTCTATGCCCTCATGCCAAACCAGTCCCATGGTATAACCAGCTGGGAAAGGAGAAACGGGAGCTAAGACAGCTAAACTGAGTCTGGGGGAGGACTCTTGAATACGAGGCAAGATCATCTTATAAGACACTTATTAAAGTCTATGAGATAGTGACGAAAGCCATGAAAAAGGATTGTTTTGCAGCTGACATTGCCCCCACTAGTTTGCATCCAACTCAATTCTTTAGAATAATGCAGTAGTTGACAACCTCAATGGAAAGCTCCCAAAATGGTAAAGAACTGGCATTTAGCTGTGACAAGTATGCAGACTTATTTTGTGGCTAAGGTCTTGTGCCCTTTTGCCAGGTTGAGCCAGAGGTTTGGACTAGGCCATTAAGATGACACCCAGTTGTTCCTGTTCCTGGACTGTCATCCAGATGCTGCCCCAACTATTTTGGCCAGCTGTCTGGAGGTGGTGATGGATGACTGAAGCAAAGACAGAGCTGAAAAGAGCAGGTGGGAGATTGTTGGTTGCCAACTTGAGTGGGTACAGCTTACTGCTGCACTGACCATCAAGAGTTTAGGCATATTCCTTGACTATGGAGGCACAGGTGAACCATGCCACTCTCATGGCGTTTTAGCATCTTTTCCAGGAAAAGCAGCTGACACCCTGTCTGTTCCAGACTGACTTAGCCACAGTGATCCATGCAACAGTCACATCTAGACTAGTTTATTGCAACCCCCCTTACGCAGGGTGACCCTTGGCCCTGATCTGCAAACTCTAATCGGTTCAGAATGTAGCAGTGAGGGTCCTCACTGGAACCTCATGGTGGACACACGTGCAGCCTGTGCTCTGCCAGCTGTACTGGCTCCAGACGGAGCACTGGATCAGGTTCAAGGTTTTAGTATTGATGTACAAGGCCCTGAATGGTCTGGTGTGCTGGGCCCGACTGCATTCGGAGAAATGGTGCCCAACCTGGCTGTGTCTGCAGTCAGGAAGCCTCGTGGGAGAAGTTGTACTGGAAAGGGGGTGGATGCTGCCACTCTTCAGACTCTCGAACGTGGAAATAACAGAGACCGTAGAAAAGTCCAAAAGCAGTTTATTCCAGGTAATACGAAGAGTAACAAGGTAAAGCAGGATCTGAGCTACAGAGTTCAGATCCAGGACCTATATCCTTTAATCCCACCCCCCATTTTGCTCCACACCAAATGTCTACTACAGTTTCTACTACAATTACACTACAGAGCTTCAAAGGACCTGGAAACCTTTCACACCTCTTTGAAGGTGGGCTGGTGCCCAGGGAAACATTTACAATTCACACACAACAAGACATCAAGGCACTGACAGGCATGGTCCTGACATTCTGCCCCCCTTAAGACCTCCCCACCCCCTTTCGGGTGATCGGGGTAAGCCCGGTGAAATGCCTTCACTAAGCAAGGGACCTGAACATGTTCAGAATCAACCCATTCATTGTCCCCGGCCAGGAAATGGGTCCACACGATCAGGTACTGAAATCGGACACAATACACCCGAGAGTCTAGGACTTCTTCCACCTCCCAGTGAGGTTCGCTCTTCACCGAAACAGGCGCTGGCAGCTGAGGGTGCCAGTCGTCTGGGGGAGGTGCCTTCTTGAGGAGACTGCAATGAAAAACAGGATGTACAGACTTCAAGTTCTTAGGCAACTGCAACTCGGCTGTCACGTTATTAATCACTATGAGCACCTGAAAAGGTCCAATATACTTCTTCCCCAGTTTCCTACACCCTTGCAATCCCCGCAAGTTCTTGGTGGACAAATACATCCAATCCCCTACCGCAAGGGTGAACGGCTGCCGTTTCTTATCGGCCTGCCGCTTGTAACCCTGCTTAGCCTTCCCCAGGGCATTGGTCCCCATGCTTGCCAGATGGACTGCACCCATTCCTGAAATTCCACGGGCCCCTGCTGGACCTCCCCCAGGAATGGAAACAGTTAAGCCGACTGTCCCGACAAAACCTCAAAGGGGGTCTTTCCCATACTGCTATGCACCGCGTTGTTGTAGGCAAATTCAGCAAAGGGCAGCAGGTCAACCCAATAGTCCTGATGGAAATTAATGTAGCACTGTAAATATTGTTCTAGAGTTGCGTTTGTACGTTCGCTCTGACCATCAGTCACTGCGTGAAAAGCCGAAGAGAGAGCCTGTTCAGTGCCCAGCAGCTTCAGAAAGTGCCACCAGAACTGCGAAATAAACTGTCCGCCCCGGTCTGATACTATTTTATCAAGGGCAGCATGAGGCCTGTAGACGTGGGTAACAAACATGCGGGCCAACTTGCTCACCATTGGCAGCGATGCTCAAGGGATGAAGTGCTCCTGCTTTGAAAACAAGTCCATGACCATCCAGATCACCGACTTCCCTTTGCTGGACGGGAGGTCAGTAGTGAAATCCATAGAAATCACCTTCCAGGCATGGAGGTGCAGGTAGGGGCTGGAGGAGGCCAGGTACCTTCCCTTGCACCCTCTTGGCCATAGCACACGTGGGGCAACCTTTAACATAAGCCTCCACATCCCCCCCTCAGTGTCCTCCACCAAAGCTGTCTACAGGCCAAATGCAATGTCTTCACAAACCCAAAGTGACCTGCCGATTTTACACCATGAGAACCCTGCAAAGCTAGGAGGGATGCCTCCGAAGGCACATAGAGTCGATCCTCCTTCCACCAGAACTCCCCCCATTTCTCCAGTTGGTCACCACCCTCCTCCTGTGGCATCTCAAGGGCCCCTGCCCCCCTGATGACCTCCTCCAGCGGTGCGGGCACGGCGGGGGGACTGGAGCGAAGCGCTGCCTGACTGCGGGTGACGACCGCCAAGCCCAGTTGAGAGGGAGAGAACACTGTACCGATCAGAGCGGGGTCCCTGGGGAAGGGTCGGGCAACCGACATAGGGCGTTAGCCAAGCAATTCGACTTCCCGGGGAGGAAATGCAGCATGAAGTTGAAACGGGAGAAAAAGTCAGCCCAATGAAGTTGCTTGGCGGACAGCTTCCCCAGAGCCCAAAGCACCGCCAAGTTCCTATGGTCAGTCCACACCTCGAAAGGGAGGGCCGCGCCCTCCAGCCAGTATTGCCAGGCAGTCAACGCGCACTTGATCACCCTCGTCTCCTTGTCCCCAACCGTCCAGTGACACTCTGCCCCCAAAAACTTGCAGGAGAGATAGGCACAGGGATACAACCCCCCATCCTCCCCCTTCTGTAGCAGGGCAACGCCCATAGCCTTGTATGAAGGATCAACATGCACAACAAAGGGCTTGGAGGGGTCGCCATGGCGTAGGATAGGTTCCAACGTGAAGGCGCACTTAAGCGCATGGAACACCGCCCCGCACTCCAGGGACCATGTAAGCGGAGCCGAACGCTTAGTTGCCGCCGGCCCCCCTCCTTCGTGCGCAGCAAATCCGTGAGGGGTAGGGCCAGCTGGGCAAAGTGAGGTATAAAGTCCTGATAGAAATTGGCAAAGCCCAGGAACGACTGCAACTGACGCCTGGTGTGGGGCTCCTGCCACTGCAACACATCCTGCATCTTGCCCGGGTCCATCTCCAGCCCGGCTGGAGATCCGGTAATCCAGAAAATCAAGTCTCTCCCTATGAAAGTCACATTTGGATAGCTTTACAAACAAGTCATTGTCAAGGAGCTGCTGCAGAACAGCCCGTACAGTCTTAACATGCTCCTCCTCCGTCTGGGAGTAAATTAGTACATTGTCCAAATACACCACCACCCCCTTGAACAGAAAATCCTGAAGCACTTCATTTATCAAGCACGTGAAAGTCCCAGGGGCCCCAGATAACCCGAATGGGAGAATGTGGTAGGCAAACTGGCCTAACCATATGTTGAAAGTCGTTAGATGTTCGTACCCCTTGGCGATCCACACTTGGTAGTAGGCTTCCCGTAAGTCCAGCTTAGTGAAAATTTTGCCCTTTCCCAAGCAACTCAGTAAGTCTTTGATTAGGGGTAGAGGATATTTGTTACATGCGGAGACTGTGTTCAGTCCCCGATAGTCAGTGCACAGTCATAGGGAGCCGTCCTTCTGCACAAACAGTACAGGTGCGGCAAAATCACTGGTCACCCTTTTTATGAAGCCCCGTTTCAAGTATTTGTCCAAAAACTCCTGAAGCACCCAGGCTTCCAACAGACTCATGGGGTAAAGACGGTTTTTCGGGAGTTTAGCACCGGGCAGTAATTCGATCTTACAGTCAGTCGTAGGGTAGGGTGGCAAGGGGGTCAACAAATCGGATAGAGTTGGAGGACCAGGAGATATTGGGGTCGTGATCCTGTAGCCAAGGCACTCCCAGCACCAGGGAATATTTGGCCACCTCAGCGATGATGAACCGCCACTCCTCCCAGTTCTCCCCGCATTGGAGAAGGACAGGTTCTGTCCAATGCGTGGCCGGTGTGCTCCCCAATGTGCCCCTGTCCACTTGAAGTCCCGAACCCTTCTTGAATGGGGACTTTTTCCCTGGACCCTTAGCCGTCCCAGCCTTCACTGCATCGCTGACAGGGACTACCGGAGGGTTGGGTTTTTTGCTAGGACACACGGCCGCCATGTGCCCCTCTCCGCCGCAACTCAGGCAAAGTCCCAGCCGCCGCCGGGCATAAAGAGATTCCCCTGCCTCCTTGCCACCGCGAGCTGGAGAAGTGCCCCGGGATGGGGGGAAGCTGGCAGGGGGTTGCCCCACTGTTTCAGTAGCTGCACTCTATGCAGACGGACCTCTGCCTTGCCAGCCCGCATGTACCACCCGGCCAGGGAGGTCGGCTCCGCAGTCACCATGGCCCACTGTGCCATCTCTGGGTGAAGCTCCTCTCGGAAGAAGTGAATCTTCACCTGCTCCGGCCAGTCCTGGACCACCCTGGCTAGCTGGCGGAACTCTGAGACGTACTCACTCACGGATCGGGACCCTTGCTGGATCTGCCACAACCGGGCACAGGCCTTCTGTCAGAATCCCAAGAACTGCAACAAACTCATGTAGAAGAACAGTAGTTTATTGGTAATGAGATCTTCCCTGGTCAATGCCAGTACTGAGGTCTGCCCGCACAACCCCTATAGTGCACACACACACCCCATCGTGGGAATGCGCACCCAAAAGAACTGCAAATGAGATAACAGTGAAGACAGCCAGGCACTGACCTTGGGCAGCACCTGGTACCGTATAGCATCACACAGAAGACAGAGAAAAGTCAGTTAGAAATGCAATTAACCCATTCCACCACCCTCAGCATCCAGAAAGCAGCAAAAGCAAATCCCTTAATTAACAGGCCTCCTGACATTCCACTCCCTCTAGGGCCCTTCCCCCAGCTTACTTAGGCAGTGTTGATGGAATGCTCTAATGAGGCGGGGGTGGAATTAACATTTTCAGCAAAGATCCACTGATTCTGCCCAGGTAGACAACATTTCCAGGAGACCAAATACTGCAAGCGGTTCCGATAGATGCGAGAATCAAGAATGTCAGAAAGTTCATAATGTTTAGTCCCATTAATCAGAACCGGAGGAGGAACCGTCATCTCGAGATGCCAAACATCGGGTGTACTCGTCTTCTTCAGTAAGCTGCAATGAAATATAGGGTGTATTTTATGTAAGGCATTAGGCAGTTCCAGTTCAGCAGTCACCTTGTTGATCACCCGGATGATCTTAAAGGGCCCTATATACTTGGTACTTAATTTTGAGGGCCTATGTATGCCCCAAAGGTTTTTTGTGGAGAGGTACACCATATCTCCTACCGCAAGAGGGAAGTCATGTCTGTGTTTATCAGCCTGTCGCTTGTAAGAGTCTCTAGTTTCCTGAAATGTTTGCACAATCTGGGGCCATTGACCAGCAACGGACTGCATCCAATCTGTAATTTCAGGTCCAGGAGCATCCCCCAACTGAAGCATAGGCAGAGGGGGTGCTGAATGACCATGAACCACCTCAAAAGGAGTCTTGCCTATGCTGCTATAAACAGAGTTATTGTAGGCATATTCCGCATAGGGCAAAAGGTCAACCCAGTCATCCTGCTGATAGTTCACATAAAACCTTAGATACTGTTCCAAAGTCTGTTGGGATCTCTCACTCTCTCCATCGGATTGGGGGTGAAATGCTGAAGACACCCCATGTTCAATGCCCAACAATTTCATGAACGTCCTCCAAAAGCAGGAGACAAACTGTGAACCTCTGTCTGATTATTTTCCTGGGGGTAGAATGCAATCTGTAAATATGCAACATAAACAGTTCGGCCAGTTTCTGAGCAGTGGAGATAGAAGCACACGGAATAAAATGAGTCTGCTTAGAGAATAGATCAACCACAGTCCAAATCAGTTTTGTCATGATTCAGAGGCAAGTCCGTAATAAAATCCATTGAAATCACCTGCCAGGGCTCATTGGGCAAGGTTATATCCTGTAACCAGGGCTTTCCTGGAATTGTTTTAGCCATAGCACAGACAGAGCATCCTTTTATATAAGCCTCAAAGTCCTTATGCATCGTCTTCCATCAAAACTGCCTGCGAAGCAAATGTAGCGTTTTCACAAAACCAAAATGACCGGCTGACTTGGAATCGTACCCCTGGTGGAGGATTTGAGAACGCAACTGGGGCAGCACATACAGCAGCGAGCCACGGCACCAAACTCTGTCACGCAAGATTAACCCATCACCGCCCTCCTCCTTAGGAACCGAGCATTTTCCAGCCTCCAAAAAGGCGGAGAGGAGGTGGCTGGGAGGAGCAAGTGGTCATCTGATCAGTCCAGACCTCAAAGGGGTGCTCCGCTCCCTCCAAGAAATGCCTCCACACAGTAAGAGCAACTTTGACAGCACAGGTTTCCTTATCACCAACAGTCCAATTAAATTCTGCACCCGAAAACTTGCGGGAGAGGTAAGCACAGGGGTGAAGATGCCCGTCCGACCCCCGCTGGAGCAAGGCAGCCCCCAGAGCTTTGTCCGAAGCATCAACATGGACAACAAAAGGCAAAGAGGGGCCGGGCAAGAACAGGTTCAGAGGTGAAAACGGCCTTCAGGGAATCAAAAGCAGCCTGGCAAGCGGGGGCCCAGATTAGAGGAGCTCCAGGGTGGGAAGCCGCTGCACGCCGTCCCCCCTTTTGTGCGCAGCAGGTCCGTTAGAGGGAGCGCCAGAGAGGAGAAGTGAGGAATGAAATCCCGGTAGAAATTAGCAAAACCTAGAAAGGACTGGAGTTGTGCAATTAACCCATTCCACCACCCTCAGCATCCAGAAAGCAGCAAACGCAAACCGCATAATAAACAGGCCTCCTGACACCTTCTCTTCCTCGAATGGATCCTCGAACTGCTGCCACAGTGCCAACATGAAGCGGGGGAAGGAGTGCTGCTCGGGCGCCTGGCCTTTCCCACGTACCAGCCGGCCACCGCTCCCCCAGGAGGGCCCCCACCTCATGTATTTGCTCGACCTCGTCCTCATAGTCATCGCCGTACTTCTCCATATGCGCCTTGACCTACACAAGGAAGTAGGGCAGCGTCTGTCGTCCCATCGAAACAGGCCTTCAAACGCCGCCACTGCGGCGGCTGTGGACCGGGCGGGTCCGGCTGCCCAGGCGGTACATTGTTGGGTGGCGCGGGCACAGGCTGCCCCCCCTCCGGAGGCGGTGGTGGCAGCTGCGGCGGATCCTGGCGGTCCCGCTCTGCTGCCTTGGTGCAGGCCAAGAGGATGTTGCGCCGTAGGAAGTGTATCTCCTGCCACATCTCGTCTTCCTTCTGCCGCCAGGCAACTGCGCCTCGCTCTGTGGCTCACGCCCCTGCCTGGACCTGGACCCGTGACCACTCGCTTTGCGCTGCCGAGTCCCACTCCGAGTAAATGTCCTGGTCCATGAATTGCGTGAGCCAAGTGGCCTCCTGCCACCCAGCCACCTTGGCCCCCCAGCATGGTCGCCGAGAGGGGGCCCAAGAGTAGGGCGATCCCATGCTCACCTCACGGTTGGCGTTTTGCGCAGCACCCAAGTGAGGATCGTGTCGGTTGGGGACGAGAGCATCCTTCTCCTTGTCTCCTAAGTCCTGGGTCACGGGGTGTCTCGTCCTTGTCTAGAACTTGCCCCATTCCCTCATCAGGTTCGCCAGTGAGGGGCCCGCCTGTCGTTCCATTCGTTCCAGCCATGGATCCGAGTGCGGGTCAAACTGGGAGATCCTGCTTAATGTCAGACTCTCAAACGTGGAAATAACAGAGACCGTAGGAAAGTCCAAAAGCAGTTTATTCCAGATAATACGAAGAGTGACAATGTAAAGCAGGATCTGAGCTAGAGAGCTCAGATCCAGGACCTATATCCTTCAACCCCCCCACCCCACCCCGGTTTCGTCCCACACCAAATGTCTACTACAGTTTCTACTACAATTACACTACAGAGCTTCAAAGGACCTGGGAACCTTTCACACCTCTTTGAAGGTGGGCTGGCGCCAGGAGATTGCCAGGTAGGGAAGAGAAAACAGGGAAACATTTACAATTCACACACAGCAAGACATTAAGGCACTGACAGGCATGGTCCTGACACCACTGAAGGTGCATTGGGTACACATGTGCAGACCATGGCTCCTGCTTGGGGGATTTTTAACAACCCCACCCTGTGTGTGTGTTTTTAAGGTCCCCCCCCTTCTTTTTTTTTTTTTTGCAAACTCCGTGGTCCCCCACGCTTGCAGAAAAATCTCCCTTCTCTCTACTTGCTCCAGAACCACAGATATAAGTATCTGCAGATTGGGCCAGGTTGGCTATTAGAACATAAGATGGTAAGAACAAATGACCTAAGGCAGAAATGGAATTACAAAAATAGAAAACAATGCAGTAGAAGTGAAATTGATACCTATTATGACCTTTGCCACGGCCTACCGTCTTATTCTATTATAAAGGCAACCCTCTCCCGACTGTTCTCTTCCTCTGCAGTTGTGATCCCTGTATCAAAAGCCTGCCTAGAATATTTCTGCTTTGCATATTCTGCAGAATGGCAGAACTGTGGGATCCTTCCTAACCTCGTACAGTTGTCAGTCTGACTCATTTGAAGGGTGGCACCTTTAGGACAAGGTAAGCTTAGTCAAAATAAGAGGTCATATTCTGGCCTTGATGAAGATAAAGGGTTGCCTTTTTTGCAGCTGCATTGACATCCTGGGCCCTGCATACTTCCTAGGCTCTTAACTGAGTGTCAGCTAAATCCTATGAAAAATGGAAAGTGCAGCATGTTCTTCAAGACCTCACCTGTTTCAGCCTGTTCACCATTAGCCTTTTAACCCAGCAGTGTAGCCTGGTTCAGGAACCTACAACATTATCAGGCAGTTTGGAGAAAGAAATGTGGAGCGGAGTGTCATCCTAATGATCACAGCCTATTCCGAAACTGTGAGTTTACAAAGAGATGGAAGAGAGAAGTCCCACACTCATGACCACTGGTGTCCAGAAGCAATCCTGAGTCCTGCCCATGAGGAGTTTCACAGCAGCATTCCCATCAGTGACAGAGTGGTTTGCCACACACACCCCATGTCAGGCAAGCCAGAACATGCCCCACCTCCATTGTCAGGCCGCTTCTGCCTGTATGCACAACCCCTCACTGGAAAGAGCACTATTGCTTGTCCAGGAGGAACCCTGGGGTAAATATGATCCAGGAAATACAGCAGTTGTAGGTCTGAATCTTCTCCTGCACGCAAGCTTTCATCTGGCAGGCACGGATTCAGGGAAGCAAGTATGACTCAGAGCATGTTCTCAGTCATGTAGCTTGCCAGCAGAGCCAGTGTGGCATAGTACAGCAAAATTATTTCGGAGCTCCTCAGTCCAGCCACAAACTGTTCAAGGTCCCACAAAGGAGAAAGGTAGAGAGCTTTCCCCATAGAGACAAAGATGATACTCCCAGGCTGCTCTGAAGCAAGTCCAGTGAAGTGGAGGAAAGTCCATCAATGAAGATTAGGAATTCAGCGTATTGTAATCACGTCACGTATAATAGTGTCTTTCCTGTAATCAAGCTCACCATCCATTAACAGGTAATCCAGTCCTTGTGATGCAAGGAGAAACATCAATTTAAATAAACATCCTTGGCTTCAATCAACATCACGATGGAATATGCGTTAATGTGCCGTTTCGAATAGAAATCTTCCTCAGTAATGTGATTGGAGAACCATAAATAATAATTGATTATGTGGACTTTATTGTTTTTTGGGGGTGGGAGGGGGTGAGACATGCCAGGTGGCAGCTCCCCTCTAGAGGACTTTAAGTGTAGCCAATATGGCAATCATCATTGTACCTGACATCACCCCCTACATCCTGCCACCCCACCCCTTCCCGCGGTCTGCTGGAAGAAGGAACTGCCTTCCCCCCACCTGGCTCAAAACAACCTCCCTTCCATACTGAGAGAGCTGCAATAGCAGGTGGCTGTTGAGCTGATAACCAGCCAGAGAAAAATTAAAGCAGTTTAACTGAGCAGAAGAGGAGTCTGGACAGAAACAGGTTCCCAGCTCCCGCCCAGAAGGTGAAACATGGCCGGATCCAACAGGCTGATCGTGACAGCTTTTAACATCAGCAAGGACCAAAAGCAGCCTCTGGATCTGGCCACCTCCTGAAAATCTTCTTATCCATACGATGGCAGTCTGTTCATTATTTCATTAAACGTGCATAGGAATAAAATAGTTGTATTTGAATTTTTAAAAAATCTGTTGAGCTGCAGATTATTTTGGTGGCTCTTTCAGGAGCATATTTAATCAATTTAATTGGCCAATCAACCAAACATTACAGCCCTAGTAAATCCATGCTGAAAGAGAAAAAAGCTAGAGCCAGTAACTAAAGTGTCAACTGGCAAAAAGAACCCCTTATATATCAAATTCAAGAATAAGAATAAGAATTCAAGAATAAGAATAAGAAAGAGCCTGCTGGATCAGACCAGAGTCCATCTAGTCCAGCACTCTGCTACTTGCAGTGGCCCACCAGGTGCCTTTGGTAGCTCACATGCAGACTGTGAAAGCAATGGCCTGCTGCTGCTGCTCCCGCTCCCGAGCACCTGGTCTGCTAAGGCATTTGCAATCTCAGATCAAGGAGGATCAAGATTGGTAGCCATACATCAACTTCTCCATAAATCTGTTCAAGCCCCTTTTAAAGCTATCCAGGTTAGTGGCCATCCCCACCTCCTGTGGCAGCATATTCCAAACACCAATCACACATTGCGTGAAGAAATGTTTCCTTTTATTAGTTCTAATTCTTCCCCCCAACATTTTCAATGAATGCCCCCTGGTTCTAGTATTGTGAGAAAGAAAAATTTCTGTCAACATTTTCTACCCCATGCTTTCATCTCCAAAAGCATACCAGAAGAAATAAATCTTTGTGACATCTCAGAGCTCTGAAGTGCGGGTGGCGGGGCACATATTTTTCTCACTAGGGGAACCTCAGTCAGGGATTGCTTTCTAATAATAGGATGTTCTGAGGAAGCTTGTTGGGAAATGGAATTTTCAACAGATCCTAGAACCAAGAGGTGGTTCTGTTCCCGTTTGCTTGGCAGTGTCTTTTTAATGCCTTCTGTTTCCCTGGCTGCCGTCAGTCATTGGCTGCAAGGTCAGCAGCACCATCTCCCAAGACTGTTTCCCTGCGCTGGGCTCTTCCTTTGCCCAGCTTGATTTGATTGCTGCAGATGCGAAGGGCACATTTTGCCTGGGGAAACAGAGACTCCCTTTCTCTGCCATCGGTATTTAGGAGAAAGGAAAGGATTGTTTAGCTGCCTCCAAAGATATTAAAAATAGACTTGGTTGAACTGGTAAGTGGTAAGGAGCAGCAGTGGCGTAGGAGGTTAAGAGCTCGTGTATCTAATCTGGAGGAACCAGGTTTGATTCCCCGCTCTGCCGCCTGAGCTGCGGAGGCTTATCTGGGGAACTCAGATTAGCCTGTGCACTCCCACACACGCCAGCAGGGTGGCCTTGGGCTAGTCACAGCTTCTCGGAGCTCTCTCAGCCCCACCTACCTCACAGGGTGTTTGTTGTGAGGGGGGGAAGGGCAAGGAGATTGTCAGCCCCTTTGAGTCTCCTTACAGGAGAGAAAGGGGGAATATAAATCCAAACTCTTCTTCCTCTTCTAAGTATTTGCATTGTATTACTGGGGGGGGGGGGGGGGCAGGCTGAGGGTCAAAAGAGGTTTATACATTTATTTAAAAAAACACCTCCCAAATCCAAAAGTGTATTTTTACACGTTTATTATTACAGTTGTCACAAGCAGTAAAGCAGATGAAGCTGAGCTGTTGAGTCCTCCTGAAGAACTCTCCTTCTGAAGTTCTGTCCATGACATCTTGCCCTTCACCCTGACAGCAGCACATATGTTGGCTGGCTGGAAGCAGAAAACTCTTTATCCCTGCAAGTCCCGGAACAGCTTGGCTGAGCCAAGAGCAGCCCCTCCCTCCCCTCCTGCCAAGCCAGCCTGCTCTGCTTCTCCTGGGCTGTTGGGTGGCTGCTGGCAACGTTGTCTCTGAAGGCACTGATGCTGCCAAGGTGGTGCTTGGGTGCTGCTTTCCTCGTAGCTCAGCAATGTCTTCTGGATTCTGCAGAAAGCAGCTGGGCAGTGGTGAGCTCTCTGACTTTTCTCCTCTTTTCTCTCTTGACCCAAACCAACCACAGCAGCAAAAGCGGCACACTCCAGGCCTGCAAGGGAACCTTGGTGGCGAAGGCGGGGACAAGACTGACCCACAGCCTGCACGTGAGTGTGTGTCCTGCCCTTCTGCCCCAGCCATCCAGACTGTCTTCCCTAAAGGACTGTGGATGAAACTGGTAGCTTCATAAGGGTGTTGCCTACTTACGCAGGTGTTCACTTGATGAGCAGGTACATGGGTAAGGACTGAATCAGGAAAGAGGGATTAGAACCAGGAGCTCTTGCTGGACTGAATTCTTGTCCTAAGACAAAACTCCCACAGAACCCAGCAGCGTCTGCAGCCAGTTATTCAAGAAGGACATTCTTTGCATGCAGAAGGCGCCCTGCTCTGTCCTTGGTTAAATTTAGCAACTTGTGATGAAGAGAATGTGATGGAAAGAGCCCTGTAAAGAGCAAGGCTTGAGAAGACCTCTTCCAGGAACCCAGCAGAGATGCTGCTAATCCCAATAGTCACTGCTGGTCACTGTTCTGAGGCATCTTCTTGCATACAGACTCTTCTGAGCTCCCCCCTCCACATCCCTGGGTGGTAGCGTGACAAACCCCATTAGGAACCGCGACTTCCCACGTGTCCGGAGTTGCCCTGAATTTCGCTAAAGGAATTAAAAGAATATCAAGGGGTTTTTTTATTTATTAGGGTTTTTATCCTGTTGTTTTTGTAAGGATGACAGGGTGGTCTTTCTCCCTAGCGAGTGAGGCTGGCTCACCAGGAAGGAGGACTGGCCAGAGGCCACCCAGTGCTTGAATCTGGGCCTCCCTGGCCACAGGCAGGACAGCGCACCGCAGCAGCTGCGTGACACGTGTGTCTTCATATGTTTTCATCACCTGCTGGGTCAGCTTTGGTGTTACCAAGTCACAAACCACTCTGAACAATTGAGTTGGGCAAGATTCTGCTAACAAGGGATTTCTCGCTGCATCACTGCCCCTCGTAGGCCTGGCAATGGGCTCTGTGGAGTGCTCCTCCCAAGTCTCCCACCAGCCTCACTCTAATGGTCTTCCAGTCCACGTCATGTCACCCAGTTGCTTGATGAACCACGGAACCGGAGGGCCCATGGAACTTGGCAGAGGGCGCCAAGGAGCACCCGCTCGTTGCCCCGTCAGCCCATCATTCTATGCAGCTGCAGGGGCCTCCAGGGGGAGGGGGGAGCTCCCAGATTCCCCCACAACCACCTGGAAGACAACAAGATCTGTTACTCTCTGAGGGTGCACTGCCCTGGCCAGGGAGAGAGCACCAGTTTAATCATGCCTTCAAACAGCAGTGATCAGCCCTCACTAAAGGCCAGACCCCCAGCCTGCCAATCGGTTCACCAGGACACTGCTTGGTGCAGAAAGGTCCAGCATGCGCCCTCTCTCGTGCCTTGGGCCTTTTGCCATCTGTGGCAGACTCGTGGTTGTCATGGCAGCCATGAGTCCTGAACCTGGCCTGACAAGGCAGTCTCAGCATGAATGGGGTCCTCTGTACTAAGGCCGAAGCCATCTCTGTGGAGGGGAACTCTTAGAAAGAGTGGGAGGTAGAATCACTGCAAATCTCCTCCCTGCCTTGTGCAAATAATTGTAGCTGCAGTTATCCACCTATACAGGAAAGTAGTCCTTTGTCTTGAGACCACTTTCCATGCCTGGCCTAAGACAGAAAGCAAAGCAGTAGATTCAGACAGAGTTTGTTTACCTTAATCCTGCCTATTACCTTCTGAATTTCTCCTAGAGTTTCCTAGCAAAGGAGCTTCTGCAAATGGAAGAACTCTACCCCACTCCCAGCTTTCTGGCATTTCCAATAATCAGTTGCTATCTTTATCCACTTGGTTCAAAGTGGCAGCTGTAACCTTGTAAGCTTATAAAAAGAGCTTTATTTTACCTCCCTTGTTTCCAAAGATGTTTCTAAATATCCATAAGTGCTTCGTTTTCTGAAAATTTGAGATGATCGAAGTACTAATTTGCTGTGAAGGTTGCTCGGAGGGGACGGGGGGAGGCCAACTTTGAATGCTGCCGATCACTGTCCTTCCTTCTCAGGCCACAAAATGAAGCTGTTGCTGCCCCGTGTCAATTCCTACCTGGTGCCAGTCCAGTTTCCCCTGAGCCAGGCTCTCGTCACTCTGCCTGTGCCCCAGAGCACGTCTGAACTTGTGCCAAGCTGCAAGCGGGTACGAATTGCTCCAAAGGTCAGTCATGTTAATCAAACTATAATCATACAATAAGACTTCTTAGGAATCTTTTATCTCTAAGTGTGTTTATTTGCTGTTTCTAAACTTTTGTTTGCCTTAGATTATTTTCAGCTTGCTTTTCCAGGCTCTTTCCATTGCTAGAGTGTGAACTGCTAAGTATATATTTTAATTTCATTTACATCTACTTTACCATTTACATGCACTGTTTCACACGCCAACATATTCGATGATAATAAAGTAAATGGCACAGGGAGCCCAATCCAGAGGGGGTGGCAGACCTCTTTCCAGAAGCGGTGCAGCTTTGTGCAGGTATGGGTGCCCACTCTGCTGGCTGAGGGGCGACTTAGCTGGGCACTGCAGCACCCAGCCCAGAGGTTGCCGCTTGACCATAGCCCACCAGCACAAAAAGCTGTGCTGGTGTGGCTGGGGGCGGGGTGGGGGGGGGAGCCGACCTTAGTCAGCTTCCACTCCCTGCCCAGCCCCCCTGCGCTGGCAGAGCTGCCGCCACCAGAGATATGCCATGTTTTTGTGGTGTATCTCCGCACTATCCCTGTGGTGCAGAGGCGGGGGGCAGCAATGGCCTGCCTCAAGACCCCCCTCGTAGTAGCCATAGTTCCCACCAGGCTACAGGAGAGAGGAACTGAGGGGGAAGAGAGAGGAACTAAGGGGCAGGAGGGAGGAACTAAGGTAAACGGGGTGGGAGTGATTTTCCACCCCCACTAGCACGCGCCCAGTGCACGGCGCAACCCCCACTTCCTTATAGCTCCATCATTGCCTATAGGGGATTTCTGGTTTTGGAAGGGGCGGGGCAGTGCCAGACCAATGCCACCCCTGCCCGCCAGCCTGGTCTGCATTGGACTGTTAGAAGTTAGACTTTTTTATTTATTTGATTTATAGCACGCCTACCATGGCAAATCTCAGGCCCAAGGTGGCTTCCAACTTCAATAAAATCATAATAATAACTTAGAAATCTTCAAATTTAACAATATTCTACATTTATAATGATAAAATCACCAGCGTGGCAAGGTGGTTAAGAGCAGGTGGACTTTTATCTGGTGAACTGGATTTGTTTCCCCTACATTTATTATTTATTTATTTATTATTTCGATTTTTATACCGCCCTATCCCCGAGGGGCTCCGGGCGGTGTACAACAATTAATACAAATAAATTAGGGGCAAACCATACAAATAAAACAACAGCAGCCCATAAAACTCCGATATAAAAACATACTGAATTTCATTAAAACAGCGGTAATTTCATAATAAAGGAGAATCCTTTCCTTTAAAACATTCCATCATTCCCTCTGGAGTTATCATCAGGATTTCCTCCCTCAAAAGAGTTATCCAGGTTCAGTTCTATTCCCATCTTGGTGCCCCGATTACTGGCCATGTCACCTCCATTCAAGTCATCATCCCCAAGCATAGCTGCAGGACAGATCTCCATGGGATCAGCACATAGAGGGAGGTCTGACAAACTGTCACAACCGCAGACTTGATCAATAAAGGAATCCATACTTCAAAAGTAGAATTCTCATTTATTGATGGCAAGCATAGAAAAGCTGTTGACTTATATTGTCAGAACTGAGTACATTAAAACAGGCCAAGCATTATGTTCCTCAGCAAAGATACACCAGGCCCACAACTCCCCCTTCTCTCCTCAGAAGCGGGAAGGTACTGTTTCAAATTCACACACTCTAACACTGTCAGCATCCCAAAAACTGAGACAAACTCATGTGTAAGAACAGCAGTTTATTCAGAGTTGAGGATCTTCTCTGGACAAAGCCAGAACTGATTTTGCCCACGCAAAATCCAGTAATTAAAGCAGCTTGCACCCCCCATCCTGGGAAAGCGATTGTAAGTGATTGTAAGAAAGATAACAGTGAAGATGCCCAGCCACTGACCTTGGGTCCATGTGGTGTGGTCAAGGCAATTCCTCTGCACCTGCAGGATCTTTACCTTAAAAGTGGGTCTAAGTGGTTGTCATTACCTTGGGAGCATCTGCTCAGGCCTTCCCTTCTGCACTTGGCAGTGGCTGCCTCCAGCAGACCTCAGGT
This sequence comes from Sphaerodactylus townsendi, assembly GCF_021028975.2. Lineage (NCBI taxonomy): Eukaryota > Metazoa > Chordata > Lepidosauria > Squamata > Sphaerodactylidae > Sphaerodactylus > Sphaerodactylus townsendi. The sequence continues at coordinate 744,070 of NC_059434.1, forward strand.
AAGAGCTCTGCCTGCCTCAATAGACTCCTTCTCCTTGCGCCCAGGAGTTTTATCTCTCATTCCCTCTCACTGGCCAGGTCAAGGAAACGTTTCCTGAAGTTGGTTGTGGTGGGTTTTCCAGGGGGCTGTGTGGCCGTGGTCTGGTGGATCTTGTTCCTAACGTTTGGCCTGCATCTGTGGCTGGCATCTTCAGAGGTGTGTCAGAGAGGGAAGTCTGCTACACACGGTGTCCAGATTTCCTGAAGTCTCCTATGGTGACATTTTCTGATTGGGATGGAGATTCCTCTTTGTCAGGGTCCCACTGGCAGATCCACGAGTGGAAACTTGGTTACACGAGTATTTAAAATGAAGTTAGCAGATCACACAGTCACTATGAAAAAAGTCATTCTAATATAATAATATGTAATGATACCCTTAACCTTTCATACCACCAAACCTGATTTTGGAACCAATCCCTGGTTTGCAGCTATAACATCCTCATTTCTACATTTCATTTGTAGGTGTTGCCAACTAGTGTGAAGCCAACTTTACTCTCACCTGAAATTTCCATAAAAGAGGAGGTTTGTTGTGAGGAAGAATCATCTTCATTTGCTTCCCTTCAGTCCACAAAGGAGGACACCTGTCAGATCAACAAGGAACTGTTCCCCGCATCCTGGTCCATAAAAGAGGAAAGGGACAAAGCGATGACTCCATCCCAATCAGTGTTGCCTGTGGAAGAGCCGCCCACGCCGTGGGAGGAAGAGCCAGAACAGCAGATGCGGCTGCTGGCAGCTCTCAAGCAGCCATCCCAGGAGACGCTTGACCCAAAGAGGGACGGATTTCAGGAGATGAGCCGATCCAGAAGGAAGCAGCACTTGGTCCAGCCTCACCAGGAAGAGCCAGTCCTGCTGCTGCCACCGCCGCCACCATCCAGGAGTGGTTCAGAGTCCTTCATTCTGCAACACAGTTTTCCCTCTGGGCCAGAAGGTCATCCTCCAGAGAACATATCCCAGGGAGCGTGTGGCCCATTTAAAACTCCAATCAAGGAGATGCTTTGCCAGCTGCCAGCTTCTTCCACCCCTTCTAAAATGCCCACTGCCACCCCTTCCCGGATAGTTACTGATCCCTGGAGACTGGTGCCCTTAGTCAAGGAAACTAGTGCACAAGATTGTGGCCCCAGTAGAACCCCTCCAATGCCATTACTGGCTCTCCAGCAGAATTTAGACCTGGGGCCATCCATGTTTGATTCCCCTCAGCCACTGCTACTAAATACAGAAGCTAATGATGTGGTCTTGGGACAGTTGATAAGCTCTCCTGCATCCAGCAACCCATCACCTCCAGAGCTTCAAGCCTCTGTCCTCTCTGAAAACTGTTCGCTCCAAGAGGGCCTATTTCTGGACACCATGAATGAGAGTCTGAGCAAAATCCTGCTTGATGCCAGTTTCCCTGGCTTTGATGAGGACAGTCTGGCCACTGACCTCAGCTGGTCAGGTTCATTCCTAGTCTGAAATAATCAAATGCAGCTCAAATTCTGAGGTCAACTTAGTTAAAGAAGCCCAGATTGTTGAACAAGCTCCATTGCTGTGATACATGCTAGAGTGTGACTCATTCATAGGTTTGGCCACAGCAAAATGGACATTTCCTGTTCATTGCATTTCTGTTTCCATGAGTGCCTGGTCTCTAAATAGTTTGAGGGCCAGACAGACCCTGAATCTTTGGGTCAGAAAGGAGAATTGAGTGGATTTAACTTGCTGAAAGAGTAGAATTGAAATCTCCGTTGGGCCTCAAGCATCTGTAAGCATGTCTAACCATGCACTAAGGAGACATACGGTGGTGCGTGTGGTTTTTGGTTAACCTGGCCCTGTTTACCCAGAGTATTTGAGGCACAGTTTATGAAGAAACATATATTGGCACACAAAGCCCAACATTAGAGAGCCACTCATGTTCTTTCTTTCCTTCAAGCCTTGAAAAAATTGAGCTGCTGACACATTTACCCTGTGCCTTCCAACCCTTCAGAGGTCTGGGCCTGGGGGAAACATGTCTCTTAACAGAGGACTGGATTTGCTCATGACAGTTGAAGAGGATATGTGAGTGAAATGACTGGGTAGAGACTTTCTTCTAAGGCCTGGATGGGACCTTCCAGTCCTTGAAGTTGCTGCCTTTAAAGTCGAGGCCCAACGTCAGCGTAATTTCCCCTTGAGCCCCCCACCCTGAGCACATCAAAGGTCAGCAGAACAGTGGCCTGGTCCAGATGCTCTTGGATCCCCTCCCCTGAGTATCTGCCCCTGCACAACCGGGTCAACACCACGTCGCCTCAGGGCTCCCTTTCTCTTCCCTGTTGCCATCCCCGCCTGTTTGGTGGTCAAGCCCAGTGGCTCAGAGGCGGCTTCTGCAGGGCCAGGCTACAGAAAGGTTTTAGAAACCTCACACATGCAGCCAAGTGTTGTCTGTGTGGCCAAAATTAATGTTGTGGAACGTGAGGCTTTACAGATGGATCCTAAAATCCGAGCGGGAGGGAGTGAGCTGTTCTAAGTTAGCATCTAGGCATTTGTCCTCACATGATTGGGCCCGTTCTCTGTGTTGTGTATGTAAAAATGAAGAGTGTGTGACGTGTATTGAGGACAGGTGAACTCTTTGAAAAAGGACCCACATGGAACTGCTTCAACCGTGTTCTCCAGCTGTGTGTGTCGTAACAACCTATGCAATAAAGTCACAGAAGATGCCCCTTGGAGTGGTGTCTGTTCCCTGAGCATTTCCCAAGGACCTTCTGGTAATTCGCAAGCAATGAGTCACCTTTGATTAAAGCAAGCTGTCATGCTGTCACTCCTATGCAGGTTTACTCAGGAGAAAACACCAATGAGGACAGTAGGGCTGGATTCCAAATAAGCGTGTATGCATTTGGGCTTCAAAGGACAGCTTGTATCCAACCACTCGACAATGTGTGGCACTTGCCTCCTGCAAAAGAGCCAGTGACGTTAGAGAGAAAACCATTGCTAAGCTCTCAGAGACCCTCTTGCTGGCAGTCCTGGTCCAGACCCCCTTCAGAAAAGAGAAAGCCAAACACCCTCATGCTCAGGCAGAGCGGAGAGGTGCATATTCAGTCCTCACTACATTAAAGGGTCGGTTTCATCTCTTAGCCTTACCCAAACACTATAAAAATGTGAAACTTTTTCTCATAGCATGTGCCATATTGTGTGCTCTGCAATTAATAGGCGTATTTCTCTATGTCATTTTGAGATACTGCCCCCAAACTGTGACCAATTTGACTGAATATGAATGGGTGAGGGAACGACAGCACGCATCCAAAATATGGGAGACTGCTGGGTGACCTTGGACCAGTCACAGTTCTCTCAGAACTCTCTCAGCCCTACCTACCTCACAAGATGTTTGTTGTGGGGAGAGGAAGGGAAAGGAGCTTCTAAGCCACTTTGAGACTCCTGACGGTTGAAAAAAGCGGGATATAAATCTGAACACTACTTCTAAGCGCAAGGAAGATTGCCATCTAAATAATGTCCACATGAGGAGGAGTCCTGCCCAGTGCAATAGCTGCTTTTTGCTGATAATAGCAAAATCTTAAGATGTTCAGGAGAGTTAAATGAATTTATCACCTGACAAATCCCACTCACTGTCTGCTGCCATTTTGTAAATTTACAGAAGAGGAAAGGGGGTGAAGAAAGTGGATGCCTGCAAACTTGCCTGCAAACTTGCCCTCTGGGGAAGTTATAAAGCTTGGCCTCCCCAAATGAATTCTTGTGTTGGAACAAAAGAAGGAGCAGGACCCCCCCCCCTTTTAAAAACACAGGTAAGGACACACACACACCTCTTGTGGCAGCTATCAGTACAAATCAGCTGGGAAAACTGCTGGAATTCAATTAGGAAGGTGAACAGCGTGATTTTATGCAGATTTCTGAGTGGAGGGCACTCAGGCCTGCCACCCGCAACACTAACGTTGTAAGGATTTTCTGACCTGGACAACCCAGGCTTGGCTGGTCTTAGAAGCTAAGCAAGGTCAGCCATGGTCAGTAGTTGGATGAGAATTCTTTTGGGATGTTCAAATATATTAAAAGTTAACCTGCTCAAAGAATTTTAAAAGGTTGGTGAAGCAGGACTTTGCTTTGCAGAAGCCGTGCCAGTTTTTGTCCAGTTTTTGCTCCTTGATGTGCTTAATAATTCTCTTTGTTAACAATTTCTACTAATGTACCTGAAACTGGTGTTAGGCTAATGGTACTGTAGTTCCCTGGTTCAGCTCTGGGGTCCTTTTTAAAAAATTACTGTATCGTTTGCTATGTCCCAGCTGTCAACGCCGCCCAGTTGTAGTGACAAATTATATACACTGGTTATTGGATTGTCTGAGTTCAAGAGCCCTTGGGTGCACTGTACACCATCTAGGCCTGCAAACTTATTTGTTTTCTGTTTGCCTAGAACTTTATCTCTGACCACCTCGACTCCATTTTTCTCAAAAACTGACTCTGGTATGGATGTGGGCCCCACATTTTCCACAGTGAAAACAGATGCAACAAATCAATTCCATTTCTTCCATCTTCCTTTCTAATTTAATAATTGCCTTCCTTTGTAATCCAAAGGTACAACTTCCCAAGCTGGTGTTCTGCTCCTGGTGTTTTTGAAGAAATACTTATTGTTTATCCTTTTAATTTTTTTAGCCAATCCTCTTGTTAAAAATCGATAGTTAGACTAGACTGTCTCTAATCAGCACATACCTGAAAATGATTCCTGGTCAGAGTCCTAAGGGAGAAGTTATGCTTCATTTCCAGTTTATTCCACAGTTGCTTATAATAAAGTCTTGAGTTATTAAAGCTTGTTTCCTTTAAATGATTTGTCTGTTAAAACACCCCTCCTCAAGTTGTTTTCTTGCTTACATTATTGTAAACTTACATGTGTTTTGCCTGTTTTCCCGTTGCTCCTTTCCGTTTACCTCATTTGGGGAAATCTTCTACTTTCCAAACGAAGCTTTTCATGGTTTCCTTGCCTTGGGGTTGTAAACGGTGCAGGTGCCTCCACATGGCCTGCCTCTGAAGATGCCAGCCACAGATGCAGGCAAAACATGAGGAGCAAAAACCACCACGCCACGGCCACGCAGCCTGCAAAACTCCCAACAGCCAGTTGATTCTGGCCGCAAAAGCCTTCGATAAGACATTGTGCAGATGGGCCTTATTTAGTGTAGCTTTAAATATTCTCCAGGCAACCTGGAGGGATTTGATGCCTTCCTTGCAACTCCTGCCTTGTAGGGCTGCACTTAGTAGGTCTTGTGTAAATGTTTAGTGTAACATTAAGAATAGGTTCTTGGTAGTTATTTTGCTGCAGTATGCCATGTGACACTAATTCTTCCTTGCCATTGGGTAGTTCCTTTTCCATCACTTATTGCTTGCTCCAACAACATTTTTGTTCCACATCCTCTCAAGAGGATGTAAGGTTGTTTCAGTTAGCTAGAAGCTTGATTCAACCTTGGCACCACATTCCTCCTTCTGGGCGTCTTGCCCGGAACCATCGTTCTCTCTTGCTTAGCCTTGCTGCGTGCTTGCTACTGTCCTGTGTGAACCTGCTCTTGGTGGGAATAGTAAGGTGGGAAAGAAGAGTTGTTTGTGTTGGGGTTTTCACGGGAAAACGTCAGCCCATAAAAAGCGGCTGTTTGGGAGAGGCTGGTCAGAATTCGCATTGTCTGTCTCAAGAAAGGTCCAAGAGCTTTATTAGAACTGTGTCAAGCCCAACGGCCAGGTAGCTGAATCTGAGATCCAAGCTCCCTGGCCCCTGTATATACCTTAAGGTTACAGTTTGGTTCAGCCCATAAACCCCCCCACCTTTGCATTCCCGCCAATAGCAGCATGAGAAAGTGTTACCGCTGTTTGCCAGGAAACAATAAGTGATTTCAGCTCAGCAACATAATGAGGGCGCAGGAAGCCAATGTCCTCCAAGCAAAAGGATTTTATTGCAGATGGTGGTCACAGCTCGGTCAGGAGGGAATCGTGCGTTGCAAGGACTTTTATTTACCAACTTCAGAAGGGGCAGGGATCTAGGAGGGGAGGGGGCGAGTCCCTCACCCAAAATACGAATCGCAATACAAAACAGTTCCAAAGCAAGATACAGTTACATTTCTCTGAATGGGATCACCAAATCCCGCTGTCAGCCGTCTTCCCACAAGATCTTACGATGGTGCTGAAGGAGAGCCGATAACAGTCCATTCATAAAATCCAGGTGGGCTTGCTGCCGCACCTCACTAATCCTATCTCTCAGATGGCTGTTATTCCCCGAGGCTCCCACCCCGTGTTGTTGCAACAAAGGGAAGTTCAAACTGTCCAATGGTGGTCCCTGCATGTCCTCCCAACGGCTGGGGGACCTTTGGGTGCTGGCAACAGATTTGATTTGTAAATCCAAAGAGGGTCGTTGTCATTATTATTATTATTATTAATTCGATTTGATAAACCGCCCTACCCCCGAAGAGTCGGCTGGGCGTTGGTCTAAGCTGCATTCCAGAACCAACTTCCTTGTCCCCTAATATCAGACCTTTACAGGCTATTGCTTTTAATATCAGACACAAATTTCAAAAACAACGTTTCTAACCTTAAGCATAAGAAAACCTTAAAGGATAAACACACATACTTATACTTATAGGCAAGACTTTACATATACCTATTGGCAGGGCTTGCTTAAAACTAATAGAACCTTAACCTAACTAAAGAACCTTGTTAAACTAAAATTCTAAATTGCAGGCATAAACTCAACTAAGAGGGGCTTTTATTACATCATAGAATGACACAAGCACAAGGGAAACCATATAGCATTGGCACAAACATTCTTTGTGAACCTTATGGAGGCTTCTGAATCACACAAGTCTCCGTGTCCGGGCATGGAGCCAGTGTAGCCAGGCAGCCTGACCTCAGGAAAATATTTTGTTTATTTTCCTGGCAGTAACAAAAGGACAGTAATACAGTTACATTGTTTTGAAAATAGCCAAGTTACTCCCTGTGAAAGAAAGATTGGCAAGCTCTATTGAACTAGGTACATGTGAAACCAAAGACAGAGGCCCCGGGGCCTTGGGGCAAAGAGATAGCGAGCCCAGCTGCAGCTGGACTGGGACGTGCATGCTGGCAGGCCAGAGAGGTGGCTGTGCTGCTTTTCTTGACATTACGTAACAAACCCGTGACCAAGCCTTGAATGGGCAGAACCTTCGCATCGCCCAATCAGGTGGGAGAGAATCTTAGACTTGGTCAGCAGCCGGAAAAGTTCAGGGAAGCAAACACATCTGCACTGACACCCCTGATTGCCCAACTCTGCCCAGGCAGCAGCTAGACCTCACAGGACTTATAACCTGACTTACCTTCTGTGGATTCATTTCAGGTCTTCAAGGAAGTCACAGTCACCCACGGGACCCACTCACCAAGCCTTTATCTGGTAACCCTGATAGTTGTTCTGTTCTCGGGCTGAATCCACTCACAGCTCCTGACCCCAAACTGGTTGCTGGAGTGCCGAAAGAAGCGTGAGAGGGCAGACCTGCCTGAGCTCTGGACTAAGCAGCCAGAACACTGTTACCCAATTTTCAGTAACCAAGATAGGAGCTTGACGCTGAGAGAGCCAATAACCACACCAAGGGTGGAAAGGCAAATAAAACTTTATTTGCAGCTACAAAGGAGCATTTGGCACTCAGGAATAATTTCACAGAGTGAGTACACATGTGCAGCAGCAGTGGCGTAGGAGGTTAAGAGCTCGTGTATCTAATCTGGAGGAACTGGGTTTGATTCCCAGCTCTGCCGCCTGAGCTGTGGAGGCTTATCTGGGGAACTCAGATTAGCCCCGTGGTGGCGAACCTTTGGCACTCCAGATGTTATGGACTACAATTCCCATCAGCCCCTGCCAGCATGGCCAATTGTAGGGGCTGATGGGAATTGTAGTCCATAACATCTGGAGTGCCAAAGGTTCGCCACCACTGGATTAGCCTGTGCACTCCCACACACTCCAGCTGGGTGACCTTGGGCTAGTCACAGCTCTTTGGAGCTCTCTCAGCCCCACCCACCTCACAGGGTGTTTGTTGTGAGGGGTGAAGGGCAAGGAGGTTGTAAGCCCCTTTGAGTCTCCTACAGGAGAGAAAGGGGGGATATAAATCCAAACTCTTCTTCTTCATTTATATGCCACAGAGTTTACACTTTGCTGCTTCCCCCAGACTTGGTAACAGCATAACTATTGGCATACATAACCCTTCTCACTGCTTACGGGAACTCCTTTCCCTCCCGCGACCAGGTCTTGGTAAGACATGCCAGGTCGGCCCTCTCATCCAGAACTGAATCTGGATCACTGCTATTTTGCCCGGGACTGATCTAACATTTCATAGCATGCTTTTAAATCCCAGCAAAATGGCGATAACTCAGGCTAGTCTGATCTTGTGTGACTTGATGGCAGCAACAACAACAACAACAAAGGATGGAGTTATTGTCACCAGCATCATACGGGCTGGAGGAGGAACCGGAAGGGCGAAAAGCCTGCAGATGTCTGCGGCCCCTTCCCTTCCTTGCTCCCGCTCTCCCTCATACCACCCCTCCCTTATTCCCCCCAAACCTTTAATTTCAACCAGCAGGTGAGGCAAAAAACAGAGACCTGGGTTTTCTCCCTCCCTATCAGTACCAGCAGCTCAAAAGGAACACTCTTTAGAGTTCTGCAGATAAGGTTGCCATTATTGTGCCGTTTCATAAATCAGGGGTAGGGAACCTGCGGCTCTCCAGATGTTCAGGAACTACAATTCCCATCAGCCCCTACCAGCATGGCCAATTGGCCATGCTGACAGAGGCTGATGGGAATTGTAGTTCCTGAACATCTGGAGAGCCGCAGGTTCCCTACCCCTGCATAAGGTGAATCTTCACAAAGGCTGATTAAATTTTCTCATTCTTCATACTGCATCTTCTATACATTGTTTATCCCATTTGCTTTATTGCATTCTGCTCATCTGCTATCTGTTTGAATTTGTGCCCCTTGAGAGGATGGAAATGCTGACATCTCTCATTACTTAGATGTGACAACTGCATCTATTCTAGTTCCTTGCGCAGGAACTCACACCTGAATGATTTACAGCAGGAGTTATAATAGGTCTCTCCTCCTTACAACAGGATTTGCTTCTCTTCCTCACCTTTTCTGTAATTTTGCTGATAAAATCTTTTCAAAAAGATGTACACCCCCTGACTCATAAAAGCAGATGCAGAAATGAATTTGACTAATTTGGGAGGCCACTGAACTTTTGTTATAGAATAGAATAGAATAGAATCTTTATTGGCCAAGTGTGATTGGACACACAAGGAATTTGTCTCCGGTGCATATGCTCTCAGTGTACATAAAAGAAAAATACATTTGTCAAGAATCATAAGGTACAGCACTTAATGATTGTCATATAGGTCTAGTAAGCAATCAGGAAACAATCAGTAGTAATGAAAACATAAAATGTAAAATCATAAAATAAAATAAAATGTAATAAAATGTCAGCACAGGCTATAGTCATACAGTCATAAGTGGGAGGAGATGGGTAATAGGAATGATGAAAAAAGTAGTGCAGTAATTATATAATAAGTATATAATAAATAGTTTAACATTATCGAGGGAATTATTTGTTTAGCAGAGTGATGGCATCTAGAAAGAACTGTTCTTATGTCTAGTTGTCTTGGTGTGCAGTGCTCTGTAGCATCGCTTAGAGGGTAAGAGTTGGAACACAGTTTATGTCCAGGGATGCGAGGGGTCAGTAAATATTTTCACAGCCCTTTTGACCCACAGGTATACAGGTCCCTCAATGGAAGGCAGGTTAGCAGCAATTGTTTTTTCTGCAGTTCTGATTATTCTCTGAAGTCTGTGTCGATCTTGTTGGGTTGCAGAACCAAACCACACAGTTATAGAGGTGCAGATGACAGACTCAATGATTCCTCTGTAGAACTGTATCAGCAGCTCCTTGGGCAGTTTGAGCTTCCTGAGTTGGCGCAGAAAGAACATTCTTTGTTGTGCTTTTTTGATGACATTTTTGATATTAGGTGACCATTTTAGGTCATGAGATATGATGGAGCCTAGAAATTTAAAGGTCTCTACTGTTGATACTGTGTTGTCTAGTATTGTGAGAGGAGGTAGGATGGGAGGGTTTCTCCTGAAATCTACCACCATTTCTATGTTTTGTTGTTGAGGTTGTTAGAAACCTTCTCATTGATTCAGAAGTGAAGGTTTCTTCATCTCCCCCCCCCCCCCCCCCACGTCATATGTCTATATATGTCCAGCTCCTTGTCAAGGTTTCTGACGTGTCACTTTTCAAACCTTAGCTGAAGTCATAGTTCCTGGCACATGACATCACAACTAGGTGCTGTAGAAGAGCTGTCATTTTGTTCAAAAAAGGGAAACCAACTTCAAAACACAAAAGCACATCAAGAAACAGGAGAGAAAGACGGCCACAGAATAAAGGCAAGCAGTTCCTTCTGGCTTTTCTATAAAGCCATAGGTGATTTGTTTCTTTTCCATGTGTCTATTAAGTGCTGTCAAGTTGCTTCCAACTCATGGCGACCCTGCGGATCAATGCCCTCCAAATGGTTCTGTTATTAATAGCTTAGCTCAGGTCTTGTAAACGGAGGGCGCTTGCCTTTCTTTATACAGCCAGTCCATCCCCCGGTGGGTCTCCAGCCTTTCCTAGCATTGTTGTCTTTACCAGTGACTCTTGCCTATTCATTACATAACCAAAGTATGACAGTTTAGTTTAGTCCTCAGTTTAGTCCTTTTAGCTTCTAAGGACAGTTCAAGCTTGATTTGATCTAGAACACCTGTACTTAGGTTGGTTTGGGGGCGGGTCGTGGGAGCTATCCATGGTAACCAATCAACTTTCTTCCTGTCAGCTTTCTCAGTTGTCCAGCTCTCACATCCATAGTAAAAGGGACGACTATGGCATGAATTAACTTGGCCTTCGTTGGTGGTGACGCAGCCGTACACTTAAGAATCTTTTCTAGCTCCTTCATGGCTGCCCTTCCTAGTCATGGGTTTCCTTTTGATTTCTTGGTTACAGACTCCCTTTTAATTGATGATGGAGCTAAGAAATAGGAAGTCCACAACAAATTCTATTTCCTCATCATCCCCCCTAAAGCTGAATAATTCCCCCGTAGCCATTACTTTTGTCTTCTTGATGTTCCGCTGTAGTCCTGCTTTGGCATTTTCTCCTTTAACTTTCAACAGTAGTAATTTCAAGTCTTTGCTGTTTTTTTGCCAGTTATATTGGTACTGTATTGTCAAAGGCTTTCACGGCTGGAATCATTGGGGTGTTGTGGGACTTCCGGGCTGTGTGGCCGTGTTCTGGTAGCCTTTTCTCCTGGTGTTCTGCCTGCATCTGGGGCCGGCACGAACTCCCCTCATTGCAGCTGCTTGTCACTGAGTTTGTGAGGATTTTGAAGAGCCTCTAAGTCCTTGTGGTCAGTCCACACCTCAAAGGGCCGACTGATTCCCCCCAACCACTGTCTCCAGGTCAACAGGGCAAGCTGAACAGATGTAGCTTCTTTTTCTCATACAGTCCAGTTCTGTTCAGTTCCATTAAATTTGATTCATACCCAGTAATAGACTTCCCTGAGATCCAGTTTGGAAAAGAGTTTCCCCTTAAATAAGCCAGTAGATCCTTAATTAGTGGGAGCGAGTAGGTATTCATCATTGAAATAGCATTAATCTGAGCAAAGTCTTCATGTTTCATAGTTCTTTTTCCAAAACAGCCCTGGATCAGTCACAGTCGAGGACACCAGGTGTATAAACCCCTGCTCAAAGTTCTTGTCCACAAATTTCTCTAAGTGCTCCCATCTCTTTGGGTCCCATCGAATATAGCTTCACTTTGGGCAAGATTGCCCCTGCGCAAACCCAATAGCACAGTCCATCTTACAGAGAGGCGGCAAGTTATCACACTCTCACTCTGCAAATACCTCTTCCAGGTCCATATATTCTGTCAGTACTGACTCTCCACCCTGTCCAGCAATACCAACCAAATCGGGCTCGCCCCCAGAGTTTTTGTCTGGCCCAGCTTCTACACCCTGGCATTAGGGCCCTGTGCGCTCTCCACTCTGCAGTGCAGGGAAGATAATACTCCTGGTGTTCCACCCAATATCAGGGTTGTGACTGTCATGAGCCTCTGACGTCTTAGCCTGAGTCCTGCCCTATTTCTTTCTGCTGAATGCTTTCTGCTTAAGCTGGCCTGGGAATGCTTATCTTTCATCTCCCTCTGTACCAGTCTGCCCTCATTTGAGCCCACAACTGCAGGGAAGAAGGGGGTGGAGCTGAGTGTTTTTATCCCAGGTCTCACTGTCTGAGGAATGTGTGTGAGTGTGGGACAGTACCTTACTGCCATGTTTGGGGGTGGGGGGTGGGGGTTGTAGGCCTGACATATCTATGCTGGGGGATATAATACTTTGCCTGTTGTAATGTACTCAGTTCTGACAACATAAGTCAACAGCTTTCCTATGCTTCCATCAACAATTGCTTCCATCAACAATTGCTTCCATCAACAATCTGCTTTCGAAGTACTGATTCCTTCATTGACCAAGTCTGGGGTTGTGACAGTTTGTCAGAACTCCCTCTTTGTGTTTATCCCATGGAGATCTGTCCTGCAGCTCCTACAACTATGTTTGGGGGCAATGACTCGAATGGAGGTGACACTGCCAGTAACTGGGGGGCACCAAGATGGGAACAGAACCAAAATGGATGACCTTTTGACTGGAGAAAACCCTGATGATAACTACGGAGGGAGTGACAACCTCCCAGACCCCTCTTCCAAGGAATACACAGGATTGGACTGGCTACAAACCCCATATAGAGGCTCCCATAATTCCTGATTAGCTACACAGTGCTAGGTTGGTTCGTCCACTGAATTCCTGGATGTCAGGGAACGGATCCAGACAGAAAGCTGAGAACGAGATTCCGATGGCCGGAGGCTGAGAATGGGGCTCTCTGGCATCAGATGAGCATTTCCAGCAGAGGGATGGGAGACCTTACCCAGCGATGCCAGGCTGCCTGTGCAGATGGCACAGAGACCTCAACGTGCTCCACCAGTGGCAGGGGGCCCTGGGAATCAATGTGTTGCATCAGTGGGCCAGCCACCCACCCCACTGGCCCCCCAAGCACCACCACCACCACCACCACCATCACCACCACCACCACCACCACCACCACGCCAACTGAACTGTGAGCTATGAGCCACATTTGATGGAGATCCGGATAGGCTGGCCTATTTTATAGTGACTTCATGGAAGATTGGGACCAGAATTTCCCTTCTGATGCTAGCCGGGTATGATGTGTGGGAGCCTGTTGGGAGGGACAGCAGCTTCCTGGGAGATCAGGCTGTTTGAAGTGGATGCTGCTAAGATCCAGTGACTGCATCAATTTATGCCGGCTCTGTGTGACCGCTTTGGCAGGAGGAGAAAGCTTGGAGTCAACTCCAGAGGCTGCACCAGGGGTCCCACCCTGTTGAGGCGTATAAGCAAAGTTCAGAAAGCTGGCCATCTGAGTGCCAGAGGCACTGTTTGTGAATTTGTTTCAGGGAGGCCTTGATCCAGAGGTCCAACAATGGGCCCTTGTGCAAGACAACCCCCCCCCCCCGCCTTAGTTGAATGGATCCAGCTGGCCAGTGTTTCAGAGGAGAGGGTACAATCCATCAGAAGCGGTCAGCAACAGCACAGCCCCAGCAGGAAAAAGAGCATCCACCCTTAGCCTGAAGGGACAAGACCTCTCTCACCCACTGAGACAGAGTGTGAACAGCGTAGGCGTCTGGGGTTGTGCCTCCGCTATGGAGGTGAGGGGCACTTAATAGCCATTTATACCCTTGGGGATCTCACAAAAAGGGGAGGGGAGGATGATAGAAAGAAGGGGCTGCAGAAAGGCCTGGCACCAAATGCCCAGCCGGGGTTGTTGTTGGTGAAAGGGCCCATCTCCGATGCTGGAAGTGAGAGCTCAGGTGACGACGGGGCTGAGAGGCAGTCTGACCTGACTCAGGGAAATGGCACCAGGGTCAGGTGGCAGGTAGTGGTGCTAACAGGTGGGTGGATGACCCCTCTTTCCTGAAGGTGACCGTCTCCTCAGATGCAGCAGGGGTAGCTGTCAGATGGCCAGCTTTCTGAACTTGGCTCATACTCCTCAACAGAGCGGGACCCCTGGAGCAGCCTCTGGAGCTGACTCCCTGTGGGCAGTAACTGACTCAGGAAGTGGAGATCTTTTAATAACCCTTCTGCGGCAACTAGGCTGGGTAATTTGGTAAACCTGAATCACACAAAAACCCAACATCAGGCCATATTTTACTTTTCCAGTTTGTATTCAGACAGAATAGTTGAGCTGAATAGTCCCAAAAGCCAAATAGATATTCAGAATTACACTTTCAGGGAATTCAAAGAGCCTCAATAGTGACCAGCCACCTTGGACTTCCTTCAAACTAATTTTTTTCTCATGTCTACTTAAAACTAGAAAATCTCCCTCCCCCTGAGAATTGCCCCCCCCCATCACCTTACTTACCATTGCTGTGTGTGTTGAGGGCTCTCTGGGGCGGTGGGCGGGGGGGGGGGGGTGCAGCTTAAAGCCCAGCAGCCATTGGTGTTTGAGATGCTCTTCTTGCCGTCCCTCCCTCCTTCCCTGGAACTCTGTTGTTTTGATAATTTTGACAAAGGAGAGCTGAGTAACTCAGCCAACGATTGCCATGCCATGCAAGCTAGCTAGGTCTTTGCAGAGTTTTGCTCCTTAGAGACAGGACACAAGAGAAGGGGAAAATTTTATTCTGACCAATGAAGCATGGGCAAAACTGCCCAACTGCTCCTTGGCCAATCAGGGAAGGTTTTTATTCTCTAGGATATTCAAACTCCTGGATTTGGGTTGCCTGCCTGACTGGCCCAAAAGCAGAAATTGCAGTTCTGGTTCCTAGCCATTTTGTACCAGAGTGATCGTTCAAGAGCCTTGAGCTCTACCTGGTGACTGGTCATTGAGAGCCTGCCTTGGTGGGACATACCAGCCCTGCATGGACAGGAGGAGATGCCAAAGGATTTGATTTTAATTTGACTAACCAAGTTTTATTTTTAAAAAACATGTCCCTAACTTTTAAGACTTTCTTGCATCCTGTTACAATTTCTGTATAACTGCCTCCCACTTTAATTCTTACCCCCCACCCCCACCCCCATGTCCAGCTGCTTCTGTTCTTGCTTTGCTTTCCTTTGGTTTGAATACTTCTGTTTCTTTGGTTAAGGACAGATCTCCCAAACTGAGTTCTCTCCTTTGGGTCATTTTTCTCCCCACGTTGGCTGTTGTTGCTTCTCCTTTTAAGTTTGACTCTTTAGTTTCCCACTGCAAACTGCTTGGAGGTTTTGCTTTTCCTGAGTAGTGTCTTTTGTTGCTGGTTTTTGTTTGCTTTTGTGGTAGGTCTTGTTGTGGGCTGGGCAGGCCTGTGGGTGCCTCATCCCCCATTGTTTCCAATGGAAGCTAATAGAAGATGGAGGCTACACCTTTGAGGGTCCATAACTTTGGACCCCCTGAACCAAACCTCACCAAACCTGGGTGGTATCAGCAGAAGAGTCTCCTAAAGATATCCTGAAAGTTTGGTGCTGCTAGCTTAACAATTGCACCCCTGAAGACAGGCACCCCCCCAAATTTCCCCAGATTCTCCTTTTAAATCCACCCCCTTTGGCATGGATTTAAAGGGAGAATCTGAGGTCCACAGTTTAAACATTGAAAGTGATGCTGTTTCATGGTGAGGGATAATCCACCCCCAAACAGCATCACTTTTAATGTTGTTTTAACTGGGGACCCAAGATTCTCCCTTTAAGGTGGATTTAAAAGGAGAATTTGGGCTCTCTAGTTTAAACACCATTGAAAGTGATGCTGTTTGGAAGTGGATTCCAGCATCACAGCGGCTGCCCAGAGGGGGGGGGGGCGCAAAACTCAGATTTTGCACCAGGCTCCATTTTCCCCAGCTACACGTCTGCCCAGAGGGGAGGGCAGAAGGGGCTGCCGGCTGCCGGCTGGAAGCCCAGCTGGTGGGGAGTGCGGGGCAGGGGAGTCTGCCGTCACCATCCTTGGATAGCTGCTTTTATAAGCACTAAGGCCGGGGGCAGGGCTTGGGGAGGTGTGGCCGTGCCCCCAGGGATGGGGGGCCCTGCCCCCTGAACCCCTCCAATAAAAAATCTATACCTACGTCCCTGCATGCCCCCCTCTCAATTCCGGCTAAAGAGGACTGCAATGCCTGCAGTGTACAGGTCTGTGAGGGCCTGTTAGACAGTGCTGGTGTAAGGAACCAGTAACTCCAGGCCAAAAGTAACTTCAAGTTCTTTATTGAGCTGGCATTCTAAGTTGATCACAAGCAATGCGGGAACTGACCTCCCAACGTTCGAACAACCTCTTTTACGGGCACCCCACCAGTTTCCGCCAAAGTTAGATAAACACCTGTAGTTCCCATCCAAAAACCACATTGAAACAGTTTCACACAGACAGGCCAACGAAACAGGAGATACAGATACTAGAAACTGCAGATACTAGAAGCACTCCCCAATCTGGGCGTCCCGCCAACCTCGTCAGACGAAAACCTTGCAAGGCTAAGCAGCAACATTACAGCTGGGGTGGAATCAGCAGTTGTGGTCCACATTGGTACCAATGACATTGGGAAATGTAGCCAGGAGGTTCTGGAAGCTAAATTTAGGCTGCTAGGAAACAGGTTAAAATCCAGGACCCCCAAGGTGGCATTCTCCGAAATGCTACCTGTTCCATGCGCAGGGCGAGCTAGGCAAGCAGAGATACAGGGTCTCAATGCGTGGATGAGAAGGTGGTGTAAGGCAGAGGGTTTCAGATTTGTCAGGAACTGGGGAACCTTTTGGGACAAGGCAGGCCTGTACATAAGGGATGGGCTTCATCTTAACCAAAGAGGAACCAGGCTGCTGGCGCTCAACATTAAAAAGGTGGCAGAACAGCTTTTAAACTGATCCCTGGGGGAAAGCCGACAGGAGCTGAGGTGACTTCGGTTCGGAATACAGAGTCCATGGGGATGCAGACAGAAAGGGAGGTTTTTCTAAATCAACCACATACAAGCGAGGAGCATAGCAATGTGATAAGTGATAGTGTCTACAAAAGGCTAGAGGGCAAAACACATAAATCCCAGGTTAGGGACAGAGACAGAGTATACAAGTGTCTCTATGCTAATAGTAGAATCCTTCAACCTAAAATGCGGAGCTGGAGTACAGGGTTTTGAAGGAGGACATTGATATAGTGGACATCATAGAGACATGGGGGAATGTGGAGAACCAGTGGGATGCTGTTTTCCCAGGTTACAGGCTCTACAGGAAGGATAGGTCAGGGCGATTGGGGTGGGTGGCCCTCTACATCAAAGAGAGAGCATAGTGTCACATCAAATAGACAATGCAGGGGGAGCTGATTCCTCTACAGAAGCACTGTGGATATCAATACCAGGGGTGAAGCATAGTTTAACATTAGGAATATATTATCGTCCCCCTGACCAAAGCGCACAAGAGGATTCTGAGATGGAAAAAAAATTAGAGAGGCCAACAAAAGCAAAAATGTAGTGGTAATGGGAGATTTTAACTATCCCCATATAAACTGGAAAAATGCATGTTCAGGTCATAGTAAGGAGAGAACATTCCTGGATATGCTAAATGACTGTGGCTTAAAGCAGATGGCGGTTGAACCAACCAGGGGAGAGGTGATCCTAGATCTAATTCTATGTGGGACCCAGGACCTGGTGTGGGAAGTCTGTGTTGTTGAGCCGATAGGGAACAGCGATCACAACGCTGTCAGATTCAGTATCTCTGCATGCGAACAAGTGACAACTACTAATATAGTTACATTTGCCTTCAGAAAGGGAAATTTCTCAAAGATGAGGGGGATAGTGCGCAGGAAGCTGAAAGGGAGAGTCAAAACTGTCCAAGATGCTTGGAGGTTATTTAAAAACACAGTCTTAAAAGCTCAGCTGGAATGTGTCTGCCAGAGGGTTAGGAAAGGCATTTCAGTCCAAAAAAGAAAGCCACCATGGTTAACAAGGGAGTTTGAGGAAATTATTAGGAAAAAAAAGATGTCTTTTAGAAAATGGAAGTTCAACTTAACTGATGAAGAATACCAGAGAGAACACAAATGGTGGCAAAAGAGAAGCAAGTTAGCTGTCAGGGAGGCAAAAAAGGATTATGAGGAACGCATGGCTGCGAACATCAAGACCAGCAACAAACAGTTCTTCTAGTACATCAAAAGTAGGAAGCCAGCTAGCCCGTTAGATGACAAAGGAACAAAGGGTGTGCTAAAAGATGACAGGGAGATTGCAGAGAAACTGAATGAATTCTTTGCATCTGTCTTCACCCAAGAGGAGGTGAGGAAAATTCCTGCACCTGAACCAAGCTTCTTAGGAGGTGAATCCGAGGAACTAGCGAAGATAGTGGTAGACAAGGAAGAAGTTCTGGCAGCCATTGATAAACTAAATGCTACCAAATCCCCTGGCCCAGATTGCATTCATTCAAGAGTTCTTAAAGAGCTCAAGCATAAAATTGCTGATGTTCTCACATTAATATGCAACTTATCCCTGAAATCTGCCTCCATCCCTGAAGACTGGAAGATGGCCAATGTCACACCAATCTTTAAGAAAGGGTCTAGGGGGGACCCAGGAAATTACAGGCCAGTCAGTTTGACATCTGTTCCTGGTAAATTAGTAGAATCTATCATTAAAGATAAAATTATTAAACATGTAGAAAAGCAAGACCTGCTGAGGAAGAGTCAGCATGGCTTTTGCAGAGGCAAATCCTGTCTTACAAACTTACTAGAGTTCTTTGAGGGTGTAAACAGGTATGTGGATAAGGGGGAACCAGTGGACATTGTCTACTTGGATTTCCAAAAGGCTTTTGACAAAGTTCCTCACCAGAGACTGTTGAGAAAACTCAGCAATCAAGGAATAAGAGGGGAAGTTTTCCTATGGATTAAAAACTGGTTGAGGAACAGGAAACAAAGGGTGGGTGTAAATGGGAAGTTCTCACAATGGAGAGATGTAGGGAGTGGTGTCCCCCAAGGATCCGTTTTGGGATCAGTGCTCTTTAACTTATTCATAAAATGACCTGGAAGTAGGGTAGGTAAGCGCAGGCTAAGTTTGCAGATGATACCAAATTATGTAGGGTGGTGAGAACCACAAAGGATTGCGAAGAGCTCCAAGCGGACCTTAATAAATTAGGTGATTGGGCTAAGAAATGGCAAATGCAGTTCAAAGTAGCAAAATGCAAAGTGATGCACTTAGGGGCAAAAAATCCAAACTTCACATACACGCTACAAGGGTCAGTGCTATCAGTCACAGACCAGGAAAGGGATTTGGGCTGCCTTCGTTGATAGTTCCATGGGAATGTCAACTCAATGCATGGCAGCTGTGAAAAAGGCAAACTCTATGCTGGGGATAATTAGGAAAGGAGTTGATAATAAAACTGCAAGGATTGTCATGCCCTTATATAAAGCAGTGGTGAGACCGCACTTGGAGTACTGTGTTCAGTTCTGGTCGCCACATCTCAAAAAGGATATCGAAGAGAGAGAAAAAGTGCAGAGAAGGGCAACGAGAATGATTGAGGGACTGGAGCACCTTCCTTATGAGGAGAGGCTGCAGCATTTGGGACTCTTTAGTTTGGAGAGGAGACGTCTGAGGAGGGATATGATTGAAGTCTATAAAATTATGCATGGGGTAGAAAATGTGGACAGAGAGAAGTTTTCTCTCTTTCTCACAATACTAGAACCAGGAGGCATCCATTGAAAATGCTGGGGGGAAGAATTAGGACTAATAAAAGGAAACACTTCTTCACGCAACGTGTGATTGGTGTTTGGAATATGCTGCCACAGGAGGTGGTGATGGCCACTAACCTGGATAGCTTTAAAAAGGGCTTGGACAGATTTATGGAGGAGAAGTCGATCCATGGCTACCAATCTTGATCTCAGATTGCAAATGCCTTAGCAGACCAGGTGCTCAGGAGCAGCAGCAGCAGCAGCAGGCCATTGCTTTCACATCCTGCCTGTGAGCTCCCAAAGGCACCTGGTGGGCCACTGCGAGTAGCAGAGTGCTGGACTAGATGGACTCTGGTCTGATTCAGCAGACTAGTTCTAATGTTCTTATGTTCTTAGGGCCTATGTGAAGGCTCAGTTGTCCCATGTTTGCAGGAGAATTGTGCACTTCACCATGGACATCTGGACCTGTAGGCATGTGGAGATTGCCCACCTTGCACTCATGTCACACTGGTGGCAACCCGACAAAGTTCTGAGTTGGGGGGAAGGCTCCAGTGACAAGTAGGGGACAGGGCCGATGGGTCAGCTATTGCCATTTTTCTCTCCATGCTGAGGTGCTCAACAAGGTGCACACGTCGGACAACATTGCTGTGGCCATCCAATCACAGCTACAGGAGTGGGTAGGCAAGGACCTCACCCTGGACTTCATGAGGATCAACGGTGCAGCAAACATGAGGGCAGCAGCATTGGGCCTGAAGTGCATTTACTGTGCAGCCGGCCTTCTGCACCTTGTGTTGCAGGATGCTCTTGGTCTGGGCTCTGTAGAGAATCCCAGGAGGGACGCTGAGGCTTGCACATTCTGGCATCTCATGGGTCACTTCTCATGCAGTGTGAGGGACCTTCACTTGCTGCAGGAGAGCAGGCATTGACAGGCATGCCAGAGCACAGCCTGATCATCAATGTAGCCACTTGCTGGAACTCCTCCTATGCAGGAGTGGTTCTGAGACTAGGATGTTATGGATCATTAATTTATCAGCCCCTGCCAGCATGACCAATTGGCGATGCTGGCAGGGGCTGATGGGAATTGTAGTCCATAACATCTGGAGTGCCAAAGGTTCGCCACCAAGGACCTATGTCATGCTTAAGGAAGCCTTCATTGCCTTGTTCTGAGAGACCAGGGTGGTGCAGAGAGAGAGTCAGCTCAACCAGGAGGCGTGGTTGACGGTCTCTCACACAGTGCAGGTCCTTCAGCCCTTTAAGGACTTCACACTGTTGCTTTTGTCTGGCACTCTGATGCTGGCTCTGGTTGTTCCCAAAAAGAAGTTTGAGGCTGTGTACAGACTACCAGGTTTTGAATGCTATTTCAACGACAGTATCCCCTTCCTTTTTGGCTTGCTTGGCTGAGGGGAGGAGTTTCACTAGGCTGAATTTGAGGGAAGCTTCTTTTCGTGTAAGAATGAAATCTGGAGATGAGCGGCGAACCACATTTAATTGCCCACTAGGGGACTACAGATATGCCCTTCAGCCTCAGTGATCACCTTTATAAGAGAGTGGTCGTCTATTTGGACGATGTATTGATCTATACTAAGACAATTGGAGAGCACGTGCCTCTAGAGCGTGAAGTGCTGAGCAAATTGAGAGACAATTTTCTTTCTACTAAGTTGTCTAAATGAATTTCACAAGGAAAAAATGAAAAATGAAATGACACCAACCAAAGAGTCAACAATGGAAAAGAAGAGAGGAGAGGTGATTGTCATAGAAGAAACCTCTTCATCCTCATCCAGCAGCACCATCGGAGGCGAGGACGACACTCGCAGGTACACCCCGCCACCCCACCCCTTCCCGCCACCCACCCCCCCACCGGAGGAGGAGGAGGAGGAAGAAGAGGGACAGCAGCGGCTCCCCCCTCCCCCTCCCTATCCCAGCAACCTGCCCAAGGAGCTGGCCGACAGGGTGTACGCAACAGTGGTCCAGAATCAGAGGGGGGAGAGCCTCGGAAACAGGGCCCCCCACATGATCGTCAAAAGCACCGCGCAGCTCAGGACCAGCGAGACCATCCCGCCGGCCCCAGCGCATTTCCAGACCGTAGCAGCACCCGCCACCAGCGCTCTGGGGGGGCCCGCCCCCTTCCCGCGATGGTGCTCCACCAGCAGCAGCAGCAGCAGCAGTAGGGGAGTCGCAGCCCTTACTCCCAACCAGTAACTGGGAAGGGCCTGGAGATGGACCCCAGGAAAGGGCAAGATTTATTAGCTTGGGAGGTTCCTAGAACTCGGAGACAATTACAGGCCTTCTTAGGATTCTGCAATTCTCATAGAGATTTAATCCCTGGGTTTGCTGAGGCTGCCTCCCCCCTGATGGATCTCTTGAAAACTAAAAGGAAGGGTGGAAACGCCAAGAGTCCCAGGACCAAGTGGTTTGGACAGAAAGCTGCCCACAGGCATTTGATAACCTGAAAAAGCTGTTTGCTTCTGAGCCTGTTTTCGCCATGCTGATCCCACCAAACCTCTTGCAGTTCAGGTTGATGCCATGGATGCCGTTCTGCTGCAGAAAGGGGACCATGAATGGTTGCACCCATGCGCATACCTCTCCCTCACATTCACCGAGGCTGAACATAATTGGGTGGTGTGGTAAAAAGAAGCCAGCACCATTAAAGTGGCCCTAACAGTCTGGAGGCATTGGCGGGAGGGGGCAGCTGGCCCATTTGAAGTTTGGACAGATGATAAAAACCTGGAAGCAGTAAAAAAAATCCCTCCTGTCTAAATGCAACTTCAGTGGGCTGATTTTTTTCTAAGTTCCACTTTACAGCCTAGCCGCAAACTGGGCTACAAATACTTAGGACCCTTCCAAGTGACTCGGGTTATGAATGAAGTGGTTTGCTTTGCCTAAAATGAATTGTCATGTGCATCCTGTTTTCCACAGGAAGAAGGCACCTCCTGCAGACTGTTGGCATCCTGATATGCAGCCCCCCTCCTTTGCTTAAGGGGGGACATGAGCATCATGAAGTCTCTAAAGTGAAGTCTCTTTGAACTCTTGGATTTGGAGGGGTTGATTACAATATCTGGTCCCTTGGAAACATTTCCCTGAAGGGAACCGGGAGTGGATGGATGTCTCTGAAGTATCTGCCCCACCCCCACCCCAGTTGGTTTGGGCCTTTCATAACTCTTACCCTCTTTGTCCTGCTCTGGGGTGATGGGCCTTTGGAGGGGCAGAAAGTCATGACCCTCTAATGTCTTTGCCTGGATCCTGCCATATTTCTTTCTACTGCTCGCTTACTGCTTAAGCAGGCCTGGGAATACTTATCTTTCATCTCCCACAGTACCAGTTTCCCTTTATCTGAGCCTGCAGCTGCAGAGAAGGGGGTGGGGGGTGGAGCTGAGTGTTTTCATTCCAGTACTCACTGTTTGGGGAATGCATGTGAGTGTGTGAATGGCCTGTTAACCCCTCCAGCCCCAGCCCCATGGGGTATTTTACCACCAGCACAATCATAATCTGGAGGAGTTCCCAGTAGTCTCCCACTCCTATGACCACGGGGTCTGTGATTTGTTGCAGAGGGGGCCCAGTCATTGGATGCCTTCCTCCATTTGCTCGAACTGGATTGGGTGGTATGGCCTTGTGGTCACCACTGGGTTTATTAAGCTTCAGTGACTGCCTGAGTCAGTGATCCCTTGCAGGACCACACTGGCCCCCTCCTCCAAATCCTTTAACTGCAATTGTATGAAAAAGACCCCTTGAGCCACTCACCAAGCGCAGGGCACTTCTCCACATGACCTGCCCACCAGTGCTGTTTAGGGCAGGTCTTATCTGATTCCCATCAGTTGCAGAGTTCCTGGTTCCTCATCTGAGGAATCCTCCAAGGAGGAGCTATTCTCCTCATTTTGCTCCCACCGTCTGGTCATCCATGCTGTCGCTCCCTGGAATGAGATGGCTTTGTGGTTGCCCTTGGCGGCCGTGCTCTGGGTCACTTCCTTTGGTATCCCTGAGACCTGAGACTCTCTGCAGCCTTCACTTGCAGACAGGCAACCGTCAGCTGTCCTTCAGCCTCACACTTCAGGCCCAGGCCCATCCACATCTTCTGCTCCTTCGCCAAGGTGTCGCTTTTCTCCCCACTCCACCCCCAGGGTTTGGACTCTGGGTGGTGCCCCTTGTAGTGGTAGCTTCACCAGCGTCACTGTCTTGGTGCACTTTTACATTTCCCAGGCCAGCCTCACCCACCCCGTTGTAGTTTGGGGGTTGCCTTGCATGAGGGCCCACTGCAATATCTTTTTGTTCAGGCCATCACAAAAATATCGCACCTTGTTAGCCTCCACCCAGCTGTGTCCCTTGCTCACCAGCCACCAGAACTGATTTTCCTGAGCGCTCACCAATCTCAGTCTTGTCCTTGGTCATTTACACATTCTCAGCGTAACTTGTCTGATGGGGTTGTTGTGAGGATAAAATAGAGGAAAACAACGACACAAGCTGCTTTGGGTTCCCACTATAGAGAAAGGTGGGGCATAAATTAAGTAATTAAATATTAAATATAGATAAAAATGGGGAGGTTGATGAAAGGTCGATTTGTTGGTGGCTGGGAAGGAAAGAAGGATGTAGAAAAAGAATGGAGGTTGCCAAGAGGAGAAAAAGAAGAAATAGAGTGGGGGATGGGATGCAGGGGAACATGAGATGCTCCCACAAATCCTTGCAAGTTTCCAGTTGTGTGACTAGGCCTGGTCTGAGGATCTGCACCACACAACTGATCCAAACATTTCTTAGGGAGAAGGTGCCAAGTGGAGGAAAGGAGGGGCCACTAAAGGCAGGTTGGCTGCTGGGTAGGAAAGAGAAAAAGATGCAGGAAAATGTGAGAGGCTCTGGGGGCTGCCAGGGAGGGTGAGATGCTCCCCCGCCCCCCACAAGTCCTGACAGGTCCCCTGCTTGTACACACTATTCTTCATGGGATTTAGACAATAGTTGCATCATCTCGAGATGTAGCACTCATTTAAAAAACCTCTTCTGGGCACATTTTTAAAAAATCTGTTTAAAACTGCTAGTTACGATAGTTTTACAGTGATCTTGCTTCCAGAGTTGGCAACATTTATTTAGAAAACTTCAGTAATCTCTGCAGTCTTACCTAGAGGTGTGATCCAGCCGGTTCTCACAGGTTCCCGAGAGTAGGTTACTAATTATTTGTGTGCGCCGAGAGGGGGTTACTAATTGGTGATTTTGCCACGTGATTTTTGCCTTAGTTACGCCCCTCCTCTCAACAGTAGTGCGCAGAACTTGAAGCAGTCTAGCAGGAGGTGTGGCAGTCTGCGCCTGCGTGCATCCGTTTCCCGCCCAAGGACCAGCACAGCGGCTGCGTCCTTGCCACAGCCCCGCCCAGGAATGCCCCGCCCCCGGAATGCCCGGTCACGCCCACGTCGTGCCCCGCCCAGCCCCATTGGCGCTACGCCACAGTTTGAATCCCACCATCATGGGAACTTGTTACTAAAATTTTTGGATCCCACCACTGGTCTTACCCAAGGCACCTTACAACTAAAACATCATAAAATCATATGTTATCAGTATGAAAATAAAACAAGCCATTAAACAGGCTTTGTCTTTTTGTCTTTAGTATTTTGCATTTTTTTTGTTGTCAGTCAAAAATTCACAAATATTCCAAAGGTCATGCTTGTTTTGGTTTTATGAAACCTGCCCCACTCCTAGGAGAGTTGTGTTGTGGGGTGAGGTTCCTGTTCTATCCTAATGGCAGGTTGTGTGCATGTCCCCAGTTCATGTTTCAGATGGAAATGAGATAGCATGATGAGACTAGCTATTCTGAACATGCCCGGGTCCTGCATCACTTGGAGAACAAAGATGGCTGAAGGAGTAGAGTAGCTTTATATGCCCACTACTTGCCACACTGTGAGTACTGTCAAGTAGACAAATTTCTGGAAAAAATGCTGTAAAATAACCATGTTACTTTGTATTGACTTTGTATTGTCAGCTGGGGAGTGTGCCACCAGGACTCCATCCGCCCATCACTGGATGTTGTGCGGCAGTTGTGCTATAGCAAAGATTCATAACGGAATACTTGTGTGTGGACCAGGCAATTCAGTTGCAAATGTTTGCTAGCACAGTGATGCAACTATGTGTGGGTGCAGCCCAGGAGTAGATTTATCCAACTGTGCTGTAGTACAGAAAAACAGATGGGGAGTTGAGGAAAAAAGAATGCACTTTCATGGAGCAGTATCATAAAACTAAGGAGGACATGGCCTATTTTTAACTAAAAATGCTCCGACTGTGACTTTAACTCTGATAGGTGAGATAATCAAAACTGAGCCTTTTCATTGTACTCACATACTGATGATGTACTCAACTTTGCACATAATTTGAGGCTCAATTTGTGTGATGATGAAAGCTATTTCAAAAAGGGCTGCAGAGTAGCATTAAAGGGACACGCTGAAGTCAACTTTTGTCCAATCCAATCCAAAAACCTTTATTGGGCATAAACAACTTTTGTCACAACTGATATTCCTCAACAAATGGATATTGACAATACAGCAATAAGGATACCCCAGTACTGGGAAGACTCATTATATCTCCAACCTCATTTCACACACCCCCCCCCCCTTTCCAGGATTTTCTGAATTTCTTCTCAAAATGACCACATGGAAAGAGATGCACTTCCTGCATAAGGATAAAAATATTTCATGGCCTGGATTTTCTCCAAGACCCTACCATAAGCTAGCCTTTGAAAAACCACCATGTACAGATGCAAAAATCATGGTTAGTCAGAAAATGCGCTGTCCAGCAGAAGAGAGCGCCCGCTGGCATATCTGGGGATACCACACATGGCTAGATGTTGGAAGACTGCCACCAATCTATCGTCCAAGACCTGACAAGCCTTTTGACAGCAACACCTGGCGATGGATCACAGCTCCCAGGGCAGGCGCCATGGCCGAGCCCCCGGTCCCCCCTCCATCACACTTGGATGGAAATACCTACATTAGGTTCATCGAAGGGGAAGCCTTGTTTGTGAGTCAGAGGCACAAAGAAAGAGTTCTGACCCGAACAAAGAAAGAAATGAAGCAGTGTGAACAACTCAAACTGAGGAGTGAATGCCGAGCCCCTCCTCTAGATACTGAGGGAAATATTATGCCTCCCAAAGAATTCAAGCGGTAAGACGTCGTTCCCTCCTCAACATATTCTTTCACTTTGGATGTGGGTGCAAGTCAGATGCGACTGCAGCCGTGTGGGAGCACCTGCCCTAACCCTAACCCTGAACAACCCCAGGGGTTTCCCCAGAGACGAGCTACCTGGAGCAAACAGACCACCTTTCTGAGTTGTAGGCCCATGATATGGATGCGTAGCTCTGTGTCAACTGTAAGGCATCTGCCCCCACATAACAGGTTTGGGACTTCCATTAAAAGGCAACAGAGGGCCACTGATTAAGTTTATCTATCACTGTGAAAGGAACCGTTTGAATGTTTGCCTCAAATGGCAAAATGGTAAAAACCACCAATATATGATTGCTATTATAATTTCCAAAAAATGTTCTCACTGAGTATAACTCATTGTCAAATTATAACCATCTAATTTAACACAATTGTCCATTTTCCATTCATCTTTCTCCTTTTGATCCATTTTAAATGAAATATTTTCTATATTTTAAGAAATTATTAATAACATGCACCCACCATCTCAACTACACTTCACTTTTTACAGTTCTGGGGGCTTTGTCTTTAGAGCTTCCCATTGTTGAAATATATTTCTTCCAAAATTTGCATCCATCTAAACATTTTCACTTGTTCTGTTATGTGTCTGTAACCCCCATGCCCAGAATGGGTTGACCCAGTAAGGGGGTGGAGACTCGGAGCAGCAGAGAGGTTGCAAGAGCTCTTTTGCAGAGGACAAGGCTACCAGACTCGGACCTTGATTTCTATAAGCCCTTAACACCTTGTTAAGGTAATTGCAATATTGTTGGAAACTACTGGGAAGGTAGTTGTTGTTTTTGCTATGTTGTAAATGTTGGAGTTTATTGTTTCAGGGTTTTCTTTTGTGGTTGTAATGGGTGAGAGTTCTCCTGGAAACCTTCTATCATGTTGCAACCTGTTCATCAAGCCCTTGGAGTCTTCAGGAGCCAGCCAACTTGCAAAGAAGAATTTGGACTTGGCAATATCAGTAGACTGTAAATAGAAGGACTTGAAATGCAACCTGAACAGAACCTTGAATTGTAAATGTTAAATGTTTTTAAAGTGTTATTTGTAAAGAGAAGTAAACTGTTTTGTTTAAATTTGCTCCTTTGCAAACTCATTCCAAGTACTGCCCCACAGAACCCACAAGATGAGGTTGCATGTCCAGTGGGGAAAAAAATAAATCCATCCTAGTAAATGTTTGTTCTGCTCTGTAGCTGCCTTCTCAAACTCTATAGGGCCCCTGATTGCACCTCTTGCAGACTTAATTTCATTCCTTAATCTTGAGATTAGCTGGAAATATAGCAGCCATTATATATATTTACAATATCCAGTTTTATTTTTTGCCAGGACTTTGTTTCTCCTAAAGTATCTATCATATCTCCATAAGTCATAATAAACGTATGTTGGTGACATCAGTGGAGATGCTGGAGGTCTGATTCCCAGCTGGGGGGAAACTTCGCCTGCTCTCAGCCGGGGCCAGCAGAGTGGGCACATTCCTTCCCCTCCAAATTTTAAACAATTCATCTCTGATTACATGGCTGACGTTTTGCACTGTATTTCTTTCCTTCATTCCTTCCCCTCCAAATTTTAAACAATTCATCTCTGATTACATGGCTGACGTTTTGCACTGTATTTCTTTCCTTCACTGATTTTTTTCCTGTTCATGAACAGTTGTGTAGTTGTAACCTCTAACTGTGGGTTCTGTGGGGCAGAACTTGGAAGGAGTTGCAAAGAACTAAATTTTAAAACAAAATGGTTTACTTCCTTAACAAATAACCCTTTTAACATTAACATTTAACATTAACAATTTACAGTCCTTCTAGGTTGCATTTCAGATCCTTATCTTGACAATCTACTGATAAATGCCAAGTCCAATTCTTCCTGCTGGTGGTTGGCTTATGAAGACTTCAGAGGCTTGGTGAATGGGATCCAAGATGATGAAGGTCCCCAAACGAACTCCCACCAACTACATACATAGCAAGCCCTGAAACAATAAATTCTTAAACAAGGTGTTAAGAGCTTATAAAGAATTCAATCAAGGTCCCAGCCTGGTAGCCTTGCTTCCTCCAACTTCACCAGTTTTTGCAGCCTTCTGCTGCTTTGAGTCTCCACCCGTTTCTGGGTCAACCCATTCTGAACAGAGGGGTTACATAGTCCTTCTTTCAAATCTGCCATGTCTAACTTTATTAGGTTTTTACTGTAATCTACAATCTAGACTAGGCCAACTGCCTGGTGATATCATTTAATATTGGATCCTGCTAGGCCTTCTCTTTTTCTCTCATCTTGTAAAACTTTAACAGCGTGATCCAGGGGGCGGGGGCGGGGGGTGGATTCCCTGCTGAAGGTAGTGCAGGTTTATGCCAGCACATTTGCCCTCTCCGGGGCACTTACGCCGACAGAGGGGCAAATCCACCAGCACCCAGCTGCAGTGGGATGCCCGGCCATGGTGCCCAGCTTCTCGCTAGCATGCCTGCAACTGCCCTGAGTTATGCTGGCATTCTGGGGGGAATTCCAGGGATGTTTCAGGGGGCGGGGGTGACCTTAGTCTGCAGAGCCCTCTTGGCCCCGTACGCTGGCCTGGTTGCCGGCAGAGATAAGCTGCCATTTCCACAGTGTATCTCTATTCTCCCCTATGGGGGAGTTTCAGGTAGGATTTTGTTTTGAACCTTTTTGGGGTTCCTGGTCTGCTGACAGCCCTCTGGCGTGGGCGGGGTGCTGCTCCAGTGGCACCATCCTTGTCCGCCCGACAGCTCTGGATTGACTGCTCACCTGACCCTTGGCTTTTTGCCTTTCCAAATAAGCTTGTTTATCTCTTCCATTCCTTCAAGATTTTTTCCCTTGCATTTGTCCTGGCCTGCCAGGGTCACAGGGAGTCAGGTTACAGCTGCTGGCAGGAGGGAGAAAGCAGCCTTATGCTGAGTCCAGAGGAATAAGTTCCATGCAGGTCAGGTCAGGCAGCCCGGTCTGAGTTCTGAGTCTTCCAGCAGGTGTGGCAGGAGGCTGGAAGGCTTCCAACAAGGTTGCTCCTGCAACGCCCACGTCCCAGAGCTCTGTCTTTCATGTCTTGATCCTGAGCTGACTCACAACATTGTCTGTGATGCCTTCGGTCAGGGGTGTCCAACTCTGGATGTTCACCATCAGTGGCTGGGGGTGCTTCTGCAAGCACTCTTGACTTGGGCCAGCTCCGGCTGTGTCCCGTGAGGCCCGGTCGACCGGTGCTTCAGAGCAGTGGGGTCATCCTGCTAGTGCTCCTCAATGGAGGACTCCTGATTGGCTGACAGAACCCACAAGAGAATTTGAATGGGTATTTTTGAAATTTAAAAAAAATCCACAGGATATTCAGTTTGACAGTGGAACTTCTTAATGAGATTTTTAATCTGAACCATCTTTGTATTTTTTCTTGTATCTTTGTCCTTTTCATTTGGCAATAATCTTTATTATAATGTGTCATTTTGTCCAGATATTTCAGTTAGTTCCATTATATTGGCAATTGTGGGTTTGAGATTGTCTGTACCACATCATTGGCATAACTTTTAATTTTAAACTCTTCTCCACCTTCAATCCTTTAATTTTGGATTATGTCCAATTTTAGTAGCCAAAACTTCCAACGTAAGAGTGAACAAAAGTGGTGATGATGGACACTATCTATCAGTTAAAGCTCCATTTATTAAGATTCTTGTATGTTGTTTTGTACATCATACTTTATATCCAGTTCATGTCTTGAGCAGCAGATTAAATTTGCATCAAGCTTTGCATCAAGCTTTGCATCAAGGACCAAGCTTTTTCAGTATCTAAAAAAATGCTGCTTTCTTCTCTTTTTTCACAAATTCTACTGCATTGACTACAAAGTTAATGTCCTTCATGTATCTTTTAGAACAAAGCCTGTCTGATCTTCATGGATTAGTTTTTCTATATGTTTCCTTGGTCTTTTTGCCATTATTGAAATAATAAGTTTATGGTCCACATCTGATAGTCAAATGTGTTTATAAGGTTGTGGTAAGCTTCTTGCCGCAGTGGCAGCAAATTTTTCTCTTTGCTTATTTTATTCAGTAGAAGTAGCATTAAATTCTCCTCCAGATGTTCCTATGTGAGCTGCAAGTCCACCTGGGCTCAGTCCTTGGTCTTTTTTTCTGTTCTTTTATAGGTTGTGACATTTCTTGAATTGTAATAGATTGGTTTAGTACATCTCCATTTTCATGAATGAACGTATCAATTAACATTTCTTTGATATACTCCTCCTTTCCATCTTCTGTTGAAAGATATTTTCTTCATAAATGCAAGAAGAGAGCGAACTGTTCCTGTATTTCTTTCTACACGTGTAAATCTATTTCCCTTCTTCACACATGTAATTATTCTTTTTCAACTGGTTCTGGTGGGTTTTCTAGGCTGTGTGGCTGTGGTCTGGTGGATTTTGTTCCTAACATTTTGCCTGCATCTGTGACTGGCATCTTCAGAGGTATATCACAGAGAGAAGTCTGTTACACACTGTGTCAGTGAGAAAGGAATGTTTAGTGGGGTATATATTGTCCATGTTCTTGTTATGTGGTTGATAGTATTGTATTACGGGTGGGGCTTATCAGTCCAGGGAGTGATTCACATTTTCATGCCCTGCAGCATGAAATACTTCTATTGGTGAATGCAAATCCTGTGTTTGGGTAGAGTCCATTATTCATGAATTTAGCATGCCCTTGGGCATGTTTTTAAGTACTGGTAGCCAAGCTTTGTTAATTCTCAGAGTCTCTTCTTTCCTGTTGAAGTTGTCTTGGTGTTTGGGAATTTCAATGGCCTCCCTGTGCAATCTGACAAAGTAACCTTCTGAATTGTCCAGAATTCTTTTTCAGTTTCTTTCCTTATGTGGTGTGCCAGATATCTTACAAGTTTGTGTACATGATCAAAATGTCCGGTTTTTAAAATATCAATTTCTTCTGTATTTCCCTGGTTTTAGACATATTTATACAAGAACCAAGTGCAACTGTTGTTCTGCTCCCCAGGTGGTGGTTTAGGTGTCCACACCCGGCTAAAGCAGAATGTAAGACTCACTGGCTCAGTTCAACATTTAAAGCTTTATTTGTAACAATATGGAAAGACCCAGACTCCTCCCAGGTCTAACCAAATAAACGTTACTTTTGTTACAGAAACTTTCTGGAGGTCTTCTGGATTCAAACCCTCTCTTCTGTGGTTTCTTTTAGGAAATTATGCTGACTGAGTCCTCTCAAGTTCTCCCCGCCATTCTCTTTCTGGGTTTGTCTTCTTTTCCACTTGCTGTAACTGTAACACTACTGACTTTCACTGTACTGAAACTTATTAACTTAAATCCTGTGAGCCTGTAACATCTATGACTGTCTGACTTGTTGCTGCCACCCAGCTTCCGTTGCACCTAACTGACAAACCAAACAGGGGTTGCTGGATAATAAACTGCTGGAGAACACCAGCCCTAGGGCTTCTTAAAGGGACAGAACTAACTGAGGTTCCCTCCCTTTGAATGCTATACAAAACACAGCCAAACCCATTCTATATAAAGGGACAACTAAGGCTTCCGCATAAAATGATAAGAATGCCTTTGGGAACATGACAACTGTGTGTGCTGCAGTGGAAGTCACAGCAGCACGTCTCCACACTTCAAAGTAGTGCAGATTTTCATGCAGTGTTTGACAATCTTATTGCAGTGCTACCTTCATCAATATCGGTATTCCCTATGCTAGTAAAATAGTAATGTACTAAGTCCTGGCTCTTGGACCTTGATTTTCATAATTTGACTCGTGCTGCCAAGACAACCTGTTCTCCAACTACTTTATTAATCCCATGCGAGCGTGGAATTATGGCAGCATATCTTCGTCTGCTGATTAATCCCACCCAGAGGAGAGCCTTGGCTACTGCAAGATGTCATGTGCTGCCATCAGCTCTGCTGGAGGGAAGATTTAAGAATATGGAACGTTCTAAAAGAGTTTGTTCATGTGATATGACTACGGTCGAAACACTTGACCATTCTCTGTTTCTATGCCCTAAATACAATAAGATACGCATGAAATACATGAATTCCATTTTCTTGCAATGTTCTCAGTGGCATGAGTGTTATAAGATACCCAATCTCCTGAACAGCTCTGATGTGCTCTTTTGTGAAACTGTTGCAAATTTTATACTGGAAATTAGTAATTTTAACTGTATTTCTTAACCTTGTTTTGTTTTAAAATTTTGTCCTGTTTTATATGCCAATAAAGGCTTGTGTTGTTGTGTTGTTGTTGTAAACTGTAAAGAAAGAGCATATATTGTATACTGTAAAGAAAGGCTATTACTTACCCTTCTCTATAGTTGCACCCATCATTTAGGTTCTTGCAGAAAAATGGCAGGTGCCGTGCAACTATAGAGAAAGGTAATAGCCATCTGGGGCACTATAAAATGTCTTTATTCACAATACGATGATTTTGATGAGGTGGCACTTGAATATGATTATCAGATACCGCATGAGAATCAGAAGGGGACAAACAGCAGTGGCGTATTTGCCTAGGGAACATGGGGTAGCCCATGTCCCCGGGCTCCCACTAGTGGAGGGTGCAAAAATTTCAGGTTTGTTTGTGTGTTCTTTGTATTTTTAGTGTTTTTTCAGTTTTCGGCCTGCAGGGGGTGCAATTTTTAGGATAGCAGCACCAAAATTTCAGGGATTTTTTGGGAGACTCTCCTTATGATACCACCCAAGTTAGGTGAGGTTTGGTTCAGGGAGTCCAAAGTTGTGGACTCCCAAAAGGAGTGCCCCATCCCCCATTGTTTCCAATGGGAACTGATAGGAGATAGGGGCTACACCTTTGAGGGCCCATAACTTTGAACCCCCTGAACCAAACCTCACCAAACCTGGGTGGTATCATCAGGAGAATCTCCTAAAGATATACTGAAATTTTGGTGTTTCTCGCTTAACAATTGCACCCCTGATAGCAGGCACACTCCAAATTTCCCCAGATTCTCCTTTTAAATCCACTACCTTCGGCATGGACTTAAAGGGAGAATGTGAGGTCCCCAGTTTAAACATTGAAAGTGATGCTGTTTCAAGGTGGGGGAGAATCCATCCCAAAACAGCATCATTTTCTATGTTGTTTTAACTGGGGACCCCTTTAAGGTGGATTTAAAAGAAGAATCTGGACTCCCTAGTTTAAACACCATTGAAAGTGATGCTGTTTGGGGGTAGATTTCACTGGAGGTGTTTTGTGAGAGATGATGCTGACATTTGTTTGGTAAATGTTTTGCGGGGGGTGATTTGTGAGAGATGTACATGCTTAATACCCAGTTGCACTGGCTTGAAGCTGTTTCTCAGGCTAACAACCTACCTCATAGGGTTGGTGTGAGGACAAAATTAGGAAAGGGAGTTGGTGTGGAGAGAGCCATGTATGTTTTGCTGGGGGTGGGAGGTGTTTTGTGAGCTGGTGCAAAAAATCATTGTTTGGTCATGGTGGGGGAGGGTGGCCGCCCATAAGGGGGTGGGGGGCACCAAACTCAGGTTTTGTCCCCGGGCTCCAGTTTGCCTAGATACGCTTCTGGCAGACAGGCACTAGAACAGTGATGGTGAACCTTTTCGAGACCGAGTGCCCAAATTACAACCCAAAATCCTCTTATCACAAAGTGCCAACACGTTAGTTTAACCCGAATACTGAGGTTTTAGTTTAGAAAAAACGGTTGGCTCTAAGGCGGGCATTACTCGGGAGTAAGCTTGGTGGTAGTCAGTGGCTTTGCTTTGAAGCAACCATGCAACTCTTCCAACAGGTGAATCATGACCCTAGAAGGCTTTACTCAGAAGCAAGGCCCATTGCCAGCAACTGAGCTTACTCCCTGGTAAAGGATCGCGCTTTAGTTCTTCACATGAAAATCAGTGGGGTTTAATGGTGCTTAACAGGATTACCTACACTGCTTTCCCAAAATTAGGTCTTAGGTTTAATGCTAATAATTGAGCCCAGCGGCCCAGGCCAGCCTAGATGGGGGGGCGGGGGGACTCTGTTTGTGCATGCCCACAGAGAGGGCTCTGAGTGCAACCTCTGGCACCCGTGCCATAGGTTTGCCGCCACTGCACTAGATCCTCAGCGGAGCAGTGCACCACAAAGAAGATCCAGGAAGATGTAGTGGGTTGATTCCCATATCTCCTGAGTTCTTTTGGTGGGAAAAGATATAATTGGTTCTTTAATTGCTTAATCTCTTTTAGAGTTGTTTTATGAGGTGATTTTTATTCTGTTCAGTGCTCTTAATCTACCCAATTTTTAAAGTTTATTTCAGTTTTACTTTTTTCTGTTATGCAGCTATCGCTATTAAACTCCCTTTCATATAGGGTTTTCTGGCTTTCCAAATCATTTGCAAGTGGGAAATCATTTTTTTTTTAAAGTCGTCTGTATCTTTTCTGCAGTTTTTTACTATTTCTTCTTGTAAAAAAAGATTATCGTTTAATCTCCATCTTCCCTTCCTTGCCAAATTACTTCTACTGGTTTGTGATCTGCAAATCCCCTTGGTTGTATATTCACACTGTCTAGATTAATCATTAGAGTCAATGTTCCTTGTAAACTGTGCAGCCACGTGGCCATGCAGACACCGTATTGGTGCTGCACAACTTAGGTTGCTGCTGGCAGGGGGAGCTCCCACAGGTGGCTCACTTCCACTCAGAGGTAGGGAACTTCCGTGTGGTTCTCTACCGCAGTTAGAGGGGCTGTTGATTAGCATTTTAGATACCCAATGCAAATCCGTCCTTCAGTATGATGGATGTTTGTCAGAGAAAAAGATATCGTGTCTTCTATTCAGATTTTTAATCTGCCAAGCATCTTATAATTGTAACTTGTCTATATAAGTGAAGACATTCTGGGGAAGTCTGCCTCCTTCAGCTTTTCAATGATCTGTGTCTTTATTGGATTTATTACCTTATGCATAACTCCAAAAATAATTATGTCCAATTTAATGTCCAATATAGATTGGAAAAAAATCAAAACATTTCTCTCGTGCATTGTTTGGAGCATGTATTTGCTCCAGATGTTCATCTGAAAGTCTCTGACAAAAGCTCCAGGTGGTGCCATCTCTCTCCTTGTATACCTGTTCTGTATGGATAAGGCTGATGTAAGGCTGAACACACTCAAACAAAGTCAGCTTAATAAAAAAGAACGAACTTTATTGAACTATGTCACCCTAGCTACAGGGTGCTGGAACTGAGGATTCTTGTCCTCAGTTCCAGTATTTATTCTATTTACAAAAATAGGCAGCAACCAATCAACTTTTCCCCTCCCCCCAGCTCCTGGCCTCTCATTGGTTCTGAAGCTCCGGTGGGATGTAGCTTCTCAGTTTGTTTTCCCGTCCTTTTTGGAAAAAGGCAGGAACTAGTGCATGCTGGGAGTTGCAGTCCTGACAGCTGTCTTTATCAAACAATATATACATTTGGGGGCATTCTCTTGGGCCAACCCTTGCTCTCAATGAGTAATCTGGAATGGTTGCTACAGCTGTAAAAGGGATTAGGCGATTAGTAGCTGAAATGGCCAGCAGCTGTAAAAAGATGCTATGAAGGAATTAGGTGGGAAGTAATTAACCAGGACTCTGACACTGTGCAGAGGAAGGCCTTGGCAAACCACCTCTGTGAGTCTCTTGCCTTGAAACCCCTACTGGGTTGCCATGAGTTGTGTGCTGCTGGCAGGCAGGGCATGGTCAGGGCCAGCCTTGCAGGGCCAAACGGGCAGCAGGCAAAGCGCAGTCCAATGGGTCAAGGTAGGCGGTAGGTGAAACATAGTCAGATAACAGTCAAGTGGGTCAAGGCGGGTGGCAGGCAAGGCATAGTCAGATAACAGTCCACAGGAGAACCAATAAACGGGCTGGGAATCAGTGATGAACCAGGCACATGGCAGTGACAGGAAACACACTGGTTGCACCCAGACGTAAGCAAGCTCACAGCAAGCCTTGTCCAAGGAGTTGGGATTCTGCAAGGAGTTAATCCTCATCAGATGCAGACACTTCTATCTTCCCATATCTTGCTGCAAAATGAGCACTCCTCCTTTGCTCCTGCAGCAGCTGCCTCTGCTTCTGCCTCCTGTGCACAGCTGACTCATTGCTGGGTTCCGTAGGAGGATCTGCAGACTCCTCCACCTGCACAGCATCAGGCAGGGAAAGGCTGGGAGTTGGCTCTACTGCACCATGTTGTCAGGTTCTGCCTCATAGTCCTTTGTATCCTGGTAAGTACCCAGGGGCTGGCTCATGACAAGTTGGCTGCACTTTACACACACAAGGCATTGGTTAACTATTTGTTCTGGACTCAGTCGTAGGTGCTGGTTCTTACCTATAAAGCCCTTTATCACTAGGGTCCCATGTATCTGAAGGAGCATTTCTCCCTTCAGCAGTATATGTGCTTGCTAAGGTCCTTACACCAATTGGTGGTTGCCTCATTTTAGTGTGCATGGTCCTCTGTAGCTAGATCTGGCTTGTTCCCAACAGTGCCCCCACACTGTGCAAGTCCATGAGTGCTACCTTAGGAAGTCTTCCAGAAGTTACATACAGCTGTTGTTTTACAATGGGCAACATGGATTCCATTGAACACGCTGCTAATATAATGTATTTACTGTCACTTGCAACAGTGGGAAATTACTATGGATTCAGGATTCTTGAAGTCTGCCTGCCCAAAAGGGGCCTTAGACCGGGGGTGGCCAACCTATGGCACTCCAGATGTTCATAGACTGCAATTCCCATCAGCCCCTGCCAGCACGGCCAATTGGCCATGCTGGCAGGGGCTGATGGGAATTGTAGTCCATGAGCATCTGGAGCGCTATAGGTTGGCCATCCCTGCCTTAGACCAACAGTGAGCAAAAATAAAGCCGTTGTACTTGCACTCAGGTGCCTGGTAAAAGTGTGAGAAAGAAGGTGTGGTCATCTTAGTGTCTTCTTTTCTCATACCTCAACCTGAAGTTACCGTTTGCAATTTAAATTGACAAAATGATCAGAAGTGTTTTTTGTTTTTAAATCCTCCCATATCTTGATCTAATTTAAGGATTCCATCTCTATAGACTTCTACTGTCCGTTTGGCTCTAAGTAGCAACTTGGGTCAGTCCTTTAATTCTAAGGCAAGTGAGCGGTCAGCAAATGAAAGGCCCCTCAGCTGGGTGAGGCAGCAGAAGGAACTTGTGTGATGCACGGGGACTGAGAGTGTGACCTGGCGAGTCCCTGGCTCAACGATAACAATGCAGAGAAGATACCAGATCACTTGAGGCAAAACGTATAATTCTTTCAGACTGTGTTCCTGTCTGTAATATGTAATTTTACCTTTTGGGGTGCCAATATAAAGATGACAGAAATAATACACGTGGAGTGCTTTGAACCCCCACATACATGCACTACACAAATGCTAAAAGCATACTGTTACTTCTCTCTCTGTTACTGTGGCTGTGATGATGACTTTTCCTTTCAACAGATACAAGCGCGCACTTTCAAGGAAAAGCCCGGCCTCCTGTGTCCAACCGGAGGCAGTGATGCCTCCTTCTAGAGACTTCTGGGATCATCCGTGTCCAAGTCTGGAGCCTCATTACCAGGAAGCAGCTGTCAAGTTTGCCCTGAAGAATAGCAGTCTGATTTACCAGGAGGTGGTGGAGAAGTATCAGCAACTGTTCCTTTCTGGCAGCAAAATCCGGCCCTGTACGCCCACCAGCTAAATACGTACAAGAGGACAAAACTGAAATTCATGGCTTCAATAGAGAGTTCCAACATTACCTTTTACATATTC
The DNA here is from genome assembly GCF_021028975.2 of Sphaerodactylus townsendi. NCBI lineage: Eukaryota > Metazoa > Chordata > Lepidosauria > Squamata > Sphaerodactylidae > Sphaerodactylus > Sphaerodactylus townsendi. Next base: position 782,629 of record NC_059434.1, read on the forward strand.
AAAATGAAGATCACACTTATCACTGCAGGATAATCGACAATTCCTGGACTTTTGCAGCAGCTACACAAACAGCCATCCTTGCTCACTTCCCAGCACCTCCAGACTTGGGGCCATTGAATAGGAAGGCCATGTTGTAGCCATCCATCCCAAAGGGAGGGGCTCAGCAAAGGCACCACATTTAAGAAGAAACTGTTTTAAAATGTCTACTTTTCACCCAGGACTTTGGACTATGAGCGGCTTTGCTGACTGCAGCTGGGAGTGGAAAGGGTTAAGGGAGAGATCTCTGAACTATTTACATGTCCTTCACAATCCACCTGGTGTCAGCTAATTCATAAAAGACATTTGCATAATAGGTAGTTTGTCCCCAGGGCTGAGATAGTGTTGCTTACAATTTTCTCAATTTCCACTGTAGTATTAAAAATGGTGCAATATAATAGATTTTTTTCTTGAGGATTTCCACTTCTCAGCAGTTTTGATGCTAAGTTGGCCTTCATCTCTCTTGTAAATGGGCTATATGACTTTCTCGTCAATGATCAGCCTTACTGTGTTGAGCACAGGAGTTTTAATTCCAGAATGGTTTTACATGGACAGATGTGGTCCTATTGGAAAGCACTGCCAGTAAAACACAGGATATGTGTAAAGGGAACAGCCCTGAAGTCTGCATGGACCTCCCCTATCCTCTGTGTGCAAAGATGTCTTCTGGCTGCCAGTAGGCATCTATCAGAGTTGGTGGTGACCATCATTACAAGACTGGGAAGGTGCTTCATATTTTCCCCATTCACTTATATAATGTTATTTGTTACTAGCGGGGCCCGGCCACGCGTTGCTGTGGCTTATTGTGGTGAAATGGGAAAGGAACAGTAGCAGCAGATCAATTGCAGAGGCCAGCAGTACATGCTCATGGAAACACGCAGCCTGATACTGTGCGATGTCATTGATGTGTGTGCCCGCATTCCTTGGGGGGGTGTGGAAATGGAAAGGCACCCCTCCCATACATCTGGGCTAGCTGGTCATAATCCTTTACCTGGGAGTAAGTTTGGTTGGTGGCAATGGATGTTGCTTCTGAGGAAACCCTCTGAGGGGCGCGATGCAGCCATTCAAAGTATGTCACGGTTGGTGTACTGACCTCACTCCTAAGTAATGCGTGCCTGGTTTTCTTAACTGTAACCGCAGTATTCAGGGAATCTAGGATGCCAGGCCCCTCCCTCTCGTCCCTTGCATGTCGCCCTTCACTGTCTTTCCTCCCTCACTTCTCTTTCCTTGCATGTCACCCCTCCCCCTCCCTCCCTTCCCTTTCCCTCCGCTAGGGTGGGTGGGTCATATCAAGATGCTGGGTCCCCTGCCTCCCCTCCCTTGCATGCCACCCCTCCCTCTCTCCCCTCTCTCACTTCTCTTCCCTTGCATGCCTCCCCTCCCTCTCCCTCCTTTCCCTCTCCCTCGTGTGTATGTGTGTGTATGTGTTTCACTTCCACTCGAGTTACTGCCTATGTACTGTTTCCACTGCTCATATTTAGCCATCTGAGCGAACATTCTAAGCAGCACGAACATTCTAAGGGTGACAGTTACACACAGGCAGCTGCATGTCCTTCACCATGAAGCACCAGGAAAAAGGCGTTTTACCTGGGCCAGGTGTGAAATTTCAGGTATGTGAATCTCTAAAAACACTCTCGCCTAGCTGACTATAGTGGCTGGGAATTTTCAGAGGAATTGGCCCAGCAGTTACTGAGGTATACTATCATCAACAAAAACAGTTAGCTTTTTATATATATAGAAGATTAAATCACTTTGCCAGCACAAGAGGTGTCCAAAGCAGCCTAAGTCAGCACTCAGTGGTGTGAGTGAGTGTGTGAGTGAGTGAGTGAGTGAGTGAGTGAGTGAGTGAGTGAGTGAGTGAGTGAGTGAGTGAGTGAGTGTGAAGTGCTATCAAGTCACTGCCAACTTGTGGCATCCCTATGAATTAATTAGTTCCCAAATGTTCTATTATTATCAGTCTTGCTTTGGCCTTGTGAAGGGCTGGGACTGAACCAATCCATCTCATGCTGGGTCTCCCTCTTTTGTTGCTTCTGTCAACTTTTCATAGTGTTATTGTCTTCTCCTGAACTCTTGCTTCTCCTGAAGGAACCAAAGTACAATTGCCTCAGTCTGGTCATTTTAGCTTGTCTGGAGAGTTCAGGCTTGATTTGATCTAGAACCGACTGATCTATCTTTTTGGTTGGTCTCATCATAGGGTCTTCAGGGTAGAGATGATCAGAAGTGGGTTGCCATTGCTGACTTTTGTGCAGTAGTAACCAAGGCTGGCAGAAGCATCACTGCCATTGTCTATGAAAGATCCTCCACCAGTGTCCCCTACCACTGCCAACCTTCAAGGATCCCTCCACCCCCATTACCAGTGCAACTGTCCATTAAAATACCGTGAACACATAAATCACATAGAAATGTACTTGTGTAATAAAAATAGTTAGAACTTCAGCTACCAAGGCACTTCTTCATATAATTCCCTACAGTTTGAACCTAGGATAGATGTGGCCCTGCCATCCAGGGCGGTCTGTCCAGTAGTACTCAAGCTCCAAGAGACCACGCTCACACCCCCACCTTCTTTCACAGGGCAAATCTCCCCCCCTCCCCCACTGCTGTCCTCCTTAGCATGTCATGAATGGGCAGGAGCTGTTCTGTGCAGGAGAGTGGGGCTTCTGGCAGCCAGTTGTGGATCAGGAAGGGATTCGTTTTTCAGGGGTGGTGGCAGAAGGCTCAAAAAGAGTGTGAGCTCTTGCGCTCCAGGGTCAGCAGGTCCACCACTGCTACCTTCTGATGCTCCCAGGCTCCCTCCTCTTCCTGCACCAGCAGCTGTTTCCTATATGCTCCTTAAGTAATTGGGGGTCGGGTGGGGAATTGAGGCAAGGCTGGGCCAATCCAGATCAGCAGCAGCCCAGCATCTGCTTGCCATGTTTCAACCTTCTGTCCAGAAGAGCACAGCCATTACCCCTGGCAGGCCCGGAGAAGCAGAGCTGGGATTCATGAAAGCTCACACCTTCCGAGAAATGTTGTCAGTCTTTAAGGCGCTACTGGACTCTTGTGCTTCCCCACAGATTCAGAGAACCAGCATCCTGATCTGTCCCCTACATCTGGGGTTGGCAGTTGGAGCTAATCCTATGCACAAGCAAGAGTTTAGCCTCATTCAAAGAGAGGTGCTTTTGTGCTAGCAATGATCTTTCTTACTCTTTTTTGCAGGTGTGCGTGTGTACTTTTGAGAGACTGACAGCCATCTGTTTTTAAAAATACCTCAACATTCTATTCCTAGCAGAGGCTTATCCACTAAGAAACCGAGAAACCTAGTTTTGGGGTCAGCAGTGCCCCTCTGTATCTGTGGAGTCTCCCCTCACAATATATAACTTCTAATGCATTCCTACTAGTCCAGATGAACATATTGAGAAAAGGGGTCAGGGAGCAACTAGATACACTCCACATGCACTGAACCCTGAATTAATCAAGGTCCAAAACCGGAATGTCTGATATTCACGCAAACTGCTCTATGCACAGGCATTGAAGTTATCCACAATTTATTGTCTGAGAAGCCTTAAGAGGACATAATTGTTGTTTAATGCATTTGAGTTATTACCTCCTGAGATTCAAGGTAGCTAAAAAAAAACTAGCTACAAACATGTAAAAACAGAATGAAAACAAGCACCAGGAGCCCAGGTTATGAAGGGTATCTACACTGCAAACTGTATACAGAAGCAAATTGGAATGGTTGATGATTTGAGTCAATGAGCCCAGACAGGTCTTGCTGCTACATTTTATACCAGTGATGGCGAACCTTTTTGAAACCGAGTGCCCAAACTGCAACCCAAAACCCACTTATTTATTGCAAAGTTCCAACACGGCAATTTAACCTGAATACTGTGGTTTTAGTTTAGAAAAAATGGTTGGCTCCGAGGCGTGCGTTACTCGGGAGTAAGCTTGGGGGTAGTTGGTGGCTTTGCTTTGAAGCAACCGTGCATCTCTTTCAACGGGTGAATCACAACCCTAGGAGGGTTTACTCAGAAGCAAGCCCCATTGCCAGCAACCGAGCTTACTCCCAGGTAAAGGATTGCACTTTTGTTCTTTGCATGAAAATCAGTGGGGTTTAACAGTGCTTAACAGGGTTACCTATACTGCTTCCCCAAAACTAGGTCTTAGGTTTAATGCTAATAATCGAGCCCAGCAGGCCAGGCCAGCCTAGATGTGGGGGGGGGGCACTCTGCGCGTACCCACAGAGAGGGCTCTGAGTGCCACCTCTGGCACCCATGCCATAGGTTCGCCACCACTGTTTTATACCAACTGGTGTTTTACTTATTTACTAGCAGTAAAGCCCATTTTATGAACAAAGAACATGGGTTCTAGACAAGAACTCGCCCCCTCTGTCTGCCTGCTTCTTTCTCTCTTTCTCACTCCCATCCCCAGGGGGGGTCTCTCTGCTCCCAGCCACGGATTCTTCACCCCGCCCCCTTATTCTTTCGCTTCTCTGTGTGCCGTCCTCATCCTTCCCCCCATGTGTGCAGGTTTGTCTCCTGTGCTCAGAATGTTGCCTCAGGCTCATATCTTGGTCAAACGGGCAGAGAAAGGAAAGGCGGGAGGGAATGACAAAGCAGCTGCCTTCCAGTTATGAGGCACCGATCGGTGGGAGTGGGGAGTGAATCGGCGCATGCCTCACTCCCAAAGCCACGCCCCCTGGGACTGCTGCGAGCCTCACTGGTACGTGGTGATTGGCTGGGAGTTTGATGTTGCCACCTGGCAAAGCTCTTCCTCAATTGCATTAGCGATATCCTGCTTTTTTCCCTAAAAGGTCCCAAACCAGCTTACAAGGAAAAGACATGAACAAACCAATATACGTTAAATAACCAGCCCAAAACAAGTACTTCTCTGGGTCAAGACTGGCTGTTTTGCTGCGTGGTCTTGCCACATCTCCAGGGGAGGCCAGGAGGTCGGGCCTGCTTGTGCTGAGTTCTGCCTCTTAAACCAGAGCTGGGCTATGTAGGAATGCGTGGACTTCACTGCAATGCCTTTCTCAGGCCGGGCACCTGCTTCTTTACCTGGAGACTGCCTTGAGCAGTGGAGCAGGCTTGTGAATGAGCTAACAGAGGAAGATGCTGCCCAGCAACAGGGGATAGTAGGAGGAAGTGGGACAGCTTGGTACGAACGTTTAGTCTTGGCAAAGACCTTATCGTGTAACCTGCTTGAGCTCCAATTCAATCAATTTTGATTGGATTTGAGTCTGTTTATTGGGAAAGCTATGACACTATGTGTTGCCTTGTAAGATTTGTACCTCTGGCCATACCTAGGGTTTACAAGGGGGTGTGTGTGTGCGAGAGAGAGAGAGAGAGAGAGAGAGAGCATTTGTTTCACTTGTACATTGTCTAATAGTTCAGCCCCCTCCTACTCTCAAACTCTCAAACTCTCTTTTGGTTTGCTCAGTAGTGGACACGTGTTCTGCCAGCTGTGGTCTGCTCTGTGAAGAACTGCAGCATTGAAACTAACGCAGTCGCTACACAGCCCTTGAACCTTACTTTTGTCAACCAGTCATGCTTTGAAAAATGTTATCACTGCGCCACAATCCAATTCTGCATAATATAATTATTAATGCCTCATCAACTCCCCTAATTGCCAACAGCAAAACAAACTAAACCAAGGTAAACATTTGGAAATCCCCACCTGTCTTTCCCTCATACAACAGCAGAAATCATATTAAAATGGCCTCAAATCAAAGACCGCCAAGGAGAAAAACAGGCCACACCGAAATGCTACATATTCAAATCCTGGTGCTGCGGAGCTCCAGGTGGGGCCTGAACAACTTCCAGAGTTACAACTGACCTGACTTTATGGATCGCTTCCTCTGGAGAAAATGGCTGTTTTGGAGGGTGGACCCGAATGGTCTCTCATCCCTGCTGAGCTGCCCCCTGTTTCAAACTTCACCTACCCAGGCTTTGCCCCCAAATCTCCAGGAATTTCACAATCAGAAGATGCCAACTATATCAAATCCCGTACCTAATAAGGACCCGTGCAGATAACAGATGCTCAGAATGGAACCGAGTTCAGACGGGGGCATTCATCTATAGAAGAAGATTTTGAATTTATACCCCACCTTTCTGTCCTGTTAGGAGACTCAAGGTGACTGACAAGCTCCTTTCCCTTCCTCTGCCCACAACAGACACTGGTGAGGTCGGTGGGGATGACAGACTTCCGAGAGAACTGTGGCTACTAGCCCAAGCGGGAGCCTGGCGTCAGGGAAGCCTGTTTGCAACTGGGAGGGGGAGCGAGGAGTCTGGATGGGAAGTCACTTTCTCTTCTGCCCAGCTGAAACAAGGAGGGGTGTCCAGGCCAGATGGTTGCTTATCTCGTCCTTTGGCCAGGGAGTTCTGACTCGCCATTTAACAGTTGTCCTTTGCAGTTGGGTAGCGCGGGAAAAGATGGGAGAGGGGATGAGCCCTGGAGTGATATATTGGGGGTCTGGGAAAAGACAATTTAGAATTGGCTTTTCTTCTGCTAGCTATTGATGCTTTCCAATAAAGTATTTTGAACTGATAGTCTCAGATCCAGGACTTGAAATCAAGCCAATTCTCCCTAAGTTCCGCACTTGCTTCCATGTCCACTCCGATGGATGGAGCCACAGGCAGAACCAATGGGGCTGGGGGACTCCTTCAACCCCCGGACCCCTCACAGGGTGACCAGAAAAATGACGGCTCGACGCCGAGAGACCCTGGTCAACCTGATGGAAGTGTCGACAAGCCAGTCGACCCAACAGACCCAGCAGAGAGGAAATGAATTATGGGCTCGCTCTCAAGCCTCACCGGATCACCGACATTGGTCTCCTCACTTCTGCCCATCTATCTGGGAGGGAGTCCACACACACACACACACACACACACACACACACACACACACACACACACACACACACACACACACACACACACACACACACACACACACACACACACACACACACACACACACACACACACACACACACACACACACACACACACGTATTGACATCAGAGAGTCTGACTGGTTCAGCCAGGTCATGGATTGGATGGGATACGAGTTGAATGGCGAGCTCGGGTTCCAAGCCCCGTGGAGGGGACATGACCGCTGGAGGCGCGAGAAGGAGGTGATGCTGGAGGAGATCTGGATCCTTCAATAACAGGTCGAGTTGCTGTTGGGATGTGCCGCAGAGCCTCCCGTACCACCCGTTCCACCACAGGAGTACCAGGGCTCCTGCCAGGAGGGCTCCCACCTGGAGGTCCGGATTCCAGAGCTGGTGGAATCTCAGCATCTCCAGGTCCCTTGATTCTGGGGCCACCCCTGCTACCTCTGGGCCGCCGATACTGGGGCCCACGCTCCCCCCAGTGTCCTGGCGGTGCAGAAAATTGAAGGTGAAATTTGATGGGAACCCTTATTTCCTGGTGCAGGTGGAAACCTATATGCAGAGTAATGCTGCAGAGTATGAACAGGAGGCAGATCAAATCCACAATGTAGGGGCCTTACTGAAAGGTGAGGCTGCGGCCTGGTATATGGGCCTGTTTTGGAATCAGTCCCCAGAGCTGCAATCGTTCCACCAGTTTATGATGGGACGGCGCCGGAGATTCAAGGACCCCTTCTTGACTGAAAAGGATAAGTGACAACTACAGCACTTTAAGCAAGGTAATTGCTTGGTGGCCGAATTCTTCACAGAATTCTGGCAGCTTGCTAGCCACATCAATGACTGGCCCAAGCATGGGTTTGTACATACGTTTAATGAGGTGCTGGACCAGGAGATGGCCCACTGGGCTATAGTCGCTGATAACCCCGATACAGTCATACCGATACAGTCATACAGGTTTTCATTGCCTTTGCAAATTGTTGCTTTCGGTTTTTGCCGATGGGATCCAGCCGTTTGTTGCTTTCGGTTTTCGTCGGTAGCCCTGGATTTCATCAGCATGCCAACGAAATCCGAGGCGACTTTTGCATAAGTTGCTACGCCATTTGCGTTGCACCTGCGCAAATGGCGCAGGTGTTTTTGTTGGTTTCGGTTTTTGCCGACGTAATTCAGACAGATTACCAACAAAAACCGAGGTATGACTGTACTTTGATGGGGTGGATTATGTTAGCTGGAGAGGCTGGGGTGGGCTGACATTCAATTCAAAAATATAAGCATAGGACCAGCCCCAAATGGAAGTCGCCACTGACATACCGGGCAGCCCCGAGAAGTGTCAAAAAATGTGAGGCGCCCAAGTCCCCATATGCGAGGCGCTGACATCTAGGATTGTGTCTGCATTGCAGAGAAGCGGGGCCTCTGGTAGCTCATTGCCCAGAGAAAAAGAGTCCGTCTACCTCAGCTCCCAAGGAATGTAACCCGAAGGAAGTCCCCCCTAAGAAATCAGGCTTGAAAAAAGCCTCCAGTGGGAGGGGTTTGAGCCTGGAATTGGCTGAGGATACATCCACCTCTGAGGAGGCATCAGATTCCAGTGCAGAGCCGGCGGGAACAACAGCGACCTGGTCTAGATGGTGCCCACAGCCAGGCCCCTCCAAAGGGCACGCAGAAAAGGATGAATAACTCTGGACCCCTCCTGCCCTTAACTTTGATGAATCAGGGAACGGGGACCCACATGCTGGTTCAAGCCCTCATAGACTCTGGTTGCTCCAAATGTCTAATGCATCCTACCATTGTAGGTGGTTTGGGATTGATGAGAATCCCACTGAAATGAGCAATCCAGTTTGAGCAGATGGATGGCAAAGGGATGCGGGGGTGCGCAAAATAGAAAATAGAAAAGGTGTTGGTGAAATGTGGCCAACACAGGGATCGGCGGAGTTTCATTATTGCCAATGCTGTCAAATATCCAGTGGTTTTGGGAATGCCCTAGTTAGTGAACCTCGACCCTTTGATCGAGTGGTCATCGCATATTGTCCACTTCCAAGACCCCCCCCCCCCGGTGGTTCCCATCTAGAAGTGCTGGGGGTGCTCAGATGTGGCAGAAACCCATGAGCCTGGGGAGTTGGAGACGGGGTTAGCCAGTGGGGTGGAAGATGGGCCAGCTATCCCAGCATCCTATATGTATTTGCAATCAGTCTTTGAGGAGGGGGAGTATGATAAATTGCCTCCTCACCAAAAAACGGATTGTAAAATCAAATTAATTCCAGGTGCCAAGTTGCCTAAGGGGTGGTTGTACCCGATGAGTCAAATGGAAGTGGTGGCCCTCAAGGAGTTTTTGGATAAGAATTTGGCTCACAAATTAATCTGCAAAGCCACCAGCAAATTTGTGGTCCCAGTACTGTTCCGGAAAAAGAAGGATGGGTCCCTCCGGTTATGTATCATGGTCTTAATGCAGTCTACGTGTAATAAATACCTCCTGCTGCTCATCAAAGACCTGTTGGCAAGTTTGGGCAAGGGGAGAATTTTTACTAAATTGGATTTACAGGAAGCTTATTATAGAGTGTGGATTGCCAAGGGAATGGAGTGGATGATGGCTTTCAACACCCGCTAGATCAGTTTAAGTACCAAGTACCCTTCGGCCTCAGTGGGGCCCTGGGATTTTTTGTGAATCTGATCAATGGGATCCCCCAGGACTTATTGTTTGAAGGAGTGGTTGTATATTTGGATGATGTCTTGATTTATTCGGAGTCCATGGAGGAGCATGTACTACTGGTCCGGAAGGTGCTTCAGAGGCTTTTGGACAATGACTTGTATGTGAAATTATCCAAATGTGAATTTCACAAAGATAAACCTGACTTTTTGGGATATTGAGTTTCGGGAGCAGGGATTGAAATGGACCCAAGGATGTCTTAGCTTGGCCGGCCCCCCAAATGCACAAACAACTACAAATGTTTCTGGGGTTTGCTAATTTTTATTGTTACTTTATTCTGAACTGTGCATAGTTCGCCCTCCCCATCACCAGCCTCTTCTACACCAAAGATAAAGGAGCGGAGGCTCTGCTGAAGTAGGATTCTCAGTGTGAGGCTGCTTTTCTGAAACTTAAGGAGGCATTTACCTCTGAGCTGGTGCTTCGTCATGCTGACCCTCTAAACCATTTGTGGTCCATGTTGATGCTTTGGACCAAGCAATGGGAGCGGCTCCCTTGCAGAGAGGGGAGGATGGGAAATTACACCTCGTGCCTATTTGCTGTGAAAGTTCATAGGCCTTGAGTTGAATTGGACACTGGGGGATAAAGAGACAGGAGCTATTAAGAGAGCTTCAGCCACTTGGCATCATGGGCTGGAGGGGTCGTCCTTGCAGTCTGAGGTCTGAACTGATCACAAGAACTTGGCGGCTCTTAAAGCTCATGGGAAACCTTCTGCCAAGCAGTTGCAGCGGGAGGACTTTTTACGAAGTTTGATTTTACTCTCCATTTCTCTTCAGGTAAATCTGTTTGGCAGACATTCTTTCCAGCCTCCCCCTCATAAGAACATAAGAACAAGCCAGCTGGATCAGACCAAAGTCCATCTAGTCCAGCTCTCTGCTACTCGCAGTGGCCCACCAGGTGCCTTTGGGAGTTCACATGTAGGATGTGAACGCAATGGCCTTCTGCGGCTGTTGCTCCCGATCACCTGGTCTGTTAAGGCATTTGCAATCTCAGATCAAGGAGGATCAAGATTGGTAGCCATAAATCGACTTCTCCTCCATAAATCTGTCCAAGCCCCTTTTAAAGCTATCCAGGTTAGTGGCCATCACCACCTCCTGTGGCAGCATATTCCAAACACCAATCACACGTTGCGTGAAGAAGTGTTTCCTTTTATTAGTCCTAATTCTTCCCCCCAGCATTTTCAATGAATGCCCCCTGGTTCTAGTATTGTGAGAAAGAGAGAAAAATGTCTCTCTGTCAACATTTTCTACCCCATGCATAATTTTGTAGACTTCAATCATATCCCCCCTCAGCCGCCTCCTCTCCAAACTAAAGAGTCCCAAATGCTGCAGCCTCTCCTCATAGGGAAGGTGCTCCAGTCCCTCAATCATCCTCGTTGCCCTTCTCTGCACTTTTTCTATCTCCTCAATATCCTTTTTGAGATGCGGCGACCAGAATTGGACACAGTACTCCAAGTGCGGTCGCACCACTGCTTTATATAAGGGCATGACAATCTTTGCAGTTTTATTCTCAATTCCTTTCCTAATTATCCCCAGCATAGAGTTTGCCTTTTTTACAGCTGCCATGCATTGAGTTGACATTCCCATGGAACTATCAACTAAGACACCTAAATCCCTTTGCTGGTCTGTGACTGATAGCACTGACCCCTGTAGCGTGTATGTGAAGTTTGGATTTTTTGCCCCTATGTGCATCACTTTACATTTATCTACACCCTGGGGGTGGAGCACCCCCTTCCCTGCGCACAATCAGACAACAAACCACTCAATAGTTTTCAAGGATTTTATTGACTGACTTCAAGGAAAGACGATTCTGGCATAAAAGGAGCCAAGCAGTTGATAATATAGTTGGTGCATCCCAACCCCCTCATAGGAACAGGGGAACATAGAAAGGTTCAGACAAGAGGCCCATCCCAGCAGTAGATTCCCAAGGCCAAACCAAAGATGGCCAAGTACCTGCCAAAGCAAAAGTAACTTTCCACACAATGCCCCCTTCCAGAAATGCAGTCTTGACATTCCTGCCTCCCTTAAGGGACTCCCCCCAGGTGGTACAGGTATGCTTTATGAAGTACTTTAACTAAGCGGGGGGCCTGAACTTGACTGGCATCCACTCACTCATTTGAGCTGAAAAAGTGTGTCCTGGACACTAAATATTGCAAATATTTGCAATAGATAAGAGAGTCCAGTACATCACAAATTTCATGATGCTGTTCAGCATCAACCAATTTGAAAAAAAGTGAACCAGATTTAAACGACTATTTACTATCCTTAGTCAGATCAACTCTAGAATCATAGAGCTGGAAGAAGCCACAAGGGCCATCAGGCCCCCCCCACACACACACACGCACACACCAAGCAGGAACAATCAAAGCACTCTCGACAAGATGGCCCCCTAAAGCTAATGTTTAAAATCTCCAAAGAAGATTCCATCACCCTCTGAGGCAGCGTATTCCACTGTCAAACAGCCCTTACCACCAGGACGTTCTTCCTAATGATTAGGTGAAATCTCTTTTCTCCTAGTTTGAATCCACTACTCTGTGCCCTAGTCTCTGCATCAGCACAAAACAAGGTTGCTCCATCTTCAACATGACATCCCTTCAAATATTTAAACATGGCTATCATGTCACCCCATAACCTTCTCTTCTCCAGACTAAACAAATACAGCTCCCAACGTCTCTCCTGATTCCAGACCTTTTACCATTTTGGTAGCCCTCCTCTGGACACGGTCCAGCTTGTTAATATACTTCATAAATTTCAGTGCCCAGAAATGGACACAATATTCCATGTGAGGTCTGATCAATGCAAAATAGAGTGGTACGACTACGTCCCTTGATCTAGGCACTCTACTCCTGTTGATGCAGCCCAGAATCGCATTGGATTTCTTGGCTGCCGCACTGTCACACTGCTGACTCATGTTCAGTTTGCGGTCTACTAAGATTCTCAAATTCCTTCCACATCTACTGTTGTCGAACCAGGTGCATATTCTATATCTGTGCATTTCATTTTTTTCTGCCTAAGTGGAGTATCTTACATTTATTTCTGTTGAAGTTCATTTTGTTAACTTTGGCCCATCTCTCTAACCTGTCCAGGTCATTTTGAATCCTAACTCTGGGGAGCTACTCCTCCTAATTTGGTGTCATCTGAAAATTTGATTAGCATGCCCTCTATTTCATCATCCAAGTCATTGATAAAAATATTGAATAGCACTGGTCTCAGGACAGAACCCTGTGGCACCCCACTAGTCACTTCTGTCCAGGATGATGAGCCATTGATGAGCACTCTTTGGTTCTGTCAGTCAACCAATTGCAAATCCATCTAACAGTAGCATTGTCCAGTCCACATTTTACTAGCTTACTTGCAAGAATGTCATGGGGACACTTATCAAAGGCTTTACTAAAATCTAGGCATATTACAGCAACAGCATTCCCTTTGTCTACCAAGAGTGTCACTCTATCAAAAAAAAGAGATGAGATTAGTCTGGCATGATTTGGTTGACTTTCAGTGATCACGCTGTTCCCTTCTAAGTGCTTACACTCTTGTCTAATGATTTGCTCCAAAAGCATTCTGGTATTGATGTCAGGCTTACAGGATAGTAATTATTTGGGTCCTCTTTTTCCCCCTTTTTGAAGATGGGAATAACATTAGCCCTCCTCCAGTCCACTGGGACGTCTCCTGTTCTCCAGGAGTTCTCAGAAATGGTTCTGAGCATGGACGTAGGTAAAGGGGGAGTTCTCAGTTTCAACCTCCCATTACATGTCCGAAGCCCCGGCCCCCCATTTGTGGGTTTTTTTAATATTTTAAAGTGTTTTTTGGGTTTTTGCCTGCAGGGGGCGCAATTTTAGGATAGCAGCACCAAAATTTCAGGGATGTTTTGGGGAACTCTCATGGTGGTGCCCCATCCCCCATTGTCTCCAATGGGAGCTAATAGAAGATGGGGGCTACACATTTGAGGGGCCATCACTTTGGACCCCCTGAACCAAGCTTCACCAGACCTGGGTGGTATCATCAGGAGAGTCACCTAAAGATACCCTGAAAGTTTGGTGCTGCTAGCTTAACAATTGCAGCTCTGACAGCAGGCACCCCCCAAGTTTCCCCAGATTCCACCCCCTTTTAAATCCACCCCCTTCAGCATAGATTTAAAGGGAGAATCTGGGGTCCCCAGTTAAAACAACATTGAAAGTGATGCTGTTTCAGGGTGGGGGGTAATCCACACCAAAACAGCAACACTTTCAATGTTGTTTTAACTGGGGACCCCAGATTCTCCCTTTAAGGTGGATTTAAAAGAAAAATCTGGGCTCTCTAGTTTAAACACCATTGAAAGTGATGCTGTTTGTGGGTGGATTCCAGCATCACAGCAGCTGCCCATGGGGCCCCCCCGCAAAACTCAGATTTTGCACCGGGCTCCATATTCCCTTGCTACGCCTCTGCCCAGAGGGGAGGGCAGAAGGGGCTGCCGGCTGAGACCCCAGCTGGTGGGGGTGGTGGAGGGTGGCGCAGGGGAGTCTGCCATCCCTGGCCTCAGAGAGCTGCTTTTATAAACACTGAGGCTGGGGCGGGGCCTGGCAAGGTGTGGCCACCCCCCTGGGGTGGGTGGGGGCGTGGCCCAGCCCCCCAACTCCCCCATAAAAAAATCTATACCTACGTCCCTGGTTCTGAGATTACATCTGCCAGTTCTTTTAATACCCTGGGATGTAGCTCATCAGGGCCTGGAGATTTGAATTCATATAAGGTAGCCAAATATTCCTGTACCACCTCTTTGTTTATTCTGTGCTGATTTCCCCCTACTGTATCTTCTGTTCCATTTTCCCCTGAATTCCAGACCACACAGAATTCAACTGGTTGTTGTGGGTTTCCAGGCTGTGTGGCCTTAACAGACTTCTCTCCGTGATACCTCTGAAGACACCTCTGAAGATGCCAGTCACAGATGCAGGCCACAGATACATTAGGAACAAGATCTACCAGACCACAGCCACACAGTCCGGAAAACCCACAACAACCAGTTGAAACTGGCCATGAAAGCCTTCGACAATACAATGACTGCAACCTCTGCAAAAGGACAGAGGATCGGTGAGGATTGGAACTGATGCTCATGTTATAATATTTGGCATCCATGTACATTTAAGTTTTGTAGGGGTTAAGGCTGAGCAGCTGCCTAATTGGAGTGTCCTTTACCAGCTGCTTAATTGGGGCTTGGCTTCTACATTCATCCCTGCCAGGATTTGTAAAATGGCTGACAAACAAGATGGCTGAGATATGTTCAGCTTCCTAGATTAGCAGAAAGCATCACAAAGTTATAAGTTATGAAAAGTTCAAGATGACAGTTAGGCTTTAGTAAAAAAGTAACAAGCTTAGACCTTTGAAGGGATTGGTGGAAAGTTATGGACCAATCGGGGGCTTGTTGCTGAGGCAGGATAATGTATCCAATGTATGAGACTGAGCCTAAACTGGAGCTGGGAACCTTTATATGTTACCTCCTACTCTGCACATTTGTTCTTCTGTAATGAGCTGTCTTTTGTAATGAGCAGTGGTTCTCAACCTTCCTAATGCTGCGTGTAATGTATTGGCCGTAAGTGTCTGCAGCTGTTGGGCCAGTAATTGGCAGTTAGCAATCTGTATGTAACCGGTGCAGCTGCAGGGTGATGCATGCTTGTTGTGAGAAGCTGGTAAGAGAATAAACGGCTTGTATTTTATCCTCCTTGAGACATAACATATTGGCGACGAAGGTGGGAAGTACTATTTGAAGAGTTTAAATATGTGTGTGCTGAGTGACTGGAGCACTGTGTAAGCTTTTTGCAACCCATGGCCTCTTGCATACTGTGGTATCAGACAATAGGACATCATTTGTGTCTGAGGAGTTTAGGACATTTTTGGCAGATGCCATTATTCGCCAGGTTACATCAGCCCCTTTCCACCCAGCTACGAACGGACAGGCAGAGAGGATGGTGATAGAACAAAGGATGCTTTGAAGTGGATAGTAGAGGAGAATTGGCATCATAGGTTGGCAAACTATTTGTTGATGCAGCACATAACACCATGTACAGCCACAGGGAGAAATCGGAGGCTGACTACGTTGTTGCACCGGATGCATCCCGATTTGGTTGATGAGCGACCAAAGAAAGAGGACCAAGTGAGGAAAAGGATGTTAGGCCCAACAGTAGCAGTAGATCAGGGAGATGAGCAGCAAATGAGTGAGGCCCAAAAGGTGGGGCAAGATGGAGATCAGGGGGCCCAGGTACTCGAGGAACCAAGGGTGGTACCCATACAGAATGCAACACAGGGTGAGGAAGCATTGCAAAGTCCAACAGTGATGCAGGATCAGGAACCAACACAGAACCAGGAACCAGAACGGGAATTAAGACGGTCGCAACAGAAGAGAGTTCCGCCAGACTATCGGAGTTAGGGGGAAGGGGTGTAATGTATTGGCTGTAAGTGCCTGCAGCTGTTGGGCCAGTAATTGGCAGTTCGCAATCTGTATGTAACCAGTGCAGCTGCAGAGTGATGCATGCTTGTTGTGAGAAGCTGTTAGAGAATAAACGGCTTGTATTTTATCCTCCTGACTTTGGACTTCTTGAGACACAACACCGCGACCCTTTAATACAGTTCATGTTGTGGTGACCCCCAACCATAAAACTGGTATATATAAAATATAAAAAGACCATTTTCCGATGGTCTTAGGCGACCACTGTGAAAGGGTCGTTCGACCCCCAGGTTGAGAACCACTGCTGTAGAGTAAGCTGTGTGCTTAAAGAAAGCTGTGTGCTGCATAGATTAGAAGTGTTCTGCATAGTTAGATTAGTTTATATTGGTAGTCTTGTACATTCTTGCAACTTATTAAGTAAAGGCCTTCCTATGGAAAGAAGAACATGTCTGAAGAGTGTTTATTTCCATAAGTGAAGAAGGTTCCTGTTGTGTGCAAGAAGACTACACCACTCTCTCCTTGCCACGAGTACAACTGTTGCGTTAAATCGCCTCTGCCAAAAATCCCCACCTACTGCTACTTTTGCTACCTCTCTGTTCATGCATGTTACTGTGTATGATTCTTCTTCCTTATATTGCTGTGTATGTTTTTGTTGGGGTGAGCCAGCGAACCTTGTAGGGTCTCAGAAAGAGCACGGGAATGCCTGCGCCATCTGTTGCCCTCCAGGCAAGCAGACTCACCGATCACAAGACCCCCATGACTCACGGGTCACCAGGTGTCCTGGACAAAGGGACAAAAGGTGCATACCCCCAGGTACGGATTAGGCCCAGACAGGAGCGTTTCCTCCCGCACGTATGCAGCCCCTATGATTCATGTATTGCCCAATATTCTCCCGCCTCCCGAAAACCCTAATAAAAGGTGCCAGGGACCAGAGCACGGCAGATTAGCCAGATCAGCCCGCTACTGGCTTCTCTCCACCGGATGATATCGCTGCGTCTCGTCTCTTCATTGCGTCGCCCGTGATGACTTCATGCTGGTGCCGAAACCTGGGAAATCTCCAACCGCTGCCCGCTTACCGTCGCCTGGAATAGGCCCCAAGGGTGCACCCTCTTGTCCGTCGGATCTACACGTTCCCGGACCCGTGTTCTAGGACTCTCTCTCTCATCCGATGGGAGCTTGCCAAAGCACTGCTTATGACAAGCACGTCCACGATTTGAAAGTGCTGATGAAAAGCGCCAGAATCCCAGTAAGGAAAAGGGATCTGCGCAAATTGGTTGGAGAGATTGATAGGCAATGTCCATGGTACCCTGAGAGGGGGACATTGAATCTTAAGGACTGGGAAAGTATCGGGCGGATCCTGCATGAGGAACCCCGTGCGCCGGCACAACTGTAACTGACGTGGAGGCAATGCTTTGCCGCCATCAGTCAGCAAATCCTCGGCCGCTCAGCCGAGAATCTCCCTCCTTTCGATCCTCCACCTTCAATTTCACCCCCGGAATACTTTTCTGCTGCTAATCTGATGTCTGTCCTCCTCCTGCCTTGCCTGCTACTTTGCCCTATTCAAACTCTCCCGCTCCTACTCTCGTGGCGTGTCTGCCTCCTTCTCATTCTCTGCCTTCCGCTCTGCTGCCTCCTTCTCTTTCTGAAGCCATCATGCCTCTGTCAGCACCACATAATGGCGCGCGTTTCAAATCTCTAGCAGAACGCATAAGCACCGATCTGCAGAGAAAAGAGACCCTGACGGAAGAAGATGCCGACATTTTAGCAGCATGCCCCGTCCACTTTACTGACCATGATGATGGAAATGGTGGCATCCGTAGAGTTGTTGAGTATCGCCTGATAGGCTATAATGTGCTCACTGAACTCGTAAAGCGATACGGGACGTGGGGATTACCAGCCCCTATGTGAGAGGCATGTTGGAAGCGGTCATGCGGAATCACCTAATGGTTCCCGAGGACTGGAAAACAACTTTCCATATGCTTTTGAACCCAGCACAATATGTGGTCTGGGAAAGTGAATTCCGGCAGCAGTGCCAAGCTAGAGGAGCCGCTTCTGGTGGAGCCTACACCGCAGAGCAGCTCTATGGCGCTGGAGACTTCACCAAACCTCTCAATCAAATCGTTCTGCCACCCTTACAGCTGCCTCTGAAGGCGCTTACAAAGCGTTTCTGAAGGTACCCAACACCGGACGACCAACACACAGCTTCTCTAACATCAGGCAGAAGCCTCAGGAGCCTTATGCAGAATTCCTGAACAGGCTCCAGGAAGCTCTTAGGAGACAAGTTGACAATGATGTGGCTCAAACAGAACTTCTCATGCGCCTCGCTAAGGAGAACGCCTCCACCGAATGCCGCAGGGCGATCACAGGCTTAGGGAAGGACCCGGAACTGGCCAACATGCTCAAAGCTTGCCAGGATATTGGGTCGCCCTCACATCAAGCCAGTCTCTTGGCCGCAGCCATCATGTCCGGTAAAAAGCCCCAAGGAGAATGCTTCAATTGCGGCAGGCAGGGACACTTCTGAAAGGACTATAGGTCTCCCGGAGGGGGGGCCTATCGCCCCGACGGAGGAGGATCCACCTCGAAACGGCAGGGACCCCAGGAGAAGCCCAAGACAAGATGTCTGATATGCCAAAAGGGCTTCCACTGGAGAAGCGAGTGCAGGTCGGGAAACTCGAGTCCGGGCCTCTCCCTGGCCCAGGAACAAACAGGGGAGTACTAAAACAGCCCCAGGACCCAAAACCTGCAGCTCAAAAGCCAGAACGACCTCTTTCTGCTGGCATTTCTCTCATCTGTCTCCAACCCCTTTCCCTCAAATTTCCTCATGAAATCGTAATCACCCCCACTCAGTACAACGATCCAATTCCCCCAGAGGCCATTGGGTTGGTCTTGCCCAAGGCCTCAGCCGCTGAGCAGGGATTGTTTGTGATTCCAGGGGTCATTGACTCCACACACCAAGGCGCCATTCACATCCAGGTGTGGACAAACATCCCCCAGGAGTTGCCCAGCGGAATCAGCTGCGCCCACCTGATCCTCTTGCCCAACGCGCTGCCAGCATCCAATTCAATAAAGGCTACGAGCACAGGTAATCAACGCAGCGCAGCTGGAACCACCGTAGCAGCGGTGGAGACACCCACTGGTAGCTCTCGCCCCTACTTGGAGCTCACCATCGAAGGGTGCCTTTTTCGGGGGTTGGTGGACACGGGCGCAGACGTGACCGTCATCAGAGCAGCTGACTGGCCTGATCAGTGGCCAGCCAAAGCTTGCCCCAGGGTTTGGGGGGTGGGGGGAAAGCAAACCGCGAGACAGAGCATCCGCCCACTCACGGTCTGCAGCCCCGGACTTGAGCGGCAGCTCACAGTCCGCCCCATCATTTTGGACATCCACGTGAACTTGTGGGGAAGGGATCTTATGAGCCAGGTCAAAACGACCTTAGTCTGGGATGGATAACACCATGCCCACCGCCCTTCCTCTCATGTGGCTCAAAGTACTCTTCACTATAAATCATTTAAATTTGCTCGCCCTCCCCTCAGGGCAGCAAGCCACTCCTGTAGAGAGGTATTTCAGACAATCAGAGCCTCTTCCCCATGCTCAAGTCTATTACCGCCAGTTACCAGATAGAACCTGGCGGGGCCCAGCCCCCCTGATAACCTGGGGGAGGGGATATGCTTGAGTCCTTCTCCCTACAGGTCCTCTGTGGATTCCTGCCTGCCACGTCCGGCCAGCACATGGAGTGGCACCAGATGGAAACCAACCCCATCCCGGAGATGGAACAGATCTCCCTGGAGGATCCAGTCCAGCAGCCCCCCCGACGGAACCGCCACCAGCGCCAGAACGAGCAGAAGATCCGGATTACCTGGGGGGACGTCAAGGCCATGACCAGCCAGGCTCAGAAGCTGCTGCAACAACGAGGCCGCCCCGAGACACCCGAGAATCTCTGCGCTGCGATCTTTGCGGTTATTACTGGAAATTCCGCGGTCACCATCATCTACTTGTTTTGCTGCCTGCTTCCGGTGACAATCAGTCACCCCCTTTTGGATCTAAATCAAGCTAACATCTGGGAGCGGTTTGCCGCCGCCGCCAATGTCTCCTCCTTCTGCTTGGGCCAGTATCTAGGGGTGGGAAGTTTGCTGAATTCCTGCTTGCTTCGCGTCTGCAAAGCCCCTGGGGACTTCTTGGAAGAATCCGGCCTGAGTCCCTTCATGAATGCTTCTTCTATCAAGTATTCTATGAGCGCTGACTGGGGGCCTGTTGTGAGAACCCTCCCTGTCGGCGCTCTCTCCCTCATCACCAAGACTGTTGCCAACCACGAGTCCAACACCTGTGCCCACATCATTGCCCCTGCGGGAGCACAGGCCGGCCCCAGCCCTTTCACCGGCTCAGCCAATTGGAACTGCACCCATACCGAAGACATCCCTTCCATTTACGGAATCATCCTGTTGCCTAAAGGTTGGTTTTGGACTTGTGGGGAAAGAACCTTCAATTACATCCCCACCTATCTTTCTGCCGGGACTCTTTGCTGCCTCAGCCACCTCACCATCGTGCTGCCCCAGGCTCCGCCCAGGGAGCCCAGGAGCCGGAGCCGCTCCGCCCTCCCCCTCGACCCTTCTTGCCGGAGCGACGCGGTAACCCTTTCCATGGCAGAATACGCTTCCCTCGCGATTTCCCTTGTGGGAGTCCCTGGACTTGCTTCTTATAATGCTAAGACTATCGGCCGCCTGGCTTGCGCTCTCGCTAAGTCCATTGATTCCACTTCAACCGCTCTGGATGCATTGGCTTCCGAGCAACAGGAACTTTGCCAGGCGACCTTAGATAATCGTGCCGCTATTGATTACTTGTTGTTGTTGCGTCACCAAGGATGTGAGAGTGTAAATAATATGTGTTGTTTTAATCTTTCCGATAATTCTCATTTGATTCATACTAAGGTGCGTGAATTGCAAAATATTGTGTCTAATTTGAAATACGATGTGCTACCCCACTGGTGGTCTGCAATTTGGAGTTGGCTGCCTGGTGGGTGGTGGCATGTTATCATTCAGTTCTTCATTGGAGTTCTTGTATGCTTTGTTGTTGGAACTTGCTTCGTTCAATGTATTTCTAGCCTTGCTTGTAATATGTGTAAGAAACCCTTTGACTTTCCTCTGCGTAGGAACCAAGTTCTAATGCTACACAAACAGCTCAATCAGTTTGAGAGTTCCCAGGGATGTAAACGCTCCTCCAAATTATTAGCTGATTCGGTCCTTGCCTTAAATTGTTAGACATGGGGAGATGTTGGGGTGAGCCAGCGAACCTCGTAGGGTCTCAGAAAGAGCACGGGAATGCCTGCGCCATCTGTTACCCTCCGGGCAAGCAGACTCACCGATCACAAGACCCCCATGACTCACGGGTCACCAGGTGTCCTGGACAAAGGGACAAAAGGTGCACACCCCCTCAGGGTGCGGATTAGGCTTATTGTGAACAGGAGCTGCGTTTCCTCCCGCACGTGACTGCTAGCCCCCCTAGCATGATTCATGTATTGCCCAATATTCTCCCGCCTCCCGAAAACCCTAATAAAAGGTGCCAGGGACCAGAGCACAGCAGATTAGCCAGATCAGCCCGCTACTGGCTTCTCTCCACCGGATGATATCGCTGCGTCTCGTCTCTTCGTTGCGTCGCCCGTGACGACTTCATGTTTTATGGCAGTGCTTATGCACTCAAGTTTTTTACTGCTTTCTTTTGTATATATGTTTTGTAGCCTGCTTTCTTTTTAAAACTCTATATACATTTCTTATCTCTGCTGCGTGTATCATTCAACTCTGCTAAGGATAGGTGATGTGAGCAGGCCTTCTATCAGGGTTTGCACCCAGGTTCTATCAGCTCATTATGAAGAAGACCATGGTTTGAGGGTAAGTTTACCAGCTCAGGTTGGGAAAGACCAGGAGATTTTGGGGGTGGACAGTGGGAGGGGTTAAGGAGGGGAAAGACTTCAATGGGATATGCTGCCATGGAGTCCATCTTCCAAAGCAGCCATTTTCTCCAGGGGAAACTATCACTTTCACCTGGAGTTTGGGAATCCTACTTGAGGGAGAGGTGAAAAGGTCAACCACAAGGGGAGTCAAGTAAAAAGGGCCACACAGAAGCAGTGGAAGCCGCGCTCGCTGCCCTTGCGGGGTTGGGTAGGTTTCTTGGAGCACAGATGTATTTAAGATCTGGTCTTTAAAAAGTATTTCACTCATTCTAAAAGAAAAAAATTACACTGGAAGTCTGCCCCCCAGTACTTTTCCAACTGTGCAATTCTTCCAACCAGAAAAAAACTGGGAAAAAGGACTATAAGAGGAAAAAGCCCAGAAAAAATAGGATGTTGTGGGTTTTCTGGGTTGTATGGCCGTGTTCCAGTAGTATTGTCTCCTGATGTTTTGCCTGCATCTGTGGCTGACATCTTCAGATGCAGGCGAGACGTCAGGAGAAAATACTACTGGAACACGGCCATACAACCCAGAAAACCCACAACATCCTAGTGATTCCGGCTGTAAAAGCCTTTGATAATATAGAAAAAAACAGGCTAGCTCTGAATTTCTCCATTTTTTCCTTGGGCCTTCACATCTCTGAGCGGAATATATATATATTTTAAAAAACAGGTTCAATCACACAGGGATTAGGCCAGATTTTTTTTGTTCACTATAATCATATGAACGAGCATTTGAGATTTGTCGGAGGCAATGTAGTATCTGGATTGTATCATTTTCAGGCGCAACTGCAGTCCAGGAGAACATCTTCCCATTGAGTGAACCCCCCCCCCCCCCAAATCACTGTGATGGAAACAGAAGTTAGATCATTAGGATGAAAACATGAAAGCTCAACGTAATTCAAGAGAACAGAATCTCCGGCCTGATTCTGACCCAGAACAGGACTTGGCAACAACAGCCAAGGGAAGAAACCAGAAATCAGAGGACAGGTATCGTGCATTTTAATGCTTCTATGGTGGCTTCCATTGTGGCTAAGAACTGAAGCCTCTTGCAAATCAAATACCAATGTACCAACCAACTTCCTTTTGTCTGTGTTTCTTTTTCACAAATAAGAATCCAGCTTTATTATATCACAATACTACAAAATATTTTTCCACCAATGGCATTTCCAAAAGAGCTTTCCAGGACTTGGGATTCATAAATGCACAATACTACTAAAAAAATCTCATTCCTAACACGGCAGAAGGGTCCCTAAGATTCCTGTCCCAAACATCCCCTTTTCCTGCTGGTTCCTGAGTAGGGTTGTGTTAATATGGAGGCACTTCTCAAGAGTCTGGATTAGATTCTGCAAAATGATTCTTCAACTAGGATACCTTCATATTGTGGTTTTTCCCTGGAACGTCAACAAATTCCTCATCAAATCACACTCATCCTTGAAGAGGAGCCTCAAGTTGCTACCCATTCACCCCTGCTCCAAGTATAAACACCGGGCACTTTTACTGCAACTGCCCAGCCCAACCGATTTGCCTCAAGGGCCACTGTGGAATCTTCATGGGTGCTCCCCTCGGGCGCTCCCCTCTCTTATGAGCCTCCCCAGTCAAGTATCTGTGCACATCAGTTTGTGATGAAGAGAAATGGGGTCAGCACAAGTCTTCATTTCTACTGCCCATTTTCCCCTCAGCAGCTTTTGGCTATTACCTTCCTTGAGGCTCCCTGGAGACCAAGTGCAGGAGAAGCGCTGCATGACGGAGGAGGGGGCGCATCAGGTTCAGTGCTGAAACACGTGGGCTAATTTTCCTTTTCAATTCAGCTTCACATTTGGGGAGGGGATCGCCATTTCAGACTTAGACCCAATTAAGGGTGGGATTCTGACCTTTGAAACAACAGTTGGTTCTCAAGTGAGATTATATTAAGTTGGAGTCTATAATGCTAAAATATAACCCTCCCCACCCTTTTAAACTTTACTATTTTTCAAATTTTAAGTTCTTTAAGTTAGAATATGAATTTCAGTTTTAACAACCTCTTGGTTTTCCCCAGTCTGTTTTCACACTTCGGGACGTAGAACTAGTTTTGTGCCCTGATTTAATTACTGTCTTTTTTGTACACTTCAATTTTTACAATTCAAATTTGTGTGAAAGAGGAAAAAAAAGAGGAGTCAATGTAAACAGTGACAAGCATGACAGCGAGAGGCGTTTCCCTTCCCTCTGGAATCAATGCCGGTGGCTCCACTCTGTGACATCCACCTTCTGAATGTTGCTCAGCCACTCTGGCCCCGGGAACAGTGGCTGACGAGAGAGGAGCAGCAGCACAGTTGACCCGTCAGGATGCTTGGGGGGTTGTGTGGCAGCTGGAGTCCGCTTTGGCCTGAGGCTTCTGCTGTCGATGAATATTTGACGGATGTTCCGGAAAGTAGAGGGTCTTGTGAATCAGATCTTTGATAGCAGAAACATCATCTTCAGCTATGAATGAGAAGTGCACACATTAATACTAATGCCAAGTATTGATGCCATACACATGTATTTAAGAATCTGCATGTTGTCCCCTTCGCATGAGACCATCTAAATATACATGGAGGTGGGGTAACTTTCTGCTTGCTATGAAGCCAGGCAATAGCTTTGGTAATAATCAGGTTGAATTCAGAAGGCCGTCCATATGCAAGAGGCCCCTCAGGGAAAATTCTTTTTGTGAATGGGTGCAGCTGTTAGCTTTACTGGGCCACTAGATCAGGGGTCTGCAACCTGTGGCTCTTCAGATGTTCATGGACTACAATTCCCATCAGCCCCTGCCAAATGGCCCCTGCGTGACTACATCCATGCTCAATCCACTGACAAGGCTAAATATCCTATATAGCTGCAACATGATGCGACTGCAGAAGTCTGGTCGTATGTGCTCAGACAGGCAAGTGGATAAATGCAACCTTGTATTTCCTTTCTAGAACAAAAAAGTTCTGTGGAGGGCAGGTCAACTCAACAGTCCTTGAACAGCAGACACTTGGAACAAGTAAGAAGGAAAAGCGGTTGCGCCGGGACCTTCTTGGGAGCTCCCCTCCTGGCTGGAGCTGGAAACTGACTGACGGACCAGGTGGCCTTTAGTTTAACAAAGCAAAGCCGCTCTCCTAGCCTAGCCTAGCCAATGAGAGAAGCTCTCAGGTGGAACGATGGTGCTTGAAGGGGTCGCTGTGTTCCAGGGCTGCGACTTCCCTTCACCCAGACAGGGGGTCTGTGTGGTGTGGTGGTGAAGGAGTCAGACCAGGGACTGGGAAATCCAGATTCACATCCCCAGTCACCTTCAACAAAGCCTCTGCCCACGAGGACTGCCCTCGCTCCTCCAGACGTGCCACTTCCTTTCTAAGTTCCTTGCAACAGAAATTGGTCTCTTTTGCTTATTGTTTAAGATATACGTATGTGGCGTTCCCCCTCCTCACCCGGGCCCTTTGGGTGGCATATCCTTCCCTCCTACCCTAACCTGGGGGTTGGTCTCCCCAGACGGTGACTCTCCCAATTGGGCCAAGAGACAACCGTGCCCACAAGGCGCCTGGTGTACGTGGCAGCCCTTGCCCACGCCACCCTCCTCCTAGCAGGCCTCCTTGCCCCCTTCCCCTGTCTGGCTTGAGCTTTCACACCCTCCCCCTCTCTCTCCCTTGTTGCTTCACAGGGAGAGGAGTTTCCAGGGCTTCGTCTCTCCCCTGTGGCCTCACAGGGAGAGGGGTTTCCAGCCTGTGTGAAAGACTCCCACCCTGTTACTGCACAGGGTGGGGACCAGCCTAAACAGTGCTCTAGGTTCTGGCAGGGGGTCTGGGCTCCAGGGTCCTCTTCCCTCCTTCCCACTTCCCACCATGGAGCTGTCCCCTTCCCTTGCCATTTCACACCCCCACCCACATTCCCTGCTGCTGCGGCAGCTCCAGACTCGCCCTTTCCCACTTCCTTATATCCCTTCTGCCCTCTCATTTCTCTTCCTTGTCCCAGCTGCTTCCCCAGCCCATCTCCTGCATCTGCCTCAGCTGTAGGCGGGCGGTTCCGGATGGGCCTAAAACTCCTCTCTTCTCTGCCTTCCTCTTTGAACAAGGCCTCTAAGGCCTCCACCGTCCCTGCAAGAGGCTCCTCTGCAGCCTTCCCATCTCCCGCGGTGCCAGCTCGTGCGTGACCCAGCTGGGCAAGTCCGGGCACTGCGGCTGAGCCCAGACAACCTATCGGTTGAAAATGGCCAAAATCATTACTCATCACATAGCATAAAAAGTGTAACACAAGCCAGTGTTGAGGCTTTTGCGCATGCGTGACTCAGATTAAGTCACAAGCCGAAATCCTCCCGGCAGAACAAAAATAAACATTGCAAAAAGAATGGAAAAATAGCTGAATCAAAGGAAATACTTGGAAACCCCAATAACAAGAAGACACTGGGCATCTATCCAAGCAAGAAGTAAGCCGGTGAGTGATTTATAATTCATTAAAAAGCCAATTAACTAGAAAGAATGAACATGACGCAGAATAACAAGCCGGTCACTAAACGGGACTGGGCAGACTTCCGAACAACAAAATACAAGGAGATAGTTGAAGGTCTTTGCTTGTAAAGACAGTAAACTTTTGAATTTCAGTGCTTTTTTGGGCAAAGCTTAGAAATGATAGAGAGATCAAATGGATCAGATCCCGGGAGAAGCTTAAAGAAAAAGATGATAAGTTGAGGATGGGACTCTCAAAAAAAAACCCTACAAAGCAGAAAGCTGGACTGGGGCTGGAGAAGTCAGTTCTGAAAAAAAATAAAGAAAACAGGGGAAGCTTGAGAGATCCGAACATCTCAAAGAGAAAAAAGAAATTAAGCACCCAAAAAAAAGACTGAACAAAGCAAGAAACTTTTTTTTTTTTTTTTTCTACCAGAAGGCAGAATTGCAGCACCCGATACAAGAAATTCAGATGCAGAGTATGCGCTTATGGGAGGCTGGAGCAGTCACATAGACAACACTAACTCCAGAGGCCCGGCATGAGTAAGGAAAAAAAAGGGAAAAGATGGAAACAAAGAAAGAAGCAGAAATAGCCAGTTAAAGACTTCTTCCCTGGTTTAAAAGCTATATATGTCTATATTAACTTTTTTCACTTCTATTATTAACAACTTAAAACTATATTAACAGACATGTCTAACAATCTAACTTGGTGTGTTATGTTTTCTAACTTGAATTAATTGCTAAAATAACACCCAGCTGTGGTTTAGACTAAACATAGATATTGGCCGGATGCCCAGAAGACTTCGGCCAAGAAAGAATAACATATATCTGTAAAAAATAAAATAATGGTAAACAATAACAATTGGATACAAGGGCGTTTTAGTGAATAAACAGCTAGGAGAAAAGTTTTTATATAGTTGGTAATGTACCACAAAAAATTATGATGTATGTGTATGCTGGGAGGGATTAAAAGGGGTGCGCTAATGGCCAACAGAAATACTCCAACATGGAGGGAGGAGTTTGCCTCCACAAGACCAGTTGGAGAAAGGGAGGGGGGAAGAAAGGGAAAAGGGGAAATAAGAAATTGAAACTTCACAAACAGCAGAGGTCTGACAAATCAAGTCTACAAAAAACCTTATGGCAGGTAATAAGATAAAAATAGCTTCAATTAATGTAAATGGTCTAAACTCTTGACATTTCGAAAAGATATAAACTTGCCAGATTTATCAAACAAGAATATCAGCCCAGAAATTATCTGCCTTCAAGAATCTCACAAAAAAGAAGACAGATGAGAGAGACTTAATAAAAGTGCCAGGGGTGGAAAATTATAGGTGAATCTAGATGCAGTGCAAAAAAGAAATGGAGTTGCCATTTTAATGCGAGAATGTGGATTTTCAGTTAGAAGAGTTAACTAGAGATCCAGGAACGGGTTACGTTGGATCATTGTTAAAGGGAATTTATATGGATTTCAGTTAACAATTATGAATGTGTATGCCCCAAATAAAAAACAAAAAAGAGCGTTCTTGGGAAAACTATTTGAGGAAACTTCAAGGATTATTTTCAGGTGATAATGTTAATTACGGGAGATTGTAATATGGATTTAAGGGGACATGAAATGTTAAAAAGAAAATGGAACATATCAAATATGTATAGTGAACTGGGTGAATCTCAAACAGCCAACCTGCACTTCTCAAATAGACACAGCAAATTTACATACATAGACTATATGTTTTATTAAAAAAATATGAGTAACCTTCACAGCGCAGAAAATAGAGACGCATAAGGAATGGGTTTCAGATCATGCCCCAATTAGGTTGCCAAGCATTCAGGGTGGAGAGAGAGGAAAAACAATATAGATGGAGATACAAAA
The DNA here is from genome assembly GCF_021028975.2 of Sphaerodactylus townsendi. Classification (NCBI taxonomy): domain Eukaryota; kingdom Metazoa; phylum Chordata; class Lepidosauria; order Squamata; family Sphaerodactylidae; genus Sphaerodactylus; species Sphaerodactylus townsendi. The sequence goes on from NC_059434.1 coordinate 810,883, forward strand.
ACATTGTATGGAAAAAATAGAGAAAGATAGTAAAGATTTGAAAGAAAAAAAATAAGACATTATTTTTTTCCAGGAGGGAATAAAAAGGAACAGTCAAAAGACGATATTCTCTGGGACTCCTTTATCTAAAGGCAGTAATTAGGAGGGTATTGTATAAGCTAGAGAAGTAAAGATGGAATAAAAGAAATAAAACAGGGAAAGGAAAGATTTAATAGAAGGGATTTAAAAATTAGAAGGATTCAACTTCAAGATAAATATGATAAAAAGGAATAAAAATGAATTAAATAAGTTACAAGGCACAGCTAGATGATTTAGGATAAAGTAGAAATGTGGAAAAAGGAAATATGGGTTAAAACCAATTTCAAAGATCAAAATATAAATTCAATGAAAGAGATCTGGCTAACTATCTGAAAAGAGGAAAGAGAAACAGAGAATAAAAGGGATAAAAAGATGGCAGTAACAAATATATAACAGAAAATGAAAGCAATAAGAAAGACATTTGAGAGAATTTTATAAAAGAATTATTTAGTCAAGTCCAGAATGAGAAAAATATGAGTGAGAGAGAAACCCAAAAAGGTGTTAACACAGGAAGAGAGAGAACAAATGCAAGAAGAGTATTACACATGAGGGAAATAGCAAGAGTGTTATTAAAGATTTGAAAACCAATAAATCCCCAGGGTTAGATGGGTTCAACGCGGAATATTATAAAGAAATATGTCAGGAAGTATTAATCCCAAGAGATGCAGGTATTGTTTAACCATATTCTAAGAGGAGCACAGGGTGCCAGAAACATGGAGGGATCACGGAAATAATAACAATTGCTAAAAACCAGGACGGAATCCAGAGCAGGTATTAGAGGAGTCATATAGGCCAATAAGTTTATTAAACCAAGATTATAAGATTTTTTAGAAAAGTAATTTTATGAATAGACTAAAAAAACATCCTTCCAAAAAGTTAATTGGACAAGAGCAATATGGCTTTTATAAGAGAGAGGTAGAGACATTAGTCAACCCATTAAGGAATGTACTCAATGTAATAGAACATGGCAAAATGAAAAAAAAAAAATATGCAATGATAAAAGTTAGATGTATACAAAGCCGTTTGATACAGTTAGTCATAATTATTTATTTCAAACTCCTAGAAAATTCTTTGAGTTTGGGAAAACAATTTATAAATATTTTATTCAAGAGATTTATAAAGGGAGGAAGGGCTAAAATAAGAATTAATGATGGGTGGTCAGGAATTGTAAATATTGAAAGAGGAGTAAAGCAAGGTTGTCCATTATCACCACATCTATTTATATTGGCAAATGGAATATTTGGCAGAAAGGATAAATAATAATGGAAGGATAAAAGGTTATAAAGTGAAACTAAGAAGAAATAAGAGGCTAAACTTATTTGCAGATGATATACTCAGTAATAACAGAGGTGAGATCTGGCTGATACAATAAAAAAGAATTAAAAATAATTTTTTAGAAGACTTTCAAGAAATACTCAGGATTAAAAAGTCAACATGGAGAAAACAAGGAAATAATGGGGGGTTAATGTGGAAAAAAAAGTCAAATAGAGAGAGGATTACTCAAAAAGAAGAGATTAAATATTTGGGTATCATAATAACACAGAGAAAGGAGAAGATGTTTAAATATAACACTATGAAGTAAAGGTGGAAAAAAAGAATATTAAAACAAATAAAAAAGAATGGGATAAAAGAAGACCTTTTATAGATCACAGGGAAAATCAAAGCATTAAAAATGTGTATAATGCCGAAAATGTTCTGTATTTATTTCGAACTCTTCCATTGGAAATTAAGGAGGGGAAACAATTTTGAGGAATGGGATAGAAAGCTGAAAGCTTAAGATTAGGTGATTTTAATAATAAAAAAAACCAAAAAAAAAGAATCATGAATAAAGATTATATATATGTCAAAAAAATTCTCTAGGTTGGGGGATCCCAAAATGCAAAGAATACTATGAAAGGCGTTCCAGATTAAGAGTCTGATGAGAGTATAAATCTGAGGATAATGTCAGAAAAAAATGGATTAAGTTTGAAAATGAAAATAAATGAAGGAGGTTGCCGTACATGGTATCTTCAATATAGAGTTGAAGAAAGGAAATCAAAAAGCAATAGGACCAAGAAAGGTCTTACTAGATATATGGGAAAAATGGAGAGGTAAATGGATGCCTGGCACCCTGGATGTGGCACCTTTGGGGAGTGTGGTTGGCAAAGAAGGAAAAAAAGTTATAAAAATATTGAAAAGAAAAGGAATTCAAACTGTGGCAAATTTAATCAGGGAAGGAGGAGAAATTATAACACTACAAAATTTTATAGAGCGAGGGAAATGAGAACTGGTTGGTTTTGAGAGGCATTTGGGAAAGGATTAAGGCTTCCACGGATAAAAGGAGAATGTATAATGTCGAAATGTTTGGAATTATATGGAAAATATAAAGGGAAAATTTTGGGGCACATATACAATCATATGGTAGATGATAAGGATTTTATGATAAGAACACTGAAACAAAAATGGGAGAAGGAAGGATCTCTAGATACTGGAAATATTGAAAAATTAATAGACAGTTGGAAAAATATAAAGATTGAGAAATATATGGAGTTAGAAAGAAAAGTGATATTAAAATGGTATAGAACACCAAAACAACTAGCCTACATGATAAAACGACTTAGTTCAAAATGCTGGCACTGTGGAGACCAAGAGGCATATTATAGCCATATGTGGATAGAATGTTCAGAAGTAAAAAATTTTTGGACAACTGTATTAATATATATCGAGAAACTGGTGAAGATAAAGATTGATTTAAATAATGACTTAATGTTTATGGGAGTAATGGAAGACAGAAGGGTGGAAAAACAATATAGTTATATATACAAAATAATGATTAAAGCAGCCCATGCAACAATAGCCTTGGGCTGGAAAGAAAAGAAAAAATGGACAATTCAGAAATGGTTAGAATATATTTGGGAACAAGTGACATTGGATATTTTTTATATACTAACCAAAAATAAGACGTGGCAAGACAAACAGAATGAAATTTTGAAAATATGGATAATATACGTGGACTGGATGAAAGAAGTTCGAGTCATCGAAGAAAAATGGGAGAAGAGGCTACAAAGAATGAACTTACTGCTGTTTGTGTGAAAAAACTAAGAAGAAGCAATGGGGGGTGGGAGAAAAGGGGGAAAATGTATTGTTTGAAAATGTATGAAGAAAGAAATTATTATCATAAATTGTAAAATTCAAATGATACAATAAAAAATTAAAAAAAAAAAACACAAGCCAGTGTTATTTATGCAGCAGATAATAAAAAACACTGCCGTATTATCAAACAGCAGGAAAACTATCTAAGACCAACCCACAATTAAACCAGGAGTCCCAAAAATACATAATAGCAGAAATCAGTTTGTGGGGAAGGAGGAAGATGAACAAAACTCAACCAGGATCCAAGGAAAACCAAGGGCTTCCCTGATGAGTGATGCTCGTCTGTGGCACCAACAGAGCCAGGAAGGGGAGGGAATGCCAGCTCGCTGGTGTGCTCAAGCGAGAGTGGAGCACAGAGCATGGTCTCTGCAGGCAACTTGATGCAAAGGCTCCTCCAACGCCCTGGGCCTGTACTCCAGAGGCAAGAACTGCCTGCAAACCAGTGGCACAGCAGATGTATTAAAAAGCATCCCATTCATGCAGAACGGCCCATGCATCCCATTTGCTACAGATTCTAACAGTCTGGTTCTTATACAAAAGTTCTGCTTATGAATATTGGAGTAGGTGTATTAGAGAAACTATTTAACATTTGCTGCCATTTCAAGCAAAACATTTGGTTAATTTCAATGTGGAATGCTAAATGTGCTGGTTAAAGGCCTTCTCCTCCCCCCAATCCTGTGGTCACCGGAGACGACTCACGCACCCACGCCCAGCTGCTGCAGGAGTTCTGTGTATTCAGAATTGCTATCTAGCATCTTCGACAGACTGGTGGACTCCATTCTCTCCAACTGGACATCCCAGTAGATATAGATCTTCTGGTTGAAGCTGACATAGACCAGGCAAGGACTATTGCGGCCTCCCTTGCAGGCATACAGACCTGGAAGAATGAGGACAAAGAGAAGCTGCTACTGAAGAACCAACAGATACATCCAGGGAGATCCAGGAAATGGCTCAGAGAACTCCAGAAAAGCGAAGGGGACCTGGTCTACAGATATGCAGCAGAATGAGGAGACAAAGCAGGCTGTACCACGCCAGACTGCAGGGGAGGGATGATACTTGTCTAAGTTTTTGCATATTAATTGTCTCCTGTAATTGTAAAGCATTCAAAAGCTAGGCTACAACCATTCACTCGGATATGTATGTGTGTGTTTTAATTTGCAAATAGTTTTCACATGGAGAGCATTAAACATGAAACTAACCCCATCCAAAATCTGTGGGGACAGAACCGACCTCACCACTCAGTTCTGCTCCATGTCTGGACCTGGCTTCAGTTAGACAGAGAACATGATAGGGTGGGGGTAGGAAACAAGTCAGAGGAAGATAAACAGGATCCAAATTCTCGTCCTTCTTGTGTCATTTCAGAAAAAAAAAGATATAAAGCCTGCAGTTTAAAAGAGTGCTCATGTACAGAAGAAAACGGACAGTAAAAAATAACCACTGGGCCCTTCACGTTCCAGGAAGAGCAGAACAGCCCATGTACAGCCTGTGGTGACAAGAGGGTGGCCGAGGGGGGTCTTTCCTCTGACGCTGCTGTTGCTGCTGGGCCTGAACAGCTTGGATCAAATAAAAGGGTGCCAAGTTGCTTTCTATAATAGGTTTGGTATACTCTGTAATATCCGGAGGAGTTTCAGTGGAGACTTCATCATAGACAAATCAAATAAATCTAAAGAAGAAATTCCACAACAGACATGGAGTCCATTCACTGAGGTGAGCCACAGGACTGCAGACCAGACACCAATGACCCCCCAACCCCAAGCAGCAGCAGCAGCAGCTCCAAGCTCAAAGGCCCACTTTGCCATGGACAGTTCCATCAGACCCATGTCGCCATTCCCACTCCCTATCTGGTCCTCAAACTTCACTTCCCACTGAGGCCAATCTACTTCTAGGCCCCACTGTTAGCCAGAAGGCTCCAATTTCACCAAAGTAGCATAAGGGAGGCTCCCGCAACACCCTGGCATCAAAACTGGCAAAAGGAGAAACTGAAGGCAGGGCGGGGGAGGAAGGGTGTACAGCCCAAGTCCCCACTCTCATCTCAAGGAACAGTTGAGAAATGGGGTTCTGAGTCGCTGCTCCCAACAGTCGTGTGGGCCACAGTGGAGTCAAGCAACCTCATGGGGCAGGCGACTGAAGGTCCCGTGTGTTCTCCTCCCATTTGAGCTGCACAGACCCAGACCTCTCCTGCCAGGTTCCTTGGCCAGCACAACACTTGTTTACATTGTTTGCTCTTCACATTGGTGGCCAGGGACAGAACACTGGTGAACAGCTACCCAACCTGAGCTTCTACATGCAGGGTGGGCACTCAGGTTGGAGATTATCTCCACTGAACATGGACATTATGATCCAGAGAAGAGACTGTTTAAATTCTCTCACTGTTGGACAGATCACTATATACTAAAATATAGGCTGATGCAGATCAGAGAGGTAAATTAGTTTGCTCTTGGGAGACAGCAGGATCCTGATGATTTTCACACAACCCTTGTAAGATTTCTAATGAAGCCCTTGTTGACTTCTGGAGTGGGAAGATGGCAGGCAGCTGACATAACTGGTACTTAAGGTATCTAGGGGAGTTTAAGGGAATGAAGACACAAGGATGACAGTTGAGAGCACTGATAGAGGACCAACACAAATTACACCTGATCTTAGATCCTTTTTTTTTAACTCCTACATGTGACCATCTGAGGATCAGGAGATTGGGAGTCAGTCACTGGTGTCCTGATGACCCCCTGATGTCTTCTTTTTCATCAGAGGAAGCTGGAATGCTGGGTGCGTTCAACAGGTGCCTGGAGATGACAACAGGCTGGAGGAGAATGAATGCACTGAAGCGAAGTGCAGATGTCTTGCTAGTTGAGCATCTGGACACGGGTTTTGCCCACTTTAGAAGGCACAGTCTCGACAGCACCAGGCCAACACGATGGGCCCATGCCACAGGGCACCTGCATGGGACTCCACCCCTTCCAGCAGGTGCCCACTGGTAAGAATGGCCACAAGGCTCTCATTGGGTGTGGCATCCCATCTCCGACTCCCTGCTACTGACTGAAGCCCTTAGCACAACTCCTGATTGTGTCTAGACACCCCCCTCCCTGTCCCATGGTGCAAATCTCAGCTGCTCAGGGGGCAGGACTTTGGCAAACTTGCAAGGGGAAGAATTCTAAGCAAGTCTATAGACCGGGGGAGCATCAGGAGCCAGCCTTATCCTTGGATACTCACGTATCATCTTCTATCGATCATGGATGGGACCCTGCCTACAGGCCTCTTGGAAAGACAAGAACTGGCTAAGTGAGTGGGCTACAAGCCCTTCTTGAGCAGACTGGGATTCTGTTGAAGCAGAAGAATGGGAGCAGAGCTGGATGGAAATTTGCTCACAAGACAGTGAGCAGCTGAGTATGGGCCACAACTGATAGAATTTCATGGGGAGACAGCGCAGCTGAGGTGATGCTGGGCAATGCTGAGCTGACACCGTATGTCAAAGCAGTCCCCTAAAACAAAAGCACAGCAAAGAACCAGCTATCCCTGTAGCCTGGGAGGGAGATGCACAGGGAAGGACTCCACATCCTTCAAATTGTCCCTTGGATGTAACCTAAGCTGGGGCAAAGGCTTGACTCCCACTAGGCCCCAAAAGTAGCCATGCTAGTGTTGGATACTCTATCACTCTTTTTTTTTACATCACAAAAGGACAGGGAAAAGCAACTCCTGGGCTTCCCAGTCACGGATCTACCTGACAGAGCTTCATCCAAGATGTCAGGCAGAGGAAGTCAGGCAAGACATCAGGCAATTCATCAGTGGATGATGCTGACATAGCGAGCAACTCTTGCTAACTGCAGGAGACAATTCTTGTAGTCAATTCTTTGCTCATGACCATTCACACTGAATGAGGCCATGGGCCCATCCGTGCCAATAACTGTCTCCTCCAACTCACAGCAACTCTCCCAACTGAGATCTCTGCTTCCCAAGACCCAAAACATCACCACTCACCTGAGGCCCCTTCAGAGCAAAAAATTCTGACCTGGGCTACAGATCTGCAGCTCACCTGCACAAAAGGCGCTCACATTTTCATCAACCTGGAACCTGGCAACTGTCCGGCTGTGGTCTATGATATACGTCTGACCATCCCATGCACAAGCAATCACCTCCTCGTGGCCATTTCCCTGGAAGAGATCCAAGTATCTAATTAGCACAGTTCTCTCTGATGTGTTGGAAATCCCATAGGTCTGTAAGAGGGATCCCCATTCCTGCATCCACTCAGACACACTGTTAACAACTTAGCAGAAGTGTTGATTCAAAAAAGAAAGTATAACAATCACAAATACAAGAGCTGCAACCTGCAAAATGGGGAAGAGGGGGATGACGACAAAAAACAGTATCCCTGTGTAGCCGAGAATTCCGCACGGTTCCTGGTGCTAACGTGGGTCTGCCCAAGTGTTGCCCAGATATTTACCTTACAGTTTACAGTTACAGTTGCCCAGATATTTACCTTAGCCCAGGATTTTCAAAAATCACCAGTTAGGAGTTCTTTTCAAAAATCCTGGTGTGACCCTGCTTGTGCCTGCTACCGTGCAAAAACCAATCGGGAGCAGGACTGGTTTATTTTTCCCATCCAGCCACATGATTTCCCTGCCTAACATTCATTCAAGCTGCCACTCAAAAACAACATGATGAATTCCAGACACTTGTGCTGTATTGTTAAGTGTATTATTATTATTATTATTAGTAGTAGTAGTAGTAGTAGTAGTAATAATAATAGGTTGAGTCTAGTTATTTTATGAGTTATGTTTTAATTCTTTTGTGTGTGTTTATTTTTCTTTATAACATCGATGGGATCTTCCGTTCCCCTCCAAAGAGGGTTTAGTTGTTGGGTGCTACTTGCTTGTTGTTATCATATATTGAAACACTGTATTTTAATGGGTTTTTAGTTATTTTAATGCTAATAGAGCTGTGTTGATATATATTTATATTTGTATGTTGTTATGTGCTCTATTTGTTTATATGTGTCTATATTTTCCATGTTGTACACCGCCCTGAGCTCTTTGGGGAAGGGCGGCATATAAAACTAAACAACAGCAGCAGCAGCAGCAGCAGCAACAACAACAACAACAACTTGGTTTCGTATTGATGTGGTGGTGGTGTGAAAGTGTTTATGTTTTTTTCTTATGCTGAGAAAATTTAAACAATGATAACAAATTTGGAATTTGTACTGTATGAGGCAATATATTCATATCATGCTTAAAGAAAGTTTTTGTAAATGAGTTCCAGTAAGTCATTCACTCTTAAGGGCCTGATTCTGTGCTGTCCCAGAGGCTTCTACACAGATTATTTGGGTCGGCATTTCCCAAGAAAGCTCTCTGATGCCTGCCAGGCCTTTCAGGAGAGCAGGTGAGGTCGCTGTGAAGGCAAGAATACGGTCAGCTTGGGCACTTCCCTACCACTCACTGGACTGGAGAGGATTCAGGAACCACGGGGAAAACCGAGAGAGGGAGCAGTCGGGCAGGGCCCCCCAGAGCAGCAGGACCAGGTGGAGCAGCAGGGGCAGCTCCACGGGCCTTCCAGTGGAGCAGAAGCAGCAAAAGGAAGCCGACTGCAAAGCTCCAGCTCCCTTTGGTCAATAACTGGGACAATCATTCTTTTCTCATTTGGCTGCAAAACTAACTTGAAACTTTCTAAGCCTCTGAAGATGCCAGCCACAGATGCAGGAGAAAAGTCAGGAGAAAATGCTACTGGAACATGGCCATAAAACCCGGAAACCCCACAACATCCTAGTGATTCTGGTCATGAAAGCCTTCGACAGTATACTGTGTAAAAGTGCACAGTGGGTACCCTCTAAAAATGTGGGTACCTCCACCTATCTTTATGAATGTGCATGAGGGTACACACCCAGCAAGAATGAATTTTTATGTAGGCAACCAGGATTCAAATCAAGTCTTCTGACAAATGATTTAAATACATTTTATTTAAACCAAACCCACTTTGACACGTGTCTTCTTCATTGGCACCCTCTATTTCTGGCCCTTCTACAAATACTGAATAAGTACTACAATGAATCAGAAACTCCCCCATCTCACAGCTCTTTGCTGAAGGGGGTGTGGTCACCATGGCCCATTTACAGGATTCGCTGAACAGATTTGGTCTGCCTGTAGGGCTCAGCTAGACTGCTTCTTCCCAAAGAGAATGCTGCTACCACAGTTGCCTAATCCCCAGCCCTACCACATCCTTGTCCCGCGAGTTGAGGGAGGGAAGACACAGCCGCTACCATAACAGTGAGCAGGTGGTGGTGACAACGCTCCTCTGGGAAGGAGGTTGAAAAGGCCCACATTGATCTACACCTTTCTGTCTGACAAATGACCCAGTTTACTTCCGCCCCCAACCGGGAGACGCACCAACTTGATCAGAAGTCCTAATCCTGTTAGCCTAGAAACAAACCTAGAGTAGAACTCACGGTAACATCCAGTTTTTCTAGAGCAAAAAGTTGGTGGTCGACCTGAACTGACCACAGCAGCTTATCTGCTCTTTCCATCAGCTTCAGTGTTCCTGGAGAAGGGTGAGGGAAGAGAGAAGGAGGGCACATGTCAGCTCTAACAAAATAAAACTCTAACAATCTGCTTCAAAGCTATGGCACAGAGTACATAGCAGGGAGGTTACTGCAGGAGACTGTCCATTTCCATTCTGGGGCTCTTGCACCCGCAAGACAGGACACGAGGGAAAAGGGAATCCTAAGAGCACAAGGCCTGATAGGACAAAACAGGGCTGTATTTCACAGAAAACACGCAGGTTAGCTTGTCAGGAGCAGTTGTCCTGGTATCCCTGCTTTGCTAAGTTGTCAGGACCTGGGATATATCACAAGGCACGATCAGAAAAGAGAAACTCCACTTCAGGACCTCAAGATGACCATGCCAATGTGGGGAACTTTAGGGAAGCCGCTACTGAACGAACCTCCACCCTTAAAACCTGCGTTTCCTGGAGGCCACGGCCTCCTGCCTGGACCCGCCTCTCAGATTCTGGCTCCCCATCTTCCAATCCAAGATGGCAACAACTCCCAATTGAAGCTCATAGCCCATTGGCTCGGCACACTCTTCCTGATCAGGTGTAAGAAGTCCCACTAATGCACCAAGAAGGGGTAGAACTACAAAGGTGTTCAGTAGTGACTGGAACTCTGCTTGTGCAACCCGTCCAGCCCTGCTTCTGGGCTTATGCCTCAGCTTGGACCTTAAGAGCTTCTCTGCTTTCTCAACAGCTGTGTCCAATAAAATCACTTTTAGTCCTTGCAGAAGGTCAGGGAGTCTAACACCACTCCCCTCAACAAGCTCAAGCACGTGGAATCGTTCCCAGATGTTAACATCCCATTCAGCAACTGCAGCATTTGAAAGCTGTGGGAATGAATGCTTGCGGTATGGGGGTGATACATTGAGGGGGAAAGAGATCAAGGTTGAACCACTTGGCCCCAACCCTTCATATGAGTGGGAGAGAGAATATCCAGGCTCTGGCTTCTTAATGACACGGTCACTAAAGGCAGGAAATGTCAGACCCGATCCCACTTATTTGCCTTTAATTCCTGTGGAGAAAGCGGAACTCTTGGAAACAGGGTAGCAACAAGAGCAAGGAGTCACTGTGCACAGAGCACGTGGACACATCCTGCTCCATAAGTCACAGCTGACTATGGTGACCCTGTGGGGTTTTCAAGGCAATCTACGCCGAGAGGGGATTGAGACTGCCTGCCGCTGCTTGGCAACCCCGGACCTCCTTGGTGGTCTCTCGTCCAAGTCCTAGCTGTGGCCGACACTGCTTAGCTGCTGGGATCTGCGGAGCTTGGGCTGGTCTGGGCTATCCAAATCAGGACAAGGCTGGAAAGATATTTTGAACTCTGGCCTTCCCAGTCTACAGAATCCTTCCCCTCTGCTTGTCCCCAGGGAATCAGCAAGGCTTACCATCCAATGTGCAGAGTGCAAACAGGCCTGAGCCACTGCGCTGTTTGGTACCCCCTGAAGAGACAGAACACAAGTAGGTACAGTTGAGAAAGCAGCAGAACCAAAGCCTTCTGCATTGTGAGGGTCAATGGCTAGAAAGCAGTTTCCCCATCCCTTTGCATTACAGAGCAGTGGCCAGCAAACTCCTCTGTCTTTGGAAGGGCTCCGGCTCATGTCTTTCCCATTCACACTGTACCTTCCAATGGCTTTCAAATTTGTATTTGCTGCCTTTGCTCCAGTGCACAAGGGCAGGTAGAACATTTTAAGATCAAAATAATTTCACTGTTTCTACTGTCTCTCAAGCAAAGTACTACTTCTAACCAGATCCTTCCATTGCTATAAAATGTGTACAACATCAACATTTCAAGACAGAGCCCTGCAGGCAAACGGGAAAAGCTCAAGATGCAAGAGCAGGAGGAGGGCCGCGCCCGAGAACAGAGCTCAGGTGGAATTGAAAGTGGACAATTCAGCTTTTCACAACCTGCTGCAACACAGCAGAACGGGGCAGGTTTGAAACAGCTGCCAGTCTGCTCGTGGCCCCCTGGACAAAGAACAGGTCACCACATTTAAAAAAAAATCACATAATAACAAAAATGGACTGCTGACCTTGGTGAGATCACTATTTCAATACTTAGATGAGAGAGAATTCCAAAAAGCAGACAATCAAGGGGGCTCTCAACAGCAAGCCAAGAGCAGAAGACTCAACGAACGCCCAGAGGAGGATGAGGAGGCCACCTTCTGCCCCAGGAAGAGGGCTGTGGCGAGAGTTCCAGTGGCACGGAAAGAGGCCCTTACTCCCAGGCAGCCCCACTGGAAAGCCAACCTCAAGATGGAAGGTCCATTCTAGGCTGGAAAAGTTGGCCCGCCAGACTGGCCCATGCAAATGCCAAAAGGAAGGAAGAAATCCATGAAAAACCTTTTCCAGGATCAACTAAGTCACCGCGAAAACCTCTGCAAGCATTCAAGCTTACAAGAAATCTACATCATGCTGGATGTTACAAAAAGTGAAAGAGGCCATGTTGTTACAACCTGATCTCGCAGACACCTGTAAGCTGTATGGAGGCGGATACCTTACGTTGACAGCTGGGGTGAGGCTGCTCTCTGAAGTTCCGTGGCTGTGGAGTTGCTTGGGCTACGCAAGCATTGTCAGGATGCCATTCCTACGGGGGGAGGGGAGCTGTGGGGATGAGCTTTGCTTTCGATTCTTGCCCTTGAAGTTCTGGGATTGAATCTGACTCTCAGGCTGGACTCTCACTGCTACTTTGGTTCACACGAGGGTGGGGATGGCTGCATCATATTATCAACAGTTTGGGCGCCATCTCGCCAGAACCGACTTCTGCTGTTACTCTGCCGTCATGAATAAAATCCTTGAACCCACCAAGCGAGTTGTTCTGCGGACAGAGAGCCTGGCCATTGTACAGGTCCTCTGGAAGAAGCGTGGGGTCACCAGGGACTCCTGTCCCAGGTGTGTGTTGTCTGCTCTGACTCCATCTTGGCTAAATTTGCTTTGCCAAACAACTGAGGAGGCAGCAAGGCCCTGCTTGGCAGAAGTGACCGTTGCTTCTCAGGCTGTGCGAACGAGTGGCTGAGGCTCTGGTTGATGCATGCCCAGCCACTGCCAGGAGGACTTGCGAAGCAACAGACCCACCCAGGCTTCATCCGCAAGGGCAAGCCTTCCTGAGGACAACATCTAATTGTTATCCAGTAAAATTACAAAGTAGGATCCAACTTACAGCAAACTATTCAAATCAGGGTCAAGAGAGAAGCCGTCCTCTGAGGAAAGTACCACTTAACCCATATTTATTTTGCTCTGACTTGTTAGCAGCAGACTGAAGCTACTGCTCCCCCATCCCCCAGGTCCTTTTCCAGGCCTGTGAATCAGGGAATCCTCCAAAACCAACAGCCCAAGACACAGGGGGCCCCACACCTCTGCTAAGCATGGGCTATGCTAGGAAGCCAGGCTCCTCTCCCACCCCCTTCTGCTTCTCTTTCCCCACCCATCACCTGCTTCTCCTTGTGCTATGGATGCATGAGGGCCTTGCCACTGGCATGAAGATCTACACTGCTGAGCAAGTGTGCCTGTCCCAAAAGGTTGTCTGTGTTTTGCCTCCGTAGCTCCTGCTCTCTCAGCTTTGTTTTGCCTCCCACAAAAGAGTGTCACTTGTAAACCACCACCAGTCAAGTCCAAGCAAGGCTGGAGGGAGAAGGCAATGGGGAAGGGATCCCAGTGAAAAACCAGGGGAAGCTCATGGCATTTGAGAGAACAGAAGCAACTTGGATGACTGAAGAACACCACAGCTCGGCTACCATGGGGAGCCAGAGGCAGCACAGGCGGAACTCCCACCCTGCAGGTACTTCACTGGCTGCCCATCAGTTACAGGGATCAGCTGTCCCATTCAAAACCCTTCATAGTGCTGAAAAATACCACTGGGCGTGAAGTAGGCACAGAGGAGCTGGGGAGTAACTCTGAGAATGTGACATCAGAGCCTGGCAAGGTCAGTTGGTGGTGATAACCACCAAGCACCCCAGGTCAAGAGGCGGAGTCACGGAGGTCACATGAGCATCTTACATTTCACACCCCTGCTAGAAGTTAGACTGCACCTCCACTCACATGCAGTGCCCGAAGAGGTATGCAGGCGACGTAGCATGTATAGAAGGGGGGCAAACAGTGATGTCAGTAGCTCTGTAATCAAAATAGAACATGGCAGACTGTAGAAATGTAGAGACCTTGAGTGGTTTTGAGGCTTTTGCCTTTTGTAGTGCTTAAAGAAAGCTCAGAACATTCTGAAAGACCCGTCTCACCCGGCATACTCTTCTTTTGAAATATTACCATCCGGCGGACAATATAGGATCATAAAAACAAGGACAACCAGGCTCAGAGACAGCTTCTATTCTAGATCTGTGGCTGTGCTGAACTCCACGGTGTCACGTTGACATGGCTGTGGCCGCGTAGGGATGGTTGGAAGAGGGATTGTGGAAGACGGGGCGTGAGGACTTCAGAAATGTGCATCAAGGGATGTTTGTATTTTCGTTGAGTGTGCACAATGACATTAAAGTTTACCTTATCTTATCTATTTGACAACTGCCAAATAAAAGACTTAAACCTCTCGCCTTTAGTGTGGTATACTAGGAGCACTGGTGCCAAGACCTGATCCTGGTATCCCTAAAGTTGTGCTATCAATACAATCACAGAATCACAGAGTTGGAAGGGGCTGTAAAGGCCATCAATGCAGGGTCAGCCTAGAGCAGGGGTCGGGAGCTGCGGGAGCCGCAAGCGGCTCTTCACTGCTTCTCCTGCGGCTCCCAGCGTGGCTGCCCCTTCCCGGGCAAGCCCAGGCAGAAATTAAAGGCAGCGAGGCAAGCAGGTAAGCGAGCGAGCGAGCGGAGCGGGGGCGGGGGCAAGCGAGTGGGCGGGAGGCGGGCAAGTGAGCGGGGGGTCGGGTGGGCGGGTGGGCAAGCGAGCGAGGGCGAGCGAATGGGCGGGGGAGCAAGCGGGTGGGCGGGCAAGCGAGTGAGCGGGGGCGAGCGAGCAGGCAGGGGAGCGAGCGGGAGAGTGGGCGGGCAAGTGAGCGGGGGGGCAGGCAAGCGAGCAGGCGGGGGGGCAAGTGAGCGGCGGGGGAGCAGGTGGGGGGCAAGCAAAGCCCGAGGCGGCCAGTGGGGGAACGAGGAGCAAGTGAGTGGCGGGGCCCGAGGGCAAGCGTGAGAGGCGGGAAGCGAGGCGGGGAGCAAGCAAAGCGGTGAGTGGAGTGGAGTGGGGAAAGCAGGTGGGGGAGTGGGGGCAAGCGGGCAGGCAAGTGAGCGGGGGGGCGAGCAAGCGAGCAGGGGGCGGGTGGGGGGGCAAGCAAGCGAGCGGGGGAGTGGGCAGGGGGGCAAGCAAGCAGTGAGCAGGAAAGCGGGTGGGGGAGTGGGGGCGAGCGGGCGGGGGGGCAAGCGGGGGGCGGGCGAGCGAGCCAAATGGCTCTTTGAGTGAAAAAGGTTCCCGCCCCCTGGCCTAGAGCATCCTGGCCAACTGCTTGCGGACTGCCAGTGAGCAGGAGTTCACCACCTACCAGGCACCTGATTCCACTATTGCACAACTCTTACTGTGACAAGAATGTTCTTAACATCCAGTCCCTTTTGTCCATCATTTAGACCAGGGGTCCCCAAACTTTTTAAACAGGGGGCCAGTCCACTGTCCCTCAGACTGTTGAAGGTCCGGACTTAAAAAAACCTATCAACAAATTCCGATGCACACTGCACATATCTTATTTTGAAGTAAAAAAACCCCTCAGACGCTGCCTAATTGCCAAAAATCCTACAAAGGTTTCAAAAATACTGGAGCACCAGACCGCCACGCCTGCTCTGGGTGCCATCTTTGCCAACTTCTGACACCCCCCCCCCCCTGCAGGCAGCAGTGACTCTGGAGGGTTCCTTTCCCAAGGGATTGGCATAAGGTAACCCAGCAAACTTTCACGGCGCATATGGGGGGAGGAACATAATGGAGGGACGGAAGGGAGAGAAAGGGAAATAAAGAGAAAGGGCAGCAGAACGAGCGGGGTGGAATGTAAGGAAAAACAGAATGGGGGGAAAGAAGGGAATAGAGAGAAAGGGCAGAAGAATGAAGGAAATGGAGAGAACAAGGAGGGGAAATGAACGCAGCCAGCTCCTAAGTTTTTACCTCGGTCCACTCCTTGGCTCCTTGCCAGATGCAGGGCTCGCCTTGCAGGGTCGCAGTCGCGTGCCCCCCCAAGTGCCACTGGAGCCCACAGCCCGGCAGTGACCACCCCAGACCCAGAGTTCCTCTCCTTCTCCCTGCCTGCCACCCAGCTATGAGCTTGATTTTCCCTTGGTTCTTCAGCACGTGCTCCAAGCGCGCAGCCCCAGCAGAACGGCTGAAGGCACACGTGACACGCGGAGCTTCTGTTTCAGCGGGATCTGCTGCTGCTGCTGCTACGAGGCCCGCTCTTTTGCCCTGGCGCGGCCTGCAGAGCGCCCTGCCCAAGGATTCGCTTGCAGGATGAAGGGCAGAGAGCAGAGCTGGTGCCCGCAGACATTCCTGGCGGGAGGGGGGCCTGCAGCATCGCACGGGGACCGTGCCCGGGTCTCCACCCCACCCAACTCGGGCCTGGAAGCGCACCACCGAACTAGGGCCGTAGGAGGGGTCTGCTGCCTCTGCACAGCCGCCCCACCCCCCCAGCACTTTGAGGCTGTTTCCATAGTAGACACTTTCCTGCGTGTCTGAAAACAGACCAGCCGCCTGTGATCAAAGCGACGGCGGGGGTGGGGGGGGTGGGGTGGGGGGCTTTGGCCAAGGAGGAGCCAGAAGGATTCCTGGGGACCTCCCGGCCAACCCCCCCTCCGCAGGACAACCAGGTGCTGCCCTATTCCCACACCTCCCCCCGCTTCCTCCCACAGGCAAAGGGCCGCAGGAGGTGCCAGGGGTGCTGTTCCCGGCCGCTTCCAAGCTGGTCTGCTCACTCACATCCCCACCCGCCTTAGGCAGCGCCTCGCGCCAGCCCTCCTCGAGGAGTCTGCTGCACTCACGCGGGGACAGCCCTACCTCCCGCCCGCCCGTTGACCTCACCACTCCCCCGAGCTGGCCAGGGGCCTTCTGCAGCCACCCATGACGGAGGCAGGGCGCCGTCCTTGCAAAAGTCTTGCAGAACAATGCAGGCGGGACTCGGGAGGGATGCAGAGCATGCGGGCGGGAGGGAGGGATGCTCTGCAAGACTTTTGCAAGGATGGCAGCCCTCCTGGACCAGGACCCCCGCCCCCCCCCCCGCCTCCATCGCTCGCCGCCTGCCCCCTGGCAAGGAGAACACAGTGGGAGGGCCCAGTCAAACTCACCTCCAAAAGAGAGAAGGAAAAGGCAGGGTGCAAATTTATCCCTCTCGCTTCCCTAATTCAAAGCAGGGCGAGGAGGCGTCCTGGGAGAGGCGGAGGCCTCGTGTCTTCCCAGAAAGAGCTGGCGCGGGCAGGGGGCGTGGAGGGCCAGGTGGCTCCCAGTGAGCAGGTCACTCGTTGAGTGGTTTAGCGTGCTATGGAGGGGGGGGGTGAGTGGCAAATGGATCTGAGGAGGCCGTGAGGCAGAGGAGGGCCAGGCTGCTGCAAGCGCGCGGGTTCCGTTGGTGGGCTGGAGCATGCGCTGTGGGAAGGGGAGGGGGAAGGAAGCATCTCCTGAACTGGAATGCGGGGAGGCCTCAGCCGCCCCACCTCACCGCCAGACCCGCGCCCCACATCAACGGCCGTTGGGGCCGGTTCCTCCTCTCCCTTGAGCCCCCACTGCACGTGAATGGAGCCGTCGCTGCCATGCCCCGCGGGCCGGAAAAATGCCTTCAGGCCGTAGTTTGTGGACCCCTGATTTAGACCCATTGTCGCGAGTCCTGTCCTCTGTTGCCAACAGGAACTGTTCTCTGCCCTCCTCAAAGTGACAGCCCTTCAAATACTTAAAAGAGAGCAATCCTGTCCCGGCTCAGCCTCCTCTTCTCCAGAGTGGACATTCCCCAGTTTCCTCTGAGAGGCCCCTGATCATCCTCTGCACCCGCTCCATTCTGCCCACGTCCTTTTTGAAGTGAGGCCTCCAGAACTGCACACGACGCTCCAGGTGAGGACTGACAGATGCGGTGCACAGTGGGACTGTGACATCTTGTGATTGGGATGCTGATACACCCCGAGATTGCAGGAGCCTTTTTTGCCACTGCATCACACTGGCTGTTCATGTTTAACTTACTGTCCACCTGTATCCTAAGATCTTGTTCGCACACACTGATATTCAGTAGTGCTTCCCTCATCCAGAGGCAGACCTCGGCACTTATCCTTGCTGAACTGCATCTTGGTCACATCCGTCCACTTTTCCAGTGTGTTCAGATCTCACTGAATTCTATCTCCACATTCTGGTGTATCAGCTGCTGCTCCCAATTTGGTATCATCTGCAAATTTAATGAGCAGTCCCTCTACACCTTCATCTATCATTTATACAAATAGTGAAGAGTGCTGGGTCCAGAACTGAGCCTTGTGGCACTCCACGGGACACCTCCCTCCATTCGGATGAAATGCCACTGACTCTTCGAGTGTGGTTCCCTATTTGCTTATCATCCTGGAATCCAGTCCACAATCTTCTAGTTTACTGATCAGGACATCATGGGGAACCCTGTCAAAAGCTTTACTGAAATCCAGGTAACAACATCGACAGCATCCCTCGATCTAGTAGACTCGTAATGCAATTATAGAAGGAAAAACCTGCTGGGGACAAATCCGTGCTGCCTTCCCTGGACCAACAGGCTGTCCTTCAGATGCTTGCAGATCGATCCCTTCAAAACCTGCTCCAGTATCTTCCCTGGGACAGAGGTGAGACTGGCTGGCCTGTGAGTTCCCGGGTCATCCCTCCACGCCTTTCTCCACGCCTTCTGCTTGAGTTTCTCCATTTCCACGCAACAGTGGGCCTGTTGCCTCCTTCACCTTGCATTTGCTCCTCACATATCTGAAGAAGTCTTCCTTGTTGTAGCGAGTCTTACAAAGCATCAGCTCACTGTGAGCTTTAGCCTCTGTGATGGCTGACCTACAGTGTCCGGCAACCCACAGATATGCTTCTTCAGAGGTATCCCTGTCCCTCCATTTCTTGTACTTTTGCTGATTATGTAGTTCTCTTTTCTTCCAATTATAGAAGGAAAAACCTGCTGGGGACAAATCCGTGCTGCCTTCCCTGGACCAACAGGTTGTCCTTCAGATGCTTGCAGATCGATCCCTTCAAAACCTGCTCCAGTATCTTCCCTGGGACAGAGGTGAGACTGGCTGGCCTGTGAGTTCCCGGGTCATCCCTCCACGCCTTTCTCCACGCCTTCTGCTTGAGTTTCTCCATTTCCACGCAACAGTGGGCCTGTTGCCTCCTTCACCTTGCATTTGCTCCTCACATATCTGAAGAAGTCTTCCTTGTTGTAGCGAGTCTTGGTTCCCCTATCATACTTCCTTCTTGCTGGAAAAGCGGTGGCTTGAGCAAGAGCTCCTGTTTTAGGAGAGCTGACCCTTCCTTTCCTTTCCATCCATCTTGTCCACGGAATGACTCTCATTGTACCTCTGAGTTTACTAACATCTGCCCTACTAGAATCTAAAAGGCAAGCGTGGCTTCAAACTTCCTTGGTCCCCCACAGCAAAAACGATTCTAGAAGGACAAAGTCACTTCTCCCCAAGGTCCCCATCTCTTGTCTGAGCACCTCATAGCTTCCTCCACCATTTAATGAAAGAAGTTGTCAGCCAGGCAGATCGGGAACTTGTGTGACTGTGGATGCTTTTCAGAGTTAGTTCCCCAGCACACAACAGCGAAGTTAAAATCACACGTCATGTTTTCTGGATGCTCTGTCAAGCTGTTCGAGGGGGACACCATCCTCCTCCTCACCCTGGTCAGGAGGTCTGTAGCAGACTCCAGCCACGATGTGGTGCATCCTTCCTTCCCTTATCTTCTTCCAGATACTTTCCACGGTGATGTCCCCCTCCTCCAGTGTCTCCTGACAAGCAAACCCTCTCATCACATACAGGGCCAATCCGCCTTCTCTCCGACCCTTCTGGGTTTTTTTTGAACAACTCAAATCCATGTACCCCGACAGCCATTGCCTCGGACCCTCCTATCTGCGAGACCGCATCACCTCCTATGTTGGACTGTGACAATTCTGCTCATCAGGTGCCAACCTGCAAATGGACAAAATCAACAACTGCCTGTACTGACCTGTCTGTCAAGACCAGCTGTTTTGCTGAATGGTCTTGCCATGTCTCCAGGGGAGGCCAGGAGGTTGTGTCTGTCTGTACTGAGTTCTGTGGTTTAAACCAGAGCTGGGCTATGTAGGAATGTGTGGGTTTCACTGCAGCGCCTTTCTCAGGCCGGGCACCTGCTTCTTTATCTGGGGGTGGCCTTGAGAAGTAGCTTTTCTGTTGTGGCCTCTGCCTTGTGGAGCAGCTTGCCTAAGCAGGTCAAGGCGGCTCCCGCGCTCCCATGGCTTTGTGTAAACAATGCAAAACTGAATTTTCAGGAGGGCTTTTCTATACAGGCAACAGAGACGCACCAAACCAAATGAACAAGTTACTTGGAAAAATTATTAGAGACTGTGGTGTGCACTACTGCGTGTAGTCTGCTGAAACTAGAATCCTACTATGCATCTTTGCATCATTTAATCTGTCATATTAATGCTTATGCTTTATTCAGTTCTGTTTTTATACTTCTGGTTGGTTCTACAACCCTAATCCGACTGCACTGTTTAATAAATGTTCTACCCATCAATTGTATTTCCTCTGTGTAATCTGCCATGAATCCACATCAAAAAGGTAGATATTACATTAATTACATTCATGTAAAAAAGTAAGACCATGAGCCCGGAATTCATGGACAGGCGGTGCCGAGGCTGCTTCTTCGTTTTGCCAGGTCCAGAATTTCTGCCACTCACCTCTGCCAATGTTGCCAACAAGATGAGTTGAAACGTTCTTGTTATGAATTCTACCTGATGTCTGATGGACAATCACATCCCGAACTGGGGTTTCCCTAGAAGAAACCAATGCCTAAAGTTATACAGGATATCTGATTGGAATTACACAGCTTTAAGGTGGACAATGAAAAAACTACAATTATTAAAATGTTTTGATTCCTGGGCTTAACCATCAATCAAAAGCTACACTGCATCCAAAAAATCAGAGACTGAGCTTAGGAAGCACAGCTATGAAGAAACCAGAAAAGACCCTTTTGTAAGGAGTTGTGGCTAGATACCAAGATCACAATGATTCATACTAATATTGTATGCTCCATTATGGCTATGAAAGTTGGACAATGAAGACAGCTGACAGGAAGAAAACTGATTCACTTGAAATGTGGTGCTGGAGAAGAGTTTAATAGATACCACGAATCACTAAAGGTAAAAAATGCTTGCTTAACTGGGTGACAGTTGTGTTAAGAAGACAGAAGTTACAGCAAGGAAAATGGTGGGACTTTTTGTCTACTTCATAGCACAGGTCCACACAAGCACCACCAGGAACTTGAAGAAGAGACAGGATGTTTACGAGGCTGAAATGGAGTGATACTTTCTGATACAGGGGAAATGCAGAAGAGGAGTAGTAGTAGTAGGAGTTTGGATTTATATCCCCCCCTTCTCTCCTGTAAGAAGACTCAAAGAGGCTTACAATCCCCAATCCCTGCCCCCGGCCTCAGTGCTTATAAAAGCAGCTCACCAAGGTCGAGGATGGCAAACTCCCCTGCCCTACCCTCCCCCGCCGCCCCACCAGCTGGGCTCCCAGCCGGCAGCCAGCAGCCCCTTCTGCCCTCCCCTCTGGGCAGAGGCGTAGCTAGGGGAAATGGAGCCCGGTGCAAAATCTGAGTTTTGGGCCCACCCCCCCAATGGGTGGGGGTGGATTTAAAAGGAGAATCTGGGGAAATTCGGGGTGTGCCTGCTGTCAGGGGTGCAATTGTTAAGCTAGCAGCACCGAACTTTTGAAGTGAGTATCTTTAAGAGACTCTCCTAATGATACCACCCAGGTTTGGTGAAGTTTGGTTTATGGGGTCCAAAGTTATGGACCCTCAAAGGTGTAGCCCCCATCTTCTATTAGCTCTCATTGGAAACAATGGGGGATAAGGGCACTCCCTTTGGGAGTCCATAGCTTTGTACCCCCCAGACCAAACTTCACAAAACCTGGGTGGTATCAGTAAGAGACTCTCCTGATGATTCTACCCAGGTTTGGTGAAGTTTGGTTCATGGGGGCCAAAGTTATGGAACCTCAAAAGTGTAGCCCCCATCTTTTATTAGCTCCCATTAGAAACTATGGGGGATGGGGACACCCATTTTGGGAGTCCATAACTTTGGACCCCCTGAATCAAACTTCACCAAACCTGGGTAGAATCATCAGGAGAGTCTCCCAACAAATCCCTGAAATTTTGGTGCTTCTAGCCTAAAACCAGTGCCCCCTGCAGGCCAAAAACCAAAAAACACAAAAAATACAAAAAAACTACAAACGGGGCGGAGTTTCGGACATGCAATGGGGGGGTTTGAACCCGAGAACCCACCCTTACCTACGTCCTTGCCTTCCCCCCCACGACAAATATCCTGTGAGGTAGGTGGGGCTGAGAAAGCTATGAAGAGCTTTGACTAACCCAAGGTCACCCAGTTGGCATGTGTTGGACAGGGATGTAGGTGTAGAATTTTTATGGGGTGGGTTCGGGGGGCGGACCCTACCCCAACCACCCCTGGGGGAGTGACCCCATCTCCCCAAGCCCCTCCTCCAGCCTGCAAACCAGCAGGAGCTCAGGAAAGAAAGTCTCGCCTCTTGTGAGGCCTGCTTTGCAAGAGGCAAGACTTTCTTTCCTGGGCTCCGGCTGGCTTGCAGCTTGCAAATGTGCGATGCGGGCTGTGCCTGTGTGGGCGCACAGGAGCACCCGCCCCTGCTGGACATGCAATGGGGGGGGTTTAAACCCGATAACCCCCCCTTACCTACGTCCCTGGTGTTGAAGTGCACAGGCTAATCTAGTTCACCAGATAAGCCTCCACAGCTCAAGTGGCAGAGTGGGTTCATCAGATAAGCCTCCACAGCTCAAGCGGCAAAACCAGTTCCCCAGATTAGAGTGCACCTGCTCTTTAACACCATCCCACACTGCAGGTCCAGCTAACAATGTATGCAGATGATCTGCTCTTGTGAAGACAGATTTGACAAAATGTGTACAACTTTCAAAATGTAATCAAATTTCTAGTCTTAGGGTAAATTGCACAAAATCTAATATGCTTTGCTGTAATATTCTGTTGGCACCGTATGTGCAACGTAGCAAGCTACTCAAACATCTGGTATATCAGGAGGCAACAGTAGGCATGAAAGAACCACACAGAAACAGCAGGTCTTGTTCCAAACAAAGGAAGGCTTTATCTTCAGTTTCAAACAACAAGAACACAGTGCTGTACAAAATATTTCTTCCGGTAGAACAGTATTACACGTGACTCACACTCCACCAAAATCACTAAGCAGAAGAAGCAGGAGTGGATTCTGTTTAGTGACATAGTTGTCTCCACCGATCATATTTCAGGTGATCTCATCTGCACCTGGACTGACGCAGGCTGACCTTTAAGTCTTTTTGCTGACATACACATTCCTCAACTCAGAATATCACTTTGTTTTTAACATTTCCCCCTATAATTCAACTGAAATCCTCTCAAACCCTAAATATGCCACCAGCATACAAGAGTTTTAGATACCTCAGAATATCCATCCCTAAAAATGTAAACAGAACTTATCAACACAATCATATTAAAAATGTGGAATCAGATATAAAAGGATCTTATGAAATGGGCAAAGCAAAAACCACCACGTCTACTCAAGCTGCTATGATCAGAATGTTTGTTTTTCCAAATTATCCTTTCTATTCCATGTGTTACCTCTTCATATTTCACAAGAACATCTGAAAGATTGGAAATTAAGACTAGACCAATTTATTTCTAATCCTAAAAAGTCAAGAATTCTAAAAAGTCAAGAACTCCTCAGGTAACACCCTATTTGAGAAGAAGGATGGGGTATTCCAGTTCTCTATCCCTACTATGATTTATATCAATTGAGTAATCTAATCTCTTATTTGTTCTTCCCAAGGAAATAGCTTGGCTATACAAAAATGTAATTTTTTTTGGGGGGGGGGGGTTTCAGTTATTATATGATAGTGTCTGAAGAATTGCTTAAAATCCTTTATGGCCCTATACTGGTATGGAAGAAATGGAAAACGGTATTTACAACCACAGACCTCTCCACTGACTCCCACTGGACACCATCCCAAATTTGCTTCAGCAAAAAAAATGTTTTTTAGATGTAGAGATTCCTTTATAAATCAAATAACATTTATGGATGCAAATACTATGCTTGTTAAAGATTTTTTTTAGTAGTTGGAGTATTAACATTTGGAAAGATATTGAATAGTTCTATCAGAGGATATATAGTTTTTTGTCTTTTTAAAAGAAATGAACGTGTAAAGTCTCAGCCATCTTGGAGGGAAGGACCCCTTGTTTTTTGTTCTGTGTTTTCTTTACCATAACTTGATGGTATTATCTTTTATACGGTGTATGAGATTACTGTATGGTTCTTTTCTTTCTTTTATTGTATAGTTCTGTATGTACATGAAAGAACTGTTTAGCCACGGTTTGCTCAGAACAGATATAACATTTCCTGGTTCATGCAAACCCACTTTAAATCATGATTTCAGATCCTGGTTTGCAGCCAATCTTTAGCTATGGTCTATATGGTTCATTAAGAACATAAGAATATAAGAACTAGCCTGCTGGATCAGACCAGAGTCCATCTAGTCCAGCACTCTGCTACTCACAGTGGCCCACCAGGTGCCAGTGGGAGCTCACATGCAGGAGGTGAAAGCAATGGCCTACTGCTGCCACTCCTCCTGAGCACCTGGTCTGCTAAGGCATTTGACCGTCAGAAGTCAAGGAGGGGATCCAGATTGGTAACCATAGATGGAACTGCTCCAAAGATATGTCCAAGACACTTTTAAAGCGCCGGGTTGGTGGCCATCACCACCTCCTGTGGCGGCATATTCCAGAAACACCAATAATCGCTTTTATTAGTCCTAATTCTTAACGCAGCATTTTCAATGAATGCCCCCTGGTTCTAGTATTGTGAGAAAGAGAGAAAAATTTCTCTCTGTCAACATTTTCTACCCCATGCATAATTTTATAGACTTCAATCATATCCCCCCTCAGTCTCCTCTCCAAACGCAAGAGTCCCAAACACTGAAGCCTCTCCTCATAAGGAAGGTGCTCCAATCCTTCAATCATCCTCGTTGCCCGTCTCTGCACTTTTTCTATCTCCTCAATATCACTTTTTTGGGGTGGCGACCAGAACTGAGAACACAGTACTCTCCAAGTAGGTGAATTAGCACCCCGGCACTTTATAAGGGCATGACAATCCTTGCAGTTTGTATCGAATTCCTTTCCTAGTTATCCCCAGCATAGAGTTTGCCTTTTTAGCAGCTGCCGTGCGTGAGTTGATACTCCCATGGAACTATCGGCTAAGATGCTTTAAAATACTTTCCTGGTCTGTGACTGATAGCACTGACCCTTGGCCAGCTTGTATGTGAAGTTTAGATTTTTTGCCCCTATGTGCATCACTTTGCATTTTGCTACTTTGAACTGCATTTTGCCATTGCTTAGCCCAATCGCTGTTTGTCAAGGATGAGCTTGGAAACAACGCCAATCCTTTGTGGTTCCCACCACCCTACATAATTTGGTATCATCTTGCAAACTTGGCCACCACGCTACCCACCCCTACTTCCAGGTCATTTATGAATAAGTTAAAGAGCACCTGGTCCCAAAAGCGGATCGCTTGGGGGACACCACTCCCTACATCTCTCCATTGTGAGAACTTCCACATTTTATACCCACCCTTTGTTTCCTGTTCCTCAACCAGTTTTTAATCCATAGGAAGACTTCCCCTCCTACTCCTTCATTGCTGAGTTTTCTCAACAGTCCCTAGTGAGGAACTTTGTCAAAAGCCTTTTGGAAATCCAAGTAGACAATGTCCACTGTGGTTTCCCCTTATCCCACATGCGCTGTTTATACCCTCCAACGTTTGGCAAGACAGGACTTGCCTCTGCAAAAAAGCCATGCTGACTCTTCCTCAGCAGGTCTTTGCTTTTCTACATGTTTTATAATTTTATCCTTTAATGATAGATTCTACTAATTTACCAGGAACAGATTGTCAAACTGCAGTAGCACTGTAATTTCCTGGGTCCCCCCTAGACCCTTTCTTAAAGATTGGTGTGACATTGGCCATCTTCCAGTCTTCAGGAATGGAGGCAGATTTCAGGGATAAGTTGCATATTAAAGTGAGAACATCAGCAATTTCATGCTCTTGGATGAATGCAATCTGGGCCAGGGGATTTGGTAGCATTTAGTTTATCAATGGCTGCCAGAACTTCTTCCTTGTCTACCACTATCTTCGCTAGTTCCTCGGATTCACCTCCTAAGAAGCTTGGTTCAGGTGCAGGAATTTTCCTCACCTCCTCTTGGGTGAAGACAGATGCAAAGAATTCATTCAGCTTCTCTGCAATCTCCCTCTCGTCTTTTAGCACACCGTTTGTTCCTTCGTCATCCTAAGCGAGACCTACCCGCTTCCTAGCTGGCTTCCTGCTTTTGATGTACTTGAAGAACTGTTTGTTGCTGGTCTTGATGTTCGCAGCCATGCGTTCCTCATAATCCTTTTTTTGCCTCCCTTAAAGCTAACTTGCTTCTCTTTTGCCACCATTTGTGTTCTCTCTGGTATTCTTCATCAGTTAAGTTGGACTTCCATTTTCTAAAAGACATCTTTTTTTTCCTAATAATTTCCTCAACTTCCCTTGTTAACCATGGTGGCTTTCTTTTGGACTGGGCGCTGCCTTTCCTAACCTACAGAACACATTCCATACATGTGACACTCAGTGCAAAACACTGGAAAGCCCCCATCCCCCTGCTGGCTTCCTGTCTTCATATCTAATTTTGTTTAGATATTCAAATACTGATTTTAATTAGTGCCTCCCTCTTAAGGTTTCTATACCTTCTACTATCCCTTAAAATATGTTTTATTAAGTAAAACACTCAGCCCTTTCTGGCCCACTCCTCTTCTCCACTGCTCTTCTTTTCTGCTGGTTCCAGAGACTAACTGAAAAGATTTAAAAATCTGAGAAGCCCCACCCCTCAGCAGCTCCACCAATCAGCAGCCCCAGGACAAGGAGAAAAAAGAGAAAACCCCTGTTTAAGATACACTGTTTAAAAGATGTGGCTTTGAGAAAAGCCCTCTGCAAAGAAAAACCAGAGCTCACTCAGCCCTTTCTGGCCCACTCCTCTTCCCCACTGCTCCTCTTCTCTGCTGGTTCTAGAGACTAACTGAAAAGATTTAAAAATTTGAGAAGCCCCACCCCCCTTGGGTCCTGATCAGCAGCCCCAGGACAAGGGAGAAAAAAAAAAAAACCCCTGTTTAAAATACGCTGTTTTAAAAGATGTGGCTTTGAGAAAAGCCCACTGTAAAGAAAAAACCAGAGCTCCTCCTTTCTGGCCCACTCATGCTCCTCTTCTCTGCTGGTTCCAGAGACTAACTGAAAAGATTTAAAAATTTGAGAAGCCCCACCCCTCAGCAGGTCCACCAATCAGCAGCCCCAGGACAAGGAGAAAAAAAAGAGAAAACCCCTGTTTAAAATACACTGTTTAAAAGATGTGGCTTTGAGAAAAGCCCACTGTAAAGAAAACCCACAGCACCCTCAGCCCTTTCTGGCCCACTCCTCTTCTCCACTGCTCCTCTTCTCTGCTGGTTCCAGAGACTAACTGAAAAGATTTAAAAATTTGAGAAGCCCCACCCCTGAGCAGCCCCACCAATCAGCAGCTTCAACAGCCTCCACCAATCAGCAGCCCCAGGACAAGGAGAAAAAAAGAGAAAACCCCTGTTTAAAATACACTGTTTAAAAGATGTAGCTTTGAGAAAAGCCCTCTGTAAAGAAAAACCAGAGCTCACTCAGCCCTTTCTGGCCCACTCCTCTTCTCCACTGCTCCTCTTCTCTGCTGGTTCCAGAGACTAACTGAAAAGATTTTCACCAATACATTGTCACCAATACATCTAATTCTCAACAAAGCCAAATCTGTGGACACTTAAATCCACAGATCAGAACTGTAAAAAGACAAAACACATCTTTCTGCAAACTGGAAAAATGTTGCTGGTTTGCAGAAAAATCTGGAATCCTAACATATTGAAAGTCTGCCTCCCAAATAATAGAAATATTATGCTTGTAGCTTTAACAAATGAATACCCCTCAATGGTTACTGCTAGGCAACCACAACAACATTGTCAGACCTCCAGGCTTAGCTTCTGTCAGTTTTCAGCTGTGAAGGAGGATTCATTTGGGCCGGGCCAGAAAGCAACTAGTGGAAGTCTTGCTATCATCCGACCTGCATGTCTCATCCAGGCCCAGATGCTGGCTACTGTTCAAAAAAGCCAGTGTGGGGAAGTGGTTGACATTTTAGAGCAGCATCTGAAAGACCCAGGTTTGGATCACCACTACGCTGAGGAAACTCACTGGGTAACCTTAGGACAGTTACACATTCTCAGTCTAACTTACCTCACAGTAATGTTGTGAGGATAAAATGGATGACAGAAAAACGACGCAGGTTGCTTCGGGTCCACATTGTAGAGAAAAGTGGGGTATAAATGAATTTAATAAGTATTGTTGAAGTTGGGTGGCAGATAAAAGGTAGACTGGTTGGTAGATGGGAAGAAAACAGGAAGTATGGAAAAGGGAGAGGTTTGAGGGCTTTGGGGGAAGGGAAAGAGGAAATACTGGGGGAGGGGAAAATGAGATTCCCCCATAACTCCTTGTGGATCCCCCTCTTGTTTAGACATGTAAAAGTAATGATTAAGCAATGTCTACACACTGCATAATCCAAAGACACTACAATGACAAACACAGCCACAGTTCTTCCCCCCAAATTCAGTAACAACACATATAACCTAACTACAGAGATACTGCTAGAAGTGTCCCCACCTGCCTTCACTGGATACTGGAAGACTTACCGGCCAGCGGCAGCACTGTCTGCCTCCCCCTCTGCCGGTTGCTGGTGACCCACTTTCCAAGTGCAGAGAAGGATTGCGTAGCCACAGCCAGGCTGAGAAATGATCATCTCGGGAGCACCATCAGGGCCTGGATTCACAGACAGGCTGTCTACCTGTTCTAGCACAGAAAGGGAGAAACAACGCTAGCAGAAAATATCATTTGCCTTCTGGAAAAGAGGGAACAGCGAGAGCTAGTGAGAGCACAAACACCTGCCTCCTACAAGGATGGAAACTTGATCAGAAAAGAAAAAAACAAAGAAGGGTTTGAAATGACAAACTGCAGTGCCGATTGCATTACCTAGAACAGGCTAAACAGGTTCACAAGTTTCTAGGAGCAAGTCCGTGTAGTTGAGCAGGGTCACAACAATGGTAAAATCACAGAAATGCAAGCTAATTCAGGTTCCAGCTCTAAGAGGAAATGCCACACCAGGTCTCAACAGCTGAAGAAAGGAATCACATCTTTATCTCTCCAACCAGCCACAGCCATATGGTTTACTTACCATCCCTCCTCTGAAAAAAAACTCCAGGGCCCACATAATTCTCCCTAACAAGAGATCAGTCTACCAGCCTATGCTAGATATTGCAGCAAGTTCACATAGTTACCAATTAATAGAACAGCTAACTACCATAACTACTAATGATGAGCACATAACTACCAATAGCTAGCACAGCTCCTTGGTTATGGTTATGAAATGCACAGATACAGAATGGGTGACACCTGGCTTGACAACAGTATATGTGAAAGGGATCTTAGTAGATTGAGGGACGTAGCAAGTACCTGTCTATTCTGCATTGGTCAGATCTCACCTGGAACATTGTATACACTTCTGGGCACCACAATTCAAGAAGGATATTGACAAGCTGGAACGGGTCCAGAGGAGGGCAATCAAAATGGTAAAAGTTCTGGCGTCCATGCCCTACAAGGAGAGCGAGGGAGCTGGGTATTGTTTAGTCTGGAGATGTGAAGGTTAAGGGGTGACATGATAGCCATGTTTAAATATCTGAAGGGATGTCATGTTGAAGATGGAGCAAGTTAATTTTCTGCTGCTCCAGACACTAGAACAAGGAGTAATGGATTCAATGTACAAGAAAAGAGATTCCACTTAAAAATTAGGACAAACTTCCTGACCATCAGGGCTGTCTGACAGTGGAATAGGCTGCCTTGCAGTTTTGTGGAGTCTCCTTCTTTGGAGGCCATCTGTCGGGAGTGCCTTGATGGTGTGTTCCTGCATGGCTGCAGGGGGTTGGACTGGATGGCCCTGGTGGCTCCTCCAACTCCATGATTCTATGATTTGTTTTGAAAGTTGAATTTGGGGTATGTTAGGTACAGAAATTAAAGGCTCTATTTCACAGCTATGACAATTTGCACAGAACACCGTAGTTCTTTCAAAATCTGGCACCTATGTTATGCCCCCCCTCCCTTTGTGGGCCTTCAAGGGCATTTGGTGGCCACTGAGAAAAACATGATGCTGGCCTGGATGAACGACTAGGCCAGTGATGGCGAACCTTTTTGAGACCGAGTGCCCAAATTGCAACCCAAAACCCACTTATTTATCGCAAAGTGCCAATGCGGCAATTTAACCTGAATACTGAGGTTTTAGTTTAGAAAAAACGGTTGGCTCCGAGGCGTGCGTTACTCGAGAGTAAGCTTGGTGGTAGTCGGCTGCTTTGCTTTGAAGCAATCTGCAACTCTTTCAATGGGTGAATCACGACCCTAGGAGGGTTTACTCAGAAGCAAGCCCCATTGCCAGCAACCGAGCTTACTCTCAGGTAAAGGATCGCGCTTCAGTTCTTCGCATGAAAATCAGTGGGGTTTAACAGTGCTTAACAGGGTTACCTACACTGCTTCCCCAAAAGTAGGTCATAGGTTTAATGGTAATAATCGAGCCCAGCGGCCCAGGCCAGCCTAGATGGGTGTGTGTGTGTGTGGGGGGGGCACTCTGTTTGCATGCAGGGGTGTAATGAGGCAAAACATTTTTGCACCAGGTCATTGGCGCCTGCAGGTGGTGCATTTTTAGATATATCGGCACCAAAATTTCAGCGTATCATCAGGAGACTGTCCTTATGCTACCCCCCAAGTTTGGTGCATTTTGGTTATGGGGGGACAAAGTTATGGACCCTCAAAAGGGTTGCCCCATCTCCTTAGCTCTCATTGGAAAGAATGGGGGATGGGGGCACCCCTTTGAGGGTCCATAACTTTGGCCTTCCTGAACCAAACTGCACCAAACCTGGGGGGTATCATCAGGGCAGTCTCTTGATGAGACCCTGAAAGTTTTGAGATTGTGCCTTCAGAAATGTGCCCCCCCGCCCCGCCTGCAACCCCCATTGACAGCAATGCAGAAAACTCAACGCAGAACAAAGATTCTTGGACAAATTTCTGGGATGTTCCTGCAGGGGGCGCATTTTTGGACGTATCGGCACCAAACTTTCAGGGTATCATCTGGAGACTATCCTGATGGCACTCCCCAAGCTTGGTGCAGTTTGATTCAGGGGGACCAAAGTTATGCACCCTCAAAGGGGGTGCCCCATCCCCCATTCTTTGCTAAGGAGATGGGTGCTATCCTTTTGAGGATCCATAATTTTGGCCCCCCTGAACCAAACTCCACCAAGCTTGCGGGATGCCATCAGGACAGTATCCAGATGATACCTTGAAATTCTGGTGCTGATACGTCCAAATGAATCAGCAACATACCAGTTGGCTATCAAGAATCTTTATTCTGCGAGTTTTCTGCATTCTAATCCAATGGGGGTTGGAAAACTCTTCGAGGAGTAGTACATTTCTGAAGGCACAGTCTCAAAACTTTCATGGCCTCATCAGGAGACTGCCCTAATGATACCTCCCAGGTTTGGTGCAGTTTGGTTCAGGGGGGCCAAAGTTATGGACCCTCAAATCTGTAGCCCCCATCTCTCATTAGCTCCCATTAGCTCTCATTAGCTCCCATTAGCTCTCATTAGCTCCCATTGGAAACAATGAGGCACCCCCTTTGGGAGTCCATAACTTTGAACTCCATGAACCAAACCTCACCAAACCTGGGGGGTGTCATCAGTAGAGTCTCATTAAGATACTCTGAAATTTTGGTGTTGCTAGCCTAAAAACTGCGCCCCCTGCAGGCCAAAAATGGAAAACCACTAAAAATACCCCAAAACGACCCCTGCATTTTTGGTGCCCACCCCAAGGTGGCGCCCTGGGAAGCTGCCCACCTTGCCCAATGGGCATTACACCCCTGTTTGCGTGTGCCCACAGAGAGAGCTCTGAGTGCCACCTCTGGCACCCGTGCCATAGGTTCGCCATCAGTGGACTAGGCTGATCTGGCTATTTTAATTCAGCATCTACACGGATGTGGTTTTATCCCCTAGGTTGCTTCTTCTTGGTGTACCTGGGGCATCCTTGATTATGAAGAGCCTGTTTCTGCACAGGTATGCAAAGAAGAAGGCTGGTTTTTATACCCCACTATTACCTACCACAAGGAATCCCAAAGTGTCTCACAGTTGCCTTTCTTTCCCCTCCCACAACAGACACCCTGTGAGGTAGGTGGGGTTGAGAGAGTTCTGAGAGAACAGTGACTGGCCCGAGGTCACCCAATGGAACAGGGATGTGTATCTGAGTGAAAAAAATGCATTCTTGAAACTATGTATTTGCCAGATATAACCAATCAATGCCTCTTTGATATATGTAACCAGCCTTCTATATGTTAACACTGCCATCTGTGCATTCTTTCCTTGACCTGTGCTTTATGGCTTTGCATGCTTTGTAGTAAACTAGGCATTCCCTGCGTCTCCTGCCCCGTGAGAAAAGAGTTACAACTGCTATCCTGTTGTGGGCAGGAGACCAGGTGGCTCCTTTGCTATCTGTTGCTGACCTTGAGGCAGTCTCTGTTCCAGAGGTTACCTCTGGGAAGTTGAGAAGGGGGATCCGTTAGGGGATCTATGGGCTTGTAAATGTGTCAAACTCCCCGCTCAGACAATAACTCGCTTGAAGGGTTCAAAGATTTTACTGAAGACATGGGAGTAACAGCGAAAGACAGTTCTGGCAAAAGGGCACCAAAACTGTTGATAATATGTTGTAGCAAATCCCCCCTCCCATGTGAACGAAGACAGTAGAAAGAGCCCAGACTGAGAGCTTGTCCCAGCCACAGAGCTCCAAGGCCAGAGAAACAGATAAGCAGCACCCGCAAAAGCAAAAGCTCTCCCCAACACTTCCCCCTCGCAGCAAACGGCATCCTGACCAAGTGCCGGTTTCTTTAGAACAGGCTTTGCCAAGTACGGTGCTTCGAAACCTCATCAGTAAATGCTGCTGACTGATGCTTCAGAGTCCGTTTATTGTCTTAAGGTTCTGAGACCTAATACCAGCATATGTAGGAGTGGGGAGACAAACCTGGGTTACCAGATTAGAGCCCGCCATTCATGTGCAGGAATGGGGAATCAAACCCGGTTCTCCGGGCAAGATTAGAGCTCTCAACCACTGCGCCACCCTGGATCACACTCAGCATTTGCTACCTGTCCATCTAGCAGCCACTTCTTGAGCAGCACCAGTTGACCAGAAATATTCTCTGAACTCTCAGGTGAGTCTTCCCAGCGAAAGGCTCGCACGACACGGTCTGTATAGCCCACCACCAACTCATTCTTCCCATCTCCATCTGTTGACAGCACAAAACAGAGTCAAAAACCTCGTCTCAAGTCAGTATCGCAATATTACAATTTGTGCTCATGGCAGAGGCAGAAAAAGTGGCTCACGCCGTCACAAAATGCTACATTCCATAAACAAAGAAACTGAAGGTATGCAAATATATCCCATATAGCAGCAAAGCTCAATTAGTAAACTAATCAGTGGGTCACTAGTTTTTGTTAGTGGGAGAAGAGGAAGGCAGGCTTGTTGATGCCAATTCTGTTCTATTACAGAAAGGTGATCGATATCACTGACCAAGGACCCCAAGTAACATTCCTGACCAAGTCTCGGAAGAACAGCTGAGGTCATGACCAGAAGGGACACTTGGAGGGAACTCTGCTCCCACTTGGGCTTCTGCCGCCCCCCCCCCCCCGCATTTTACACCAAATTGCCTCCCCGTTTCTACATAGTGTGTGCCCCAAAGTCCTTGCTCACCAATGTCACTGATCAAAATAACTTTGGTGTTGGCAGGAATGTGCTGCTTGAATCCCAGCTTCTGGTCCTCAGTTGTTGGGGGCTCGTGGTGGCCAGAGGCATCCAGGTGCTTCACAGGTGGGGGAGTGAGGTCAAACAGATGAAACCAGCCTTCGGCACTCATTGCAACAATCAGGTTCTGACAGAGAAGTTTCATGATCAGTGAAGCAACACAAACAGGCAGCAGTTCTTCCATGCAGGACAGGAATGAGCGATAACAGTGAGGCAAAGCCTAACAAGGCTGCAGGGCCAGGTGAAGGAAGCCTGGGGGATTGCTGAAGCCTTGAGCAGAAACAGACGAGTGGAATCAGTCCCTGCACCAGCACCAGCTTTCATTTGGTGGATTCACATACAAAGCTTCTTGTATTTTATCAGGAGAAGGAGGAAGGCATTTAATACAACCTGTGTTCTAATAAGGCTCAGTTTTTCATCTCAGCCTTTGAGCTCAAAAGTCCAGTGATGAAACTTGAAAGACCAAACAAAGCCGAGCCAATATGTACAGTGCAGAGAAGGGCAACGAGGATGACTGAGGGACTGGAGCACCTTCCTTATGAGGAGAGGCTGCAGCATTTGGGACTCTTTAGTTTGGAGAGGAGACCTCTGAGGGGGGATATGATTGAAGTCTATAATATTATGCATGGGATAGAAAATGTTGACAGAGAGAAATTTTTCTCTCTTTCTCACAATACTAGAACCAGGGGGCATTCATTGAAAATGCTGGGGGAAGAATTAGGACTAATAAAAGGAAACACTTCTTCACGCAACGTGTGATTGGTGTTTGGAATATGCTGCCACAGGAGGTGGTGATGGCCACTAACCTGGATAGCTTTAAAAGGGGCTTGGACAGATTTATGGAGAAGTCGATCTATGGCTACCAATCTTGATCCTTCTTGATCTGAGTTTGCAAATGCCTTAGCAGACCAGGTGCTCGGGAACAGCAGCAGCAGAAGGCCATTGCTTTCACCTCCTGCATGTGAGATCCCAAAGGCACCTGGTGGGCCACTGCGAGTAGCAGAGTGCTGGACTAGATGGACTCTGGTCTGATCCAGCAGGCTCTTTCTTATGTTCTTATGTATATGCAGAGACATAGAACCATAGAGTTGGAAGAGACCACCAGGGCCATCAAGTCCAACCCCCTGCAATTCAGGATCACACAATTAAAGAACTCCTGACAGATGGCCATCCAGCCTCTCTTTAAAAACTCCCAAAGGAGATTCCACTACACTTCAAGGTGGTACATTCCACTGACAAACAGCCCTTACTATGAGGAAGTTTTTCCTGATGTT
Source organism: Sphaerodactylus townsendi (assembly GCF_021028975.2). Classification (NCBI taxonomy): domain Eukaryota; kingdom Metazoa; phylum Chordata; class Lepidosauria; order Squamata; family Sphaerodactylidae; genus Sphaerodactylus; species Sphaerodactylus townsendi. The sequence goes on from NC_059434.1 coordinate 846,039, forward strand.
TAGGTGGAATCTCTTTTCCTTCACCTTGAACCCATTACTCCTAGTCCTAGTCTCTGGAGCAGCAGAAAACAAGCTTGCTCTCTCACCAACATGACATCCCTTCAAATATCTAAACTATCATGTCACCTCTTAACCTTCCCTTCACAAAACTAAACATCCCCAGCTCCCTAAATCTCTCCTCGTAGGGCATGGATTCCAGACCTTTTACCATTTTGGTTGCCCTCCTCTGGACCCATTCCAGCTTGTCAATATCCTTCTTGAATTGCGGTGCCCTGAAGTGTACAGGTGAGGTCTAACCAATGCAGAATAGAGAGGTACAATTACATTCCTCAATCTTGATACTATAATCCCATTGATACAGCCCAGAATCACACTGCCAACTCATGTTCAGTTTGTGGTCTACTAAGACTCCCATCTCATAGAGCAGCCTTGCTAGAACGGTTCTTTTCAAACTGAAGGCAGGGCCACAGCAAGCACACAGGCGGCCCACAAAGGCAGGAAAGGCAGCACTTGAAAAATCTGCATAACAAAAAATGTCTCTAGCCTAATCTTTTTGCTGCTTCAAAGCCAGAAGAGAATGTTTCACCAGCAGGAAATCAATTACTCAGGTCCAATTTATTATTTATTTATTGAACCTATGCCACACTTTTCTCTCCAGCAGAGACCCAAAAAAAGTTTACACCGTTGTCCTCTCCTATAGTCATCATCAGAAGTGATATAAACCCCGGAAATTTGCACCATGACAATTCTCTGCACTTTTTTTTTATTATTATTATTATTATTATTATTATTATTATTATTATTATTATTATTATTGTTGTTGTTGTTGTTTATTTGTATTTATTGTTGTTGTTGTTGTTTATTTATTTATTTATTTAATGTGTATGTATTTATTATTATTATTATTATTATTATTATTATTATTAATAATAATAATAATAATAATAATAATAATAATAATAATAATAATAATAATAATAATAATGTTTATATACCGCCCTCCCCCGAAGGGCTCAGGGCGGTGAACAACATATAAAATAGAGCACATATATCAGATTAAAATCCGTTAAATATCAGTTAATACAGGCTCTAATGAATATAAACCCTACCACATTAAAATGCAGCACTTGTAGAAGAATCCTCTATTGAATGTCAGTGTGTCATTCTGGGTCTCTACAAGACTGGGAAGATGTCACATCAACGCCTGACAGGGACTGTACAGGATATTAGATTCAAGAATGTCAAAGTATAAGCTTTCAAGAATCAAAGCTCCCTTTGTCAGAGAGTGTCCCAGTCAGAAGATGGAAGGGGTGCTGTAAAGAATGTTCCTAAAAGATGCAAAGGTAGAATGCATATTGCAATCAGCCTGATTAGAGAAGAGGGAAGATTTGCTCGGGGACTGAAAAGTAACATCTGTAGTGAGATAAAAATCCCACATTACTATTCAGCCTGTGAAGTCCATTTGTGAATTAATCTCATTCATCAATCTTGTGCTGTAATTTCCCTTGGAAATTTCTTTGCCTCTGGACCACCATTCTTACATCAAAACTGCTGACCTAAGCGTCACTCAGTAAGCTTCCATAGCAAAGTTAAGGATGAAACTAACATCTGAACATTGGCTTTTGTGCAGTGGCTGCTGTTGAAAAGTAGTGAGTTATGCAAATCAGATGGTAGCAGGGTAGCCTGGCCCCCTTGATGAGTCCTCCCTCAAAGGCAAAACAGCTCTAGAAAGGGCCTGACACCTCAACCTGTTTTTATACTGGAAGAAACCAAGGCTGAAAGGCTGGCAATACTGTTGTAGTTTCCTGGCAATGGCCACTGACAGGGTATTTGTTTCTTAGAACTGCAAGTGTTCCTTCCATTCTTTTAGGGAGACTGGTCCCACTCAGTGCTTTTTTTCCCCTTGGATTTTTCACCACAAGCCCTGGAACTTTGGATTTCTAGAAGAGATCACAGCATCTATTCCACTTGGCTGCAGTCTCTAGATTTAAGCATCCATACATGGACTCACGTTCAGAATTAGATACATTGGTACTGTGCTGACATAGGGCAGTAGTTAAGTCATGGCTTCACTTACTATCCCCATACTTTGAGAGTGTAGGTAAAGCATGCAAACTGAAGGGCTTTTGATTGTAGAGTTCCTACCCAGGAGGTTCTGCAGATCTCTCTAGCACTGATGTTCAGGGGTGGAAGCACCACTTCTCTCAGAATGATTCTGACTGTCTACTTGCATACAGGTCCCACTGATTTCAACCGGACCCATTTCCTAATAACGGTATTACAGTGTGTAACCTGCACTCTCCTTGCAGCAACCTCATGCCGCGTCTGTTCTCAAGCGAAAGGCAGGGAACCAAAGGAGGCTGCAAGTCCAGCAACCCACACACTGAGCATTCCCTCGGACATGTTCCTTTTCCATAGCTGGAAAAGGAGCTGGAAGCTTCCAGACCACTAGACCAGCAATGACAGTGCAGCACTGCACACCAAGGAGACAAATACAAAACAGAAGAGAAAGTGTTTACCTTTCCTTTATTGCACACATCTCCAACACCAACACAGGTGAGCTGGAAGAGAATATTTTCTCTTAATTAATTCTAATACAAATGGTCAATGAAACAGTTTAAAGAAGAGTGGGAAAGACAGAAAAGGCACCCACCACTGGAACTAAAGAAACTAAAGCGAAGTGAATTTCTCAGCTAGAATAGGATTCCGAGAATCCCTACCAGGACATCCAAATTATCCCAAAGATTAATCAGCCACCTCCCCTCCCCAATGATGGTTTCCTTCCATGCACATGGAAAGTAGTTGGAGCAGCCAGCTCAGCTGCTGCTCCCCTCCTTTGGCTTACGCCTGGCTACACAGGCGAGATTCCAAGGAAATTGCAGCCAGCCACAAAGTCACCACTCCGCAAATTACAGATTCACGCTTTTGCACAGCAGCTCCGCTAGAGATAGAAGCACATCCCCTCCTCCCAGAGTAGGCTCTGGCCTAGTTTTCACAAACAACAGAGAAGGTCAGCACATGAACTGCACCCTCTTGGGCTGGATGTCTGAAGCTGCAGGTCTGAATTCCATCACACACAATTCCCTGCACAGAGAGGACGATATCTCTGCTTTGCAGGCAGGACCTCATCTCCAGCCGCAAAAGCATTTCATGGGGCCGGATTTAGCGGAGCCAGACCCCCGGGACTGATTGCGGGAGAATGGATTACCACAACACCCTCAGCCAAGGAATTACTTATGGTTTTGGACGCCATTGTCCAGGATGAGCTGTGCCACGGAACAGATGGCCGCTGGTGGGACCTCCAGGGTCCTTGTGGATTTCTTGTGGCCTTCCAATACCAGGGACACCCGGGTAAGTCACGTGATTGGGCGGGAGTCAGTGGGTGCTTTGCAATGGGGCTGCGCTTGTTGGGAGATCTCTGCAGGGCCGCAGCCCGAATTCTTCTCAGTGGGATCTCGGCAGAAGTCTGCTTCAGGCAACCGGCGCCGGGCTGACTCGGCCTTCCAGCCTCTCGAGGTTGGGGGGAAAGGGTCTGACCCTCTGGGGAGGACGGCAGCGTCCACAGATCCCGCGCCTGGCGATTAGTCGACGCTGTCCTTTATTACGGCGGGGTCGCTAACGGACGGTTACTTACGCCCAGGACTGATACGCCGACCTTACTGCTTTAGAGCCAGGCTGGCACCGCTCAAAGGGGCGCGCTGGCACTCCGGATTGCCAGCCGGACCTAATTCCCATCAGCCCCTGCCAGCATGGCCAGGAACCCCCCGGGTTTTCCGAGTGGGGAGGAAGTAGGGAGGCGCTGTGGACGCCACGAGGACCCGATACTGACCATGCCGTGGCAGAGGCGCAGCGCTGGAGACTACGCTCTCGTGGCTTACTCTTGTGAATAGAGCACCTTCCCGCCAAGGTCGCATACCACTTAATCGTTCAGCTGCGGCACGGGGGGGGGGGGGGGAGGGAGGCGGTGAGCGGTGAGCTGCCCCTTGGCTGACCCCCCCCCGCCCGCCCGCCCTCCCCCGCCCGCACCGACCGCGTCGTTGTCGGCGTCGCCCAGGCACACGGCGTGCGGGAACAGGCTGCCGCCCGCGAAGTCCAGCACCAGGCGCCGCACCGAGCTCACCGACCGCATCTCGCCGCCGCCGCCGCCGCCGCCCGAGGAGGGCGAGCCCAGCGCACAGCAAGCCCCGCCCCACCCCTACGGGTGCTGCCGGGGGTCATGCCGCGCTTAAGCTACTTATAACTTCTAGCCGGAGGGGCCAGGCCAAAGAACGGGGAAACCGAGCGAAATACCTCCTGGCAGGGACCCAGGTGCAGCTCCTCCATTATTAAAGTGCCAGCGCTGGCCGCCCCCTCGCTGGAAGAGGACGCCGCCCGCCCGCCCCGGTTGGCTGGCAAGGAAGGGGGGGGGGGGCTCGTTCCGCACGAGGCCGCTGCTGCCGGCGTGGACGCGCTCGGGCCTAGAGAGACCCCCCCCCCCCGGTCAGCTGCTGCGGGCACAAGGCGGGACTAGTTATTGCGGAGGGTCGGAGGGCCGCTGGCCAGGGAGAGCTGCTCCCGGGGGTGACGTTCGCTGCCAGCGCCCCCTCTCCTTCGTCATATGGCTGCCTTTCTCCAGCTCACCCCACAAAGGAAGCCGGGTCTAGGACTTGATACCAGGCGGGCCAGTGAGCAAAACCTGGGCTGGGCGGCCCTTCCTGCTTTAGGCCCACTCCACGCAAGGCTCGTGTGCCTAGATTCACAAGTAGCACTTTGGTATTCTGCAGGAGCAAGCACAAAATCGACTAAATCAACTTGGGACTGAATAGAAGAATACCACTTGTTTGAACCCAGGGCCATAATGACAGGCACAGTTGTACTGGATACATGCTAGCCAAATGGCCCTTTCCAACATTTCCCTCATTTGCATTAGATCACTTCTGACTGAGAATGTTGTTATAACTTCGGACAGGCCTCAGTATACACACTCCTATGGTGTAGGAATGAGCTTTATATCAAATGCAGGGACGGTAGAACATTTTGCATCTAAAATCTATCTTTGCACATATGTACAAATGCTTCCCCATCCTTTAGTGAAGCAGTCAGAGGAGCAATTCCTGGTCCAATGCTAGCCACTATACACTATGCTTTTCTCACACAATGAATCCCAATAGTCCAACCATCCTTTCGGGGGGGGGGGGGAAGGTGCAACAGCAGGGTTTGTTAATGTATTCAGGCACATTTCAGATGTTTGTTGAGGTGTACTACTGTTGTAGAATTCTTCCCTTCTCAATAGAGAAGGCTCACTTCTCTGACCGTATGCCTTTTGTTCCAAAGCGCTTCAGATTGAGATGCAACACGTTCATAGCTGCTAGAGCTCCCTTGCTCCCAATCCAAGAGAAGGATTTTAGGGTGTATTTTTTACCCTCAGTGCAAGGTAAAGAAGTACTCTGTGGAAATTACTAGTGGGAACTTGCTGACAGTATAGTGATGGAGGAACGGATGGATACATCATTTAAAATTTAAGGTATGTCCATTGTCTGTGATACCCAAATAGACATCTGCCTACTTATGGTTTTGACTTGGCTCCATCACATTTCAACCAAACAGAAAGAAGTTCACTTTAGCAAGTCTAGCTCACTTCATGGATGGGAAAGGAAATTAGTAATTGAAAACCAACATTTTGCCAAACAAACATACAATCCATTCAATCTTCTCAGGATTTTTTGGTGCTTTATTGCTCAAGCTTTGGACTTCAAAGTCTTTGCCTTCAGCAATGTGCCAAGAAGGAGGCATTACAAGAAGGGGAAACACTTGCCCATGGGAGGAAGAGGGCCTGCGCTGACAGGAAACAAGACGGAACAAGGCTGGAGCAGGAGGAGGGACACAGTGGTTGTCTTCGTTCACAAGTCTCCTGTACAATGACTTTTTCTTGCACGGATATGCCCACTACTTAAAAAAAAAAGTCAAGGGAACTAACTGAAGCAGCAGGATTGAGATCAGGCTGAGATGGAACGAGCACAAGAGAGAAGGGCCAGTGAGAGAAATGGACTCTAAGAGGGAGAGATCCTGAGGGAACTCCCCCAGAGTCAGAATGCAAAAATGAATAAATAAAAGTCCCTAAGATAACACCAGGTCTGTTCTGCCAACAATATTTCCTACACAGGCAGACACAAAGTGATACCACCGTCTCTGCCCCTTGTCCAGGGCGGATGGAAGGAATAAAGGGTCTAGGGTGTGGAAGCTCTTTAGGTTTACCAGGAGCTAGTGGAAGAGGATCTTACGTATCAGAAGAAACTTCATCAGCGATCTGTTTTTTTTCATCAGCTCCCGTTTTTGGTATCATCTTTCATGCCGAGGTCTTCTTTACGAGACTGTATCCCGGCTCCAGCTAGAGAGAGGGGGGAAAAGCCCAAAGTGAGAAAGACAGTCTGTTTGGCCTCCATCATGCTGTTTGTGAGGCAGGTTTCAAAGCTTGAGATTCAATAAATGCAGGTAACATGGACAAATACCAGCAACACTATCAATAGATCTAAAGCCCACCAGTATTAATATTCATGGCATAAAACAAGGATGTCTTGACCTAAATAAAGCCAACACCATCATATCTCTGAAGCAAAGCAGGGTGAGACCTGATTAGTCGGTCCAGGGCCACTATGCAGATGCAGGCTATGGCAAACCACCTCTGAAAACTTCACCAGGTGTCACCATAAATCCGCTTCAACGTAATGGCCATGAGATGAGAAGGTAAAGAGAGATTAGAATATAAATGGCCAGTCTGCCAGGTCACAGGAAAAGGTCACAATACACAACCCTAGAGCAATGACAGTAGTAGAATGGTGTTGGACTCCCCGCTACCGGATTTTCCATTGAAATCTGGATAGAGGCGAAATATTGAATTTCACTATCTGCCAGTCAAAACGCAAGCCCTTCGGGGATGGGGCAGTATAAAAGTTTAAGCAATAAATAAATAAATAAATAAGCATGATTCTGATTTACCTTGGTTTCTTTATCCGCAAGCCTCTGAAACATGTTGGCATACATCTTCTTTTCTCTCTCATGCTGCTCACGTATTTTCTGCTGACAAATGATCAGCTGAGCTTTTGCTGCTTTGTTGCTTGGATAGAGCTGCAGCACCTTCTGGAAATCCGCTCTGGCTAACTCAAAGTCATTGACAGCAAGCTGGGCTTCACCACGCCTGAAGAGGCCTTTCTCGTTGCTGCCATCCAACTCCAGGGCCTGGTAGTCAGGGAAGACAAGGTGCAAATGAGCAAGAGAACTCCAGGCAGTGAGGAGGGGCACATAGCTAAGCTTCCCTGGTGCTGCAGGGAAATTCAGGGCTTTGAGATGCAAGGCAGGGCCCAAGTGTGGAGCATATTCCAAATACAAAACACCTAAAATGGGGGGTGGGGGTGGGGAGAGGAGAAACCTAAGAATTGATAAAACAGCATCAGCCCCAATTACATGTGTCAAGGCAGACCCTGCCTTGGTGCAGTAACAGAACCAAGCTTAACTTCCCTCCTCAGCAATAGATACCATGAAGCATTTATTGAAGACATTCAAGAAAAGATTTTAAAAGCATCACATGCCGTTCAGTAGCAGTCAAAAGGCACAGAAAAATAAGAAAGTTAGACTGGCTAACTACAACTTGTACAGCACAGATATCAGTTTCTTACAGCTAAAGCATGGTGTGCTAGAGCATGCAACAAGTGTCTTCAGGCAGCTCAGATGGGCTCAGTAGAGGAAAGTAAGAAGTGAAATGGAAAAAGAAGTGTCTTCTTCCATCCTAGGCTACATTTTACAGAAAATGCATGCCATAACCTCCTGGCCTTCCTCAACCAGTCACAGGACTGTCTCCAGGGAATATCGTGGACCGGAGAAAGCCCCCCCAGATCTTGGAACTGATAATTTTACAAACTGATGGTCCTTTAGTGGATTAAACCACAGGTGTCAGAGCTACTTGCAGCCCTCCCAAGATTATCCATGAGCAATAGCAGATTCCCAGTACAGCCCCTTGCACCAGTGCAAAGTAATTACTCATGTTAGGAAGGGACCAGTGGAAATTGTAGTTCATGAATGTCTGGAGGGCTGTGAGTTTGACACCCCTGGATTAAACTGTCTCAAAATCCAGTTCTGTAAAATTTACATTCTAAATCGGGCCTCATCAAGCACAGTCAAGTAGGTCATCTCTGGATTGTGATAGCGGACTGATACCTGGAACATCTGAAATGGTCACGGAACAGAAGCCCCCCGCCCCTTACCAGATTCCCACCTGAACTGTGTGAGCTAATGAACAGGCTTGGGAGATGACGCTGACTAGCAACTATCAGGTGCCGGGGGGGGGGGGGGAGTTCTGCTGGAATTTTCCTCTCAGATGGCACCACTCTTGACAACCCACAAGAAAAGGCAATGGGGAAACAGGAATAAAGAGGGAAATGTTGTGATAGAGTGCCCTGCAGAATCAGATCAGCTGGATGTTTCTAGAATGCTCTCAGCCAGCCATGCAAATAACCATTTCCCCAGAATCTGGCATTCATAATTACACGGCTTCTAGATCCTAATGATGGATCAGAATGATCATGGCTACCCAGGCTGCAACCTGCCACCACATCCCTCTAGAAATACAGCTAAGATCCCAGCAAAACGGATCACTCGCCCAATCTTTTTAAGAATCAAAAGCAATCTTGAGATCTCTCTGAGCTGAAAAGCCAAAGGGGATGATCAGGGCCCCTCACCCACGCCCAAATGCATCCCTTGCCAGGGTTGCTCCATCCCCACCCTCCCTCTCTCAGAAGGAGAAAGTATTACAGCACAAGAGAGGGAATGAGGAGGGAGGAGGAGGCAAGGAGGTTAGGCTTTATAAAGCCAATCTAGTTTGAAGAGGACAACTTAAAAATGGTGAAGAATGTGGAATGTTGCTGCATGTTGACTTGTACCTCAACTCGGTTTCTGTAGTGCCAGCCAGGTGAGCACCGTTCCCTGGAAAAGGAAAGGCTGTACCAAGGACCAGTTCAGGCTCCCAGGGGGAATTCAACCTCTGGGCAGAGCCAGGCTCTTGAGGTGAAGGGATGGACTAAGCAATCTCCCTTGGTCTCAAAGCCACATCCAGCATGGAGGAGCCACCGACTGGGCCAAGGATCATATATACTTACCTGAATGGGCCATTTACCTTGTTGCAGTTCTCCAACGCCAGGGAATACTCTTTCAGCTTCAGGTGACACATGGCCAAGTTAAGGTGGGCAGCAAGCCTCAGGCTTCTGGCCTTCTGCTCCTCTGCACCAGACAGGCCCGATTCATGTTCCAGCCACGACACAATCTTTTTATACTGCAATGTTGCCCGTTTGTACTTCCCCTCCTGGAAAGCAATGGAGTTGCAGCAAAAATGTCAAACTCAAATTGCCCACTGTTCTCTGAACAGAAACTCTTCTCCCCTTCCAGTGCCTGTGATTCTGAGATCCAAAGTTTTCTAAATCTTTATTCCAGGATTCTCGTGGGGAGCAGCTGGCACAGAGATTGCTCATCTCCCATTTGGGCAATTCAAGCAGGCAGTCAGCCATCGGCTCTGCAGCCAGCCTGACGTGAGGTACACATCAGACATGGCTCTGCAGTACTGACTGGCACCTCCTGTGTGGAGCAAGGCTGCATGTCAGGGAGATTGTATCCATGTGACTGAGGGGCATTCCTAATTACTCAACGTAATTGCTACTAGTTAAATGTAACCAGCCTGCTATATGTTACCACAGTCATTCTAGGGCATTCTTTCCTTGATCTTTCTTTTAAGGCTTCACCCACTGTGGAGTCATAGAATGATAGTTGGAAGAGACCACAAGGGCCATCAAGTCCAACCTGCTGCAATGCAGGAACACACTATCAAAGCTCTCCCATCATATGTTCATCCAGCCTTTGTTTAAAAACCTCCAAAGAAGGAGACTCCACCACTCTGAGGCAGCGAATTACGCTGTCAAATAGCTCTGACAGTCAGAAAGTTCTTCCTAATGTTTAGGTGGGATCTCTTTTCCTTCACCTTGAATCCATTACTCCGTGTCCTGGTCTCTGAGAAACAGAAAACCAGCTGGCTCCCTCTTTGACATGACATCCCGTCAAATATTTAAACATGGCTATCATGTCCCCCTCTTAACCTTCACTTCTCCAGACTAAAGATCCCCGGCTCCCTAAGCCTCTCTTCGTAATGCATGGATTCCAGTCCTTTTACCATTTTGGTTGTCCTCCTCTGGACCTAGCTTGTCAATATCCTTCTGGAATTGCGGTGCTCAGAACTGAACACAATACTCTAGGTTAGAGGATCAGTAATTACAGAGTAGAATTAAGATTTCAATCCTCACTCCCCTCAATCTAGACACTATGTATCCCAGGATTGAACTGGCTTTCTTGGCTGCCATATCACACTGCTGACTCATGTTCAGTCTGTGGCCTACTAAGACTCCCATATCCCTTTCACATGTAGTATTGTCAAGCCAGGTGTTACCCATCCTACATCTGTGCGTTTCATTTTTTTCTACCGAAGTGTAAAATCTTACATTTAACTCTGTTGAAATTCATTTTGTTAGTTTTGTCCAGCTCTCTCATCTGTCCAGATCATTTTGAATCCTGCCCCTGTCCTCCAGGGTATTAGCTACCCCTCCTAATTTAGTATCATCTACAAATTTTATTTACATGTCTTCTATTTAATTATTCAAGTCATCAATAAAAATACTGAACAGCACTGGGCCCAAAACAGAACCCTGTGGCACTCCACTAGTCACTTCTCTCCAGGATGAAGAGCCAGGCAGTAGGCACCCTTTGCCCCAGGTTTAGTCACTACAGGTAGTGAGAGTGGGCCTGACTGGACAGTAATTGTTTGGGTCCTCCTCTTGCCCCTTTTTGAAGATGAGGACAACATTAGCTCTCCTCCAGTCCGTGGGACTTCTCTTGTTCTCCAGGAGCTCTCAAGGTTATAGCAAGTGGTTCTGAGATTACTTCTGCCAGTTCTTTTAATACCCTGGGATGTAGTTCATCTGGCCCTGGAGGTTTAAATTCATTTAAAGTATTCAGGTATTCCTGTACTAACTCTTCATTTATTTGGTCCCTAGGAGTGCTAATTATATCTTCACAGTCCAAAAGCTACTCCCCAGTTGAGCACTGTTTTTCTTTTGGGAAAAAACCGAGGCAAAGAAGGTATTGCGTAGTTCTGCCTTTTCTCTGTCTCGTTAGAATTTCACCATCTTCTCCATGCAGTGACCCTATCCTATCCCTTTTCTTCATTTTGCTATGACACTTTGGTCTCATGAGGACCAGGATTGTTCCTGTTATTTACATTGGGAAGGAATTACAGGTGGCTCTCTATCTGGTGCCTCAGCTCCAAACTACTTCTCATATTTCTTGGGAATAGGCGAGGGATAGAGGGGGACAGCAAACACCAGGTTCACCAGAACTGGCTGTGCCAAGCTGGGTGCTTCGAGGCCGATCCCATAGAGTACTGCTGATCAAGCAATGCTAGGTCTGTTTGGCAGCTTCAGGGTTCGAGACCAGTAGCACTGCGCTTGGGCTCCTTGGCAGCCCTGGGAATGCACGGCCATAAAGGCAGTGCTTTCAGTCGCTACCTGGAACAGCCCCCAGGGCGAGTGGGTGAATGTCCCAAGGCTGGCTCAGCCGATGCTATCACCAGATCAGGGCTGTTCTCCCCTTCTTAGCAGCCAAGAAGGTACGCTGGGCTGGCAGCAGAAGCAGCTGCCATGGACAGAGACTTTCAGGGATAGAGCTTGGCTCTGCTCTCACTCCAGCCTCTGTCATGACTGCAACGGGGTGCCGGGCATGATTGGGGGAGCCAGCCTCATCTTCGTCTTCTCCCCCTAACTTCCATGTCAAAGTGGCAAAAGCCCATTTAAATTTTCTAATAAGGCTGCAATATGGGATGTGATATTCTGCCTTGGCCCAAAGCTTTGAAAGACTTGCATTCCTAAACTGTTCAAAGTTTGATTGCTTATTGAAGTGTTGATTTTGAAAACTGTTAGCTCTCAAAAACTCAGGTTTCCCAGGTACAAATAGCAAGGCTTATCAAATTTTTCAAATTTGCAAATAAAAATGTGGAAATATGGGTTTCAAACTATCTGTCAAGTAACTCAATTCAGCCACCCTCTGATACTGTTTACAATTCTCCAGACCAATCTTAAGACAGAGCAAAGCATCTTGGTTCTATGACTGACTGATGCCCAGGCTGCAGAAGGGCAGAAGACCAAGACAGAAGCTGTCCTCTACAGCCACCCACTGGGCAGCAAAAGGGTAGGTTTCCTGAGCCCCAAGGGTCATGACATCACACCACTGTGGCTCAGGGCAAAGCAGCTCCTACAGTTCAACTGAGACTGTCACCTGGAGGCCAGGGTTGCTGATCTGGAAAAGGTGAGGCAGAGAGAGAGAGAGAGATTTGGGGATGAGATCTTCAGGGACTTACCAGAACAGTCCCACTCCTGTGCGGACAGCTCTTCGGCTGTTGTGGAGAGTGAGAGTCTTGTTGTTGGAGGGTGCCAGTCTGAGCAAGAGGATGTGATCAGATCAATAACCTCTCATACCAAGGATATTCCTCTGGAGTTGGGACGAAGTGGGCTTTTGATTATTAGGAGTATAGAGAGGAGGGTCTGTGACAGGTATTTTGACCTGCCTGCCTCGAGCTAAGGCTGATACATCATGTGTTGTCTAGACAGGCTATGCTGGGAAGGAGTCAGCTTTCATGGTGTCTGCTGGCATGAATGATGCTGGAAATGTAATTATGTGGTCCTGGAAGAAATATTCAGCTTACTAGGCGGAAAATTCAAGACCAGGATCAAAAAGGTTTCTACTGGCTCCATGCACAGGCCAGGAGGAAGAATTCGGATCTGTTAGGCCCTGCCTGGAGACCAAGCCCTGTGAGGAAAGGCTGGGGAACTTGGAGAGGCTCAGTCTGTAAAAGAAGAGGTATTGGAAGGGCAGGGAGCTGCTCCTGTGAGCAGTAGAGGAGAGGCCTCGCAATAATGGGCTGAAATCATGGGCAGAAAGGTTGTGACTGGACATTTGGGAAAAAAACTTTGACAGTGAGAGTTGTTCCCAGTGGGAGGAGGTGAGCAACGTTGGGATAAACACTTGTCAGGGATGCTTTAGGTTGATCCTGAATTGAGCAGAGGGTTGGACTAAATGGCCTTTATGGTCCCTTCCAACTCTATAATGCTGTGAACCAAAAATGAGCCAGGCTGCTGGTGATTAACATCGAAAATGGCAGAGAACCTTAAAACTAAGCCTCCGGTTTGAGGTAAGTCAGTCCCAACGGAGAACTGCATAAACACTCGGGAATACTGAAAGGAGTTCAACAGAACTTGGGAGTAAGGCGAACAAGTGGCGGCAAAGGAGGGCCATAGGTGGCAACCAAAGGGCTGAGGAAGACAAGAGTTGCTGGAGGTGGAAACACATTATAGTTGTCTATGTGCCATTGCTAGAAGAGGCAAGATAGGAGAACTCGAGTGATTGGTGCTAAGTGGCAATTTAGATATAGTGGGTATCTCAGAAACATGGAGAAATGAAGAAAATCTATGGGATACTATCGTCCCTGGGTGTAATCTCTATAGGCAGGACATGAAGGGACTTGTCTTGTATATCAAAGAGGGCATAGAATCAAATAAGTTGCAAACTATCAGGGGAATTAACTCCCCAACTGAAGCAATATAGGTGGAAATAATGGGTCCTAATAGTTACTTCAAAGAGAGGTATAGTATCATCCACCTGATCAAATCCTTGAGGCTGATCTCGAGATGGAGAAGGAAATAAGGGAGGTGACTAAAGCAGATAATGTTATGATCCTGACAGACCTCAACTAAATATGGCTGGAGTCACCCTGTAGACATTTCTAGACATCATAAATGACTGTGCACTGCAACAGTTGGTCACAGAGCCAACCTAAAGGAGAGTAGTCATGAATTTGATTCTGAGCAGAATGCCTGGTGAGAGGTAGAGGTTTCTGAACCAGCTGGGAACAGCGACCCTGATGCTATTTTCATCATTCATGTCAACATAAAGTTACCACTGAAGTCCCAAACTGTAACATTTGGTTTCAAGAGAGGGAACTTTACAAAAATGCAGGGAACCATTACAAGGAAACTGAAAGGGAAACACATGAGAGTGAAATCCCTAGAGCCGTGGTGGCGAACCTTTGGCACTCCAGATGTTATGGACTACAATTCCCATCAGCCCCTGCCAGCATGGCTGCCACCACTGCCCTAGAGAATGTTTGAAAGCGATTTCAAACTACACTAATTGAAGCCCAGAGAGAATGCATTCCACAGGTTCGGAAAGGCACTTTGGGCAGTGCAATCTAGGGGTGGGGGTAGGTGCACTGCAGCTGGAACCAGCACACCCATGGAACAGTGGCACCACCGAAGATGCTTGCTGTGCTGTAGCCAGCAAACTGACAGGCACCTTCCCCTGACCTCCATGCAAGCGCCTGAGGCAGCCCAATGGGCTGTGTTACCTTGTTTTGCTGGCATAAGTTCATTATGTCAGCAAAGGGGGGTATTTCCGGGCCAAAAGGGTCCATGAAGCTGACTAATGCTGGCCCCTCTCACAGGAGTGCCCCTTTGTGCCCCGCCCTTCCCCAAGGAGCCCAGGGCTGCAACAACATTTTAAAACAAACACTGTAAAATCATAATAAAGATTTTAAAACAGTTAAACAATCATTGCTAAAACCATTGTAGGTGGCATAAGTGACCAAGCTTTCTGGCAGTGTTATTTTTTTGTCCTGCCTCCCCGGGTAGCTGGAAAGCCCTCTGGAGGAGGCAGTGGTGCGGTGCAGTGGCACCATCCCTAGCTGCCTGGATTGGGCCGTGGAATGGGAAGTAAAACTTAACATACTAACCACTATATCACACTGTGCTGCTACATATTTCAGAATATTAACAACAATTAGTGAAATACCTGCATGGCCTTAAATTTCCTGACTGCCATAACCAGAAATCAGCTCCAACCATAAGAAAAGCAGTTTTGGTGTCACACAATTTTGGACATTCTCTAATATTGAAGAATATCTAAATTTAGGAGAAACATGAGATACAGATCTCATCTTCAACAAGGCTTGGTTTATTCTGGTATTTCTGACCTAAAGATGGCACCCTGAGCGGATGACCAATAGGAGCGCTCTGTGGTGTGCCCCCCCCCCCCTTTCTGCTCTAACCCAGAAGACTTGGTTCTTCTTGGGAGGTGCTGTTGTTTTCTTCACACTCTGTCTTAGAGAGACTGGTTATATGCCTGGAAAACCTCCTTTTATGACATGGACTTTGCTGCCCTGCAAAGAGCCAAAGACGCCACCCACCCTAACCTTGTTATTTGGCGAGTGGGGAGGGGAGTGGGGGGAACTGCTGATGGCGTTGGGACCTGTGGGGCCAGGATGACCACGAGACCTTGGCAAGCTGACAAAGGTGGGTCAGTGGCAGCGACCACTGAGCGCGGGCTGCCAGGTTATTTTCGAGCTGCAGGGCATCCTGGTCAGTACCAACAATTGTGCCCCACCGGCGGTGAGAGCGTCAGTGGCTGTGCTGAAGGAAAGAATGGCAGTGCCGGCGCCTGGGACAGCGGCGACCTACAGCTATAGCTGGAACATTGACTGATGGGAAGGGGGGGGGGGCGGTGAGAGAGGCTTCCTCCCTGTTTACTGCTAGATTGCATGGCTGTAATGAGAGACCCCTGGTGGCTCCATCCAGGACTGCGAGACTAACAGCTGCACAGCAGTGGGAGAGCTGGTGTTCGCGGGTTGTAGTTCCATCACTTGACCAGCAAGAGGTTTGGGAGCCAGCGGCAGCGCCTGCAAGCCTCCAAGGCTTGAGACCCATAGATCGGGAGTTGCGGCTGGGGTTATTTCCCTGGAGAACAGGACGTCAGCGAAGCCAAGGGTCGGAATTCTCTGATGGTGGGAGGGCCAGTGAATCATGGCTGTTCACACTGGAGAGCTTGTTTTGACAACTTTACTTTTCAGCCCATACAACCCTTGTCTCTTTATTTCTTGGCCTTCTGTGGTGGGTTTTTAGGTTGGGTACTCTGTTTATTAAATAGTTAGTATTGTGTAATTTATGTTAGGATTGTGTAAGCTAGTTGCTCAGCTGAGATAAATGGACGTCAGGTATTCCTTTGCTGACTAATCACTGAGCTTAGTTCAATAGTTGTAGGTTCGTTAGTTTAGTAGTAGTGCTAGCTTATTGGATTCTTATGTATTAGGATTAGCTTAAGATAGTTGTCTTAGTATTGGGACCTTTATATCGATGGCACTGCTGTGTAGTGGGGTTAGGACTTTTCGGTTAGTAGCCGTTAGGTTAGGGGGTGGTCTATAGGGATGGCACCACTGGGGCTAGGGATCCCAGTTTTATTGGTGTGGGGTAAATATGACAGTAGGTGGGGGCCAGATGAGAGAGGCAGGCTGAGATGTGGCTATGCTCGGCCTTCCTCTGATCTCCTACCTATTCCGAGTGATGAGGGCTACGGGCTCAGGACTAACTCTGCTTTGTCCTTGGTGTTGATCAATGCCAGATCCATTAACAACAAGACCACTACGCTCCGGGATTTTCTTTGAGTTCAAGGAATGGACCTGGCTTGTGTCAACAGGACCTGGGTGCATGATGCTGAAACAGCTGCCTTATGCAAGGCCACACCCCCAGGTTTCGCGTGCATCCACCAATCATGAACACAGGGCCAGGGGGGAGGGATGGCTATGTTCATCCAAGAGTCGATCCCCTTTAGGGCTCTCCCTGTTCCAAGGATCACCGGTATCGAGTGTGCCGGCTTAGTGTGGGAGGCCATGGAGAAGCTGGCTGTTTTGTTGGTGTACCGGTTGCCTAGCATACCATCAAGACAGCCTGCCGCGGCTCCTGGAGGCAGTGGCCAATTGGGCACTGCAGTTCCCCAAATGTATTATTTTGGGGGACTTCAATGTCCATGTGGACTCTGCCTCATGTTCAGTGGCCATGGACCTGGTGACGCTGGGCTTCTCCTTAATCAACTCTGGCCCCAGACATTACACTCTGGATTTGGTCTTCAGTTCAGGTGTTGATATGGTTGTATTGTATTGATGAGTGCCAGGGTCTGACCATTATGCCTGGAGTGTCCGGATGGGCCTACCACACCAACCCTGTTTAGGCGATGGGTCTATTTTTGCCCGCCAGCAGAGACTTATGGATCCAATTGGTTTCCTGAATGCTCTGCGGGATCTTGAGCCCATTGGCACCCTCAATGACCAATGTCATTGACCAATGTTAGGGACAGGAATTCCAGGCCATCAAGGAGATTACTCCCTGGCGCCCTCTGCGCCCTCGTTCACGGCTGGCCCCTTGGTATACAGAGGAGCTACGCTGTATGAAGAGGGAACTCAGACGGCCAGAGATAATGTGGAGGAAGTCTCGTGATGAAACTACACGATAATCTTATAGAACATTTATGAAGGCCTATGAGATGGTGATGAAGAGGGCGAAAAGGGATCATTTTTTGTCCTCTCTCGCCTCCACAAGCTCTTGCCCAACACAACTGTTTCAGATTATCCGGTCCTTGTCCTCACTGTCTGAGGTTTCTCTCCCAGAAAGATCTAGAAGCTAGCCTCAGTGATCCATGCCACGGTCACCTCCAGGTTGGACTATTGTAACTCGCTCTACGTGGGACTTCCCTTGTGGTTGATCCGGAAATTGAAGTTGGTTCACTCTGCGGCAGCATGGCTGATCAGGGGAAATTCTGTACGGGAATACATCTCCCCTTTCTGCACCACTTGCACTGGCTCCCAATGGAATACCGGGTCACCTTCAGGGTGTTGGTACTTACCTTTAAGGCTATCCATGGCCTGGGGCCCTCATATCTCAGGGACCGCCTTTTCCCCTATGTCCCCACGCGGCTTCTGCACTCTGCAGAGGCCAACTTGCTGGTGGTCCCTGACCCATCTATGATGTGGCTGACCTCTACCCAGGCCAGGGCTTTTAGTGCCTTGACCCCAGCCTGGTGGAACACTCTGCCTCCGGTCATCCAGACCCTGCAGGACCTTGGGCAGTTCTGCGGGGCCTGTAAAACAGAGTTGTTCCACGGGGTCTTTGGGGGGAGACAGCTGATGATGTGTGTGTGCCATTCTCTACATAAGAGTAGGATGGGGCTACCCCCAGGAAAGTTTTGCTAGAGCTTGCCATCTGAGTCGTTTTAACTTTTATTATGTTTTTCTGATGTTTAATTGTGGTTTGTACACCGCCCAGAGCCATTTTGGGGTGGGCCGGTATATCAAATATGATAAATAAATAAATAAATAATATTCAAGGTGCAAGACCCAAAAACCTACTGAACCGGGACTGACCACATACCTTGAAGTGCTGGGTGCCCCTTTCCTTGGCCATGAAGCCTTGTTCCAGCTTCTCATCAGTGTTCATCTCCCAGGATTCCTTTGCCTATACAAGGAAAAGACCAAGCGGCTCAGTTACTTCTGAAGAGAGAACTCACAAGAGCACTGAGTGGATCACAAACTGCCTGATGCTGCTTCCGGACAGGCCACAACAAAGTCACCAAAGATGTGAGCAGCATCCTCTAGTTTCTGCAAGGGTCAGCAAAGGGCAGGCTGGAGATTTATTCCCTCTACACACACATTTATTGTATTTTCAGGTCTGGTGGCTAAAAAGAATGCCATATGCCTCACTGGAATTATATCTGCACACTCTTGCACACCAGTGTGGTGGTAGAAAGCACGACAACTTACACAGCTCAGAAAAAAACATACACTTTGCAAATGGCAGAACCCAGGTTGAGTCCCATTATCTTCATTTAAAAGGACCTCAGATAGAGACATGCAATATTTCTAGAAAATCTGAAGCCATGGAAAAACTATGGTGGGAAGCCTTCCTCGACAAGCTCCACTGCAAGGCACAACTCCAAGGGACACTGGAAGGGGGGGAGCAATACCCCCCACATCGCTATGTCACTCCTAGGTGTGTCAAAGGGAACTTTAGGAATTGCCAAAAATTCTATGGTATTACCCAGAAGTGAGGTAGTGACACCAGTAATGTTGCATGACCCCCATACGCCCAGTTCAGGAGGTGCCGCATGGCCATTTTATTAGCCAGGACTTTTAACAGGGTACAGACCTTTTTTGGGGAAGGGGGGGAGGAATCAGAGGCTTCAATTTACATTCAGTGGAGCTTGACAAAGAGGGGCAATGCTGAATAACTGTGGGTAAGTTACAGCACCCAAGCCAAACATTTCATAACAAGCAATTTATGTGCCACATTTTCCATCATTTAGTATATACTAAATAATTTGCTAACACATGAAATATAATTTCTCCTGCCTCCTCCAGAAGCAATGCACACACAGAGCGCTTGACAGGGCAAACTGAAGAAAAACCTTTCTCCATTCTTTTTTATTATACATGAACGCAGGATACAGCTTTGACTAAATCAAACCACTGGAGTATCAAGGTCAGCATAACTTCCTCTGACTGGGACTCCCCAGGGTCTGTCACATGACCTACAAGGCAACCAGGGCTCTTCCACCTATTCATGCATAGTTGGCCTTTCTCACTGGGACTCCAGGAGGATGACACAGAGGCAGCAAAGACAATCAGGTCTTCAGTCAACAATGAAACGGGATTTGGGTTGTGGATCCATCCAGGAGTGTAAAAAACAGAACTGAAGCAAAGCATAAATGTTAACATGACACATTAAATGATGTAAAATTACATAATGAGCCAATTTATTATGTCTTGAGTTATGTGTTTTCCCTGCCAACTGAATATATAGTTTTATAAATAAATTAGGTCAATAGATGCTATGCATCGTCTTATTGTATTTGTCCAATGTTGGAAGGTACCCTGAGCCTATAAGGGAATGGACAGCTCACAAAATAAACAATTCAAGGAATAAGAGTGGAAGTCCTCCTATGGATTAAAAACTGGTTGAGAAACAGGAAGCAAAGAGTGGGTGTAAATGGGAAGTTCTCACAATGGAGAGATGTAGGGAGTGGTGTCCCCCAAGGATCCGTTTTGGGACGAGTGCTCTTTAACTTATTCATAAATGACCTGGAAGTAGGGGTGGGTAGCGTGGTGGCCAAGTTTGCAGATGATACCAAATTATGTAGGGTGGTGAGAACCACAAAGGATTGCGAAGAGCTCCAAGCGGACCTTGATAAATTAGGTGAGTGGGCTAAGAAATGGCAAATGCAGTTCAATGTAGCAAAATGCAAAGTGATGCACATAGGGGCAAAAAATCCAAACTTCACATACAAGCTACAAGGGTCAGTGCTATCAGTCACAGACCAGGAGAAGGGGATTTGGGCATCTTAGTTCCAGATAGTTCCATGGGAATGTCAACTTCAATGCATGGCTTGGCTGTGAAAAAAAGGCAAACTCTATGCTGGGGATAATTAGAGGAAAGGAATTGAGAATAAAACTGCCAAAGATTGTCCATGCCCTTATATAAAGCAAGTGAGATCGCTGACAGCACTTGGAGTACTGTATGTCCAGTTCACCATGGTCGCCGCATCCTCAAAAAAAGGAATATTGAGGGGAGATAGAAAAAAGAAAGTGCCAGAGAGAAAGGGCAACAAAAGGATGATTGAGGGACTGCGGAACACTTACCTTCCCTATGAGGGGGAGGGGCTGCACAAAGCGTTTGGGACTCTTTCAGTTTGGAGAGAGGAGGCGTCTGAGGGGGGATATGATTGAAGTCTATAAAATTATGCATGGGGTAGAAAATGTTGACAGAGAGAAATTTTTCTCTCTTTCTCACGATTCTAGAACCAGGGGGCATTCATTGAAAATGCTGGGGGAAGAATTAGGATTAATAAAAGGAAACACTTCTTCACGCAGCGGTGTGATTGGTGTTTGGAATATGTACTGCCACAGAAGGAGGGTGGTGATGGCCACTAACCTGGATAGCTTTAAAAGGGGCTTGGACAGATTTATGGAGGAGAAGTCGATTTATGGCTACCAATCTTGATCCTCTTTGATCTGAGATTGCAAATGCCTTAACAGACCAGGTGCTTGGGAGCAACAGCCGCAGAAGGCCATTGCTTTCACCTCCTGCATGTGAGCTCCCAAAGGCACCTGGTGGGCCACTGCGAGTAGCAGAGTGCTGGACTAGATGGACTCTGGTCTGATCCAGCTGGCTTGTTCTTATGTTCTTAAACAAACCTGCAACAAATTATACAGACCCCAATTATTTATCCAAGTAATTTTGTGAATCAATTTGTACAGTACTACCCTCTTGCCAGAGTAGAAAAGCCCTCTTGAATGATTAAGTTCTGCAGTTTGCGAAAGGAGAGTGGGAGCCTTCCTGACTACCTCAGGGGAGCCATTCCACAAGGTGGGGCCACAACAGCATATGGGGAACCATTGATTTTGCCCAATTGTAGACAGCCTTGCTTGGATGAGCAAATTTGACGAGATGAAGGATAAAGGGAGAGACATAGATGTGAAGGTCCAAAGCCACAAATGGCTTTACATGTGATAGCGAATACTTCAAATTCAGCCTGGTAACCGATGGGCTGCCAGTGGAGAGATTGCAGAATGGGAGTAATATGCACGTGTCATCTGGCTCCTGATAATTGCCACACTTTGGCATTCTGCAACAATTGGAAGTTTCTGAATTGATTCTGAAGGGGGGAGACCCAGATACAGTGCATTGCAATAGTCTACCACTTGCCAAGCAGAAACCCTACCACCGAGGCACAGCCCCTCTCATTAAAAAATACCCTTCTGACATACCTTTTCAAAGCTTTTCAGCCTAACAGCATACTGTAGATCGGCATCTGGTGGGATCTGGAACTTCTCTTTTCCAGTGCTTCCGAAACCATAGCTATGAGTGACAGGAAAAGGTTGTGAGAGATCTGGGTTGCCCTGTTCTTGATCGCTCTCAAAAACAAACCCCTCAGCTAAAAACTGCCCAACTTTTTTGAGCCTGGGTACCCTAGAAATTTCCAGTAAGGGCAGCAGTGGCAGTAGGCACACTCATAAAATGGCTGCCATAATTGGTGAAGCCGACCAGTGTGGAAGCTGCCACGCAGAATTGGGACATCTAGACCAGAGGTAGGGAACCTTTAACACTCAAAGAGCCATTTGGACCCGTTTTCCATGGGAAAAGAAAACACTTGGAGCCGCAAATAATTTTTGACATTTAAAATAAAGATAACACTGTATATATTGGGGTTTTTCGCTTTACTAGCTCACATTCACAGAGAAGCATGGATGTAATCCGCCCTGCTGCCTGCAGAGGAGCAAGGAAATGAGAGACAGTGATTCCGGCCTCACCGGCTGCTGGGAAAGTGCCCGCCCCACTCCAACGGGGCAGGCGAGAAGGAAGCCATGGCGTAGCGACAGCGACGCAGCGGGCGGTTGAGTCAACCCACCCTGCTTGCAGGGCCGAGGGCAGGATGGGGCCAGCGGCTCAGCTCGTGGAGCCGCAGTGCAAGGGCAGAAGAGCCGCATGCGGCTCTCGAGCCGCAGGTTCCCTACCCCTGATCTAGACATTCTGGCTGAAGCCTTGCCAAGTTTCTCGTAAACAGAGACTGGATCTGCTCCTGAGCTGCAGGCCTCCCCATGAGCACGACACAGCTTGCTCCAAAACAGCCTGCAGCGTTTACCACCAAAGTACAATTCTGCTCTGAGGCACCGTGATTAAAGTTCTCTAAATACATTATCAACATAATTCTTAGAGCACATGTGAAATCTGAAGGTCAGACTGCAATTCTACACACACTTCGCCAGGAGTAAACCCACTGAGTAGAGTGAGAATGATTTCTTAGCTGGCAGGCAAAGGACTGGGTTGAATGTACTATTTAAAGTATATTGGAAATCTTTATCTGAAGACACACCCTTGCCCAAGGCAGCAAAGCAAATCCAGAAGGCAAATGTGAACATGGGACTTGCTGGCTTGCAGCTCACAATCCTCCAATGGGAAGAAAGGGGTGTGTTATAAATGAAGCAACACCCAAAGAGTACCATGACCAAATTCAGATGTGCCACTTGACACTCTTTTCAGCTGTTTTCCCAGGACTGGTATGAAAAACAGAAAGGCCACTTTTGTGTTTATGGGGCTTTTCTGAATCTGCTTTTGGCCTTGCACCAAGGCTCCACCCCTCCTGTGCATTACAAAGCATGACAGCACGAGGAGCTGTAAACCAGGACACCCCAAACGCAATGCAGATAACAGCAAGGAACCCTCTGCTGCTAGACAGGAACACTACTGACTTGCTTTTCAGGGTTGGGGAGGTTTATTGTGCTGCTTATTCTGAAAACTCTGGCTCCTGTCAAAACGTGTAGCATATTCCGAATCCACTGAGGAACCTTTTTAAAACAGGAGCCAATAATCCTGTACTGTGCCAATGATATTTGCATGGCCAGTCCAAGTCACAAGGAAGAGGAACACTCCGAAGAACTCAGGCTCCAGTAAGAAGGAAATCCCATCCTTATTTGAGCCTTGCAACTTCACCATAAAGAGAAGCAGCTCCCAAAGGACTTGCTGGTTATATGCATGAAAAAGGGCCCAAATGAATGGGTTTTAATGTGAAGAACAGCAGTCCGTGCAAACGCTCCACAGAGCTTTCAAAAGTGAACCTGTCAATAACAAAGCAGTTGTCAAATGGAACAAAAACTCTGCAGGAATGCAGCACTGGGAAGGATGATGCGGAATCTTCTTTCCCAGAGCTATTGCCTGGCTAAGCCAGCTGCTCTAGGGAATGCAGCACCGATTCTCAATTCTGAGTCTCTTCTTAGGCTACATGAAAAGCAAGCTCTGCAGAGCAACACTTGGTGACATCTCTGTCCTTGCACTGAACAGCCGGCTTGGGCCCAGCCAACAACCCTCAGAAGGGCAACAATTGTGTCAGGGCTGGTCCATGTTTATCCAGCAAGTCTGCCCTACCCACCAGCTTAAGAATTTTTATAATAGGGGTTATCCCACTGGATTATTACAAAGTGCTTGGAATAGGATAGCCTTAAAATGAGCCGGGAATTGCATTACTGAGACCAAAATCACGGACACAAAAATCCAGACTGATGTGGTCAATGGACTATACACCTATGTATGAAGTGATAAGGAACAGCATACTAAGGAATTGGCACGTGGTTAGAGATTTACCTGGATGTGATTTACCCCCATTAATAGGTCTACGCTTGAACAAAAGAAATCTGAGACAAACAGTGGTCAGGGCAGGCTTGCGCTGGATAAACATGGACCAGCAGCTCTGGCTGGCCTTTGTAATCTGGACGCCCCATTTTCCTTAGTAACAGAGAAGTATTGCACAGTCGCGAATACTCTCTATCAACTTGCAACAATTGATATACCTGGATTAAATTTGCAATGGCTGATTGAACTCCTATATCGTCATGTGACACACGAGGAGATGTATATATAATATTTTTGCCCCTTGCCCAAAACTTTTATATTAGGGAAGGCGTTCACGCCAGATTAAGACCAGGAGTGGCAGAGCATCGCAGTTGCATCAAGAACTGGCAAACAGGAAGCTCCTTGGTGGAGCATTTCCAGGAACTACAACACAGTTAGAGGAAATGGACCCTCACGTTTTTTGTGTATTATATCATATGCAGAAGAAGAATTTTTCTACCAGGGGCAATGTGGAAAAAAAGTTGTTACAAATGGAAAATAGATATATCTTTAAATTCCAGACAGATAGAATAGAGTCCTTAACAAAGCGCTGGATTTTGCATGTCATCCCTGGTAAGATTAGCTGACGGCTGCTGGACAGGTGGTTTCAATTAAGGCTGCAATGGTACATGTAGCTCCAGTCTATGAGAGTCAGCAAGAGACAAAGCGGAAGGCAGAGATGGAAGCAGAGCAACTCTGAATAGAGAGCCAGTGAGTAATGGGAATACAGATAGATGAGGTGGACTGGTGCAAAGAAAGATAGGGAATAGGCATAATTTTGATTTCCAGAATATATGTATCTGTGCTTAATCTTAATTTCAGATATACCCATTGAGGAGCCTCAAAGGAACTGATGGAAGTTGTTTGAACATATGGGCATACTATAGGGAAGGCTATGCGAAAAAAAAAACGTTCTACTCTGGCAGGAGCTTTTCTATATGGACTATATGATGAAAGTGAAGCTTTGGTTTACTGATTGGTATGAATTTATGAAACTGCTACATGAAACTGAAGTTTGGTTACTGATTTGGCTATGAATATATGAAACTGGAAGCTTTGTTTTCCTAAATAGAGAACTGGAATGGACTAAAGAGACTAGTAATGTTTGGTAATTATAAGAGTTGAAAGACTGATGTCTTATTAGAGAAGGGAAATGTAAGTAATAATAGAAGTGTTTGAATGGAGTTTCAATTAAATATAAGATCAATATATAAGAGCAGACCCAGCCAGAGTGCAACGTGTGTATCTTTGAATTTGTTTGGGTTAATGTTGACATTGCACTCTTAAAGATAGTTGAGGAATCATCCCACCCACTTTCCATACCCATGTGGAAAGGAGGGGCCACGGATATACCTGGGCTTGAGATACACCACACACTCTTCTGATTTCTCCATGTTCTGCAGGGCTTTGTCCAGGCCAGGGGGAAGGTCGTAGTTTTCTCCTTCTCCCACTTCAAATCGCAACTCCCTCTTGTCAAATACTCTGTCTCCATGCCGACCTTCTATCTCAACTGGTACAAAAGAGCCTCTGATTTAAATGGAGTTGAGACGGAGTACATAAAATGCTCAACGTATTTATAAAAATCTGCCAGTCAGTAAATAAAATTATTATACATATCTGTGACCACTTCAAGAAAACAAATGGGTTCCAAAAATGAGCAGCTACGGTCAAATTCTGGGGTGGGGTGGGGTGATAGTTTGCTCAACTCTACTTCCTACTGCCACTTTTGCTGAGTGAGATGAGAGAAGGCTGCACTGCAAGGCTCTAAACCTTGTGTGGTGCGACAATCAACTGCCCCTTGGGAATGGGGTGGCGGTGGAGGGTTGCAGATCTCATATCCCTTAGTTCAAAGCCCCGTTCCCCCCACCCCCAATAGAGCAAACAGCATTGCTGCCTTCAGACTCAAGGATCCACACAAAGCAAGAGATTAATTTCTGAAACTGCAGAATGTTTTTGTTAACTTTCACCAGGCCAAGAGAATGTACCATTTCAGAGGGTGAGGATGCATTCACACATTCCCCTTCCGCTTCACCTGGAATTCTGGGGGGGGGGGGGGGGGGGCTGTCGTCCCTGGAGGGCAACAGCAGACACAAAGGCCGCAAAGGGCAGATGACGCCCTGCAGGGCAGCCCTCCTGAAGTACTGAGGGACAGGTCAGACTGAGGGCTGAACCTGCTCAGTTCACTGATGAGTGTAGCTGCTATTCAGTTGCAAAAGGAACTCAAACATTTTCATGTTCATAGAATCATAGAGTTGGAAGAGACCACAATGGCCATCAAGTCCAACCCTCATCACCTTCACTTTCAGTTACTCATTTGATCTTTATGCTGTCCCAGTACACTGGGTTCCTCAGGTCGTACATATGGCTATTATGGTGATTTATAAAAGCTTGCAGGTCATTAATTTTTGGCCTTTGCTTCTTGTAATTTGAGGAAGATTAAATGGCAATTTTTCATTTTTCTGAACTGTTCATATATATCCTCCTTGTGGTTAGTACTTGGATGGCGGCCCCCAAGGAACACCAGAGTCGTTTTGCAGAGGAAGCCAATGGCAAACACTTGTTAGTATCTTGCATTGAAAACCCTACTGGGTTGTCACTAGTTGGCTGTGCCTTGATGGCACTTGACACAGACACGTGCAACTGTTTTCTACTGAACACTGCAATTGTCTTCATTTTTTAAGAAAAAGACAATCCTTCTCTGACACACAGAAACTTCTTCCAGCCCACAAAAGCTGAGGAGGTAAATAGCTGCATAGCTCTGGAAAGCCACCTGAGTAGCCTACGCCAAGGTCCTGCCAGTGACAGAACAGGAACCAGGGGCTCATGCTGCCTCCCTGCCATCTGCCGTTATCAAACCAGCCAACCATCTGCCCACAGCCTCTTTGCTCCTGGGGCAAACTCCCCACTGGGAAACAGCCTGTCCGCACCCAAGCTAACCAGTGCCGTGCTTAACCTAGAACAGGGGTAGGGAACCTGCGGCTCTCCAGATGTTCAGGAACTACAATTCCCATCAGCCTCTGTCACAATGGCCAATTGGCCATGCTGGTAGGGGCTGATGGGAATTGTAGTTCCTGAGCATCTGGAAGCTACAGGTGACCTAGAATCTGAATCCCAGTCTCAAGTCAGTGCTGAACAACTGATTGACCGTAGCTGAAGAGAGGAGGGCAGAATATGCCCCGGTGGGGAGTGACTCCAGGCAGTGGCGTACCTGCCTAGGGACAGGGGGTACCCTATGTGCCAGGCTTGCCCCAGTCACGTAGGGGAAGCCAACATTCAAAAGTCGGAACTGTGTTTTAGAGATTTTTTAAGTGTTTTTTTACATTTTGGCCTGCAGGGGGCGCATTTTTAAGGCTAGCGGCACCGAAATTTCAGGGTACCATCCAGATACTGTCCTGATGATACCTCCCGAATTTGGTGATGTTTGGTTCAGAGGCAGCAAAATTATGGACCCACCCCATCCCCATTA
Organism: Sphaerodactylus townsendi; assembly: GCF_021028975.2. Lineage (NCBI taxonomy): Eukaryota > Metazoa > Chordata > Lepidosauria > Squamata > Sphaerodactylidae > Sphaerodactylus > Sphaerodactylus townsendi. The sequence continues at coordinate 873,609 of NC_059434.1, forward strand.
TTTTCAATGGGAGCTAACAGGAGATGGGGGCTACCCATTTGGAGTGCACTTTCATAACTTTTGGTCCCCTGAAACACTAACTTCACTCAAACTTGGGTGGGATCATAAGAATAAAGGCTTTACCAGAATAATACCCTGGAAATTTTGGTGTCACAGCTTTAACTTTAAATACACCCTTCAGGAACCCCTGCAAGAAATTTGGCCCAAAGAGATTCTTTGTTTTTGCAGTGACTTTGCTCCATTGTAGCCAATGGGGAATTTCTGAGTGTGTAGGCAGGCTGCCCATTTTTGAAGATAGAGACACCAGACTTTCAGGGTGGCTCCAGGAGGGCCTCCTGGTAATAGCATCCAGGTTTGGAGACCTTTGCTGCTTGGGGTTCAATTTTATGGGACCCCAAAAGCAGCAGTGGCGTAGTGGCTAGGAGCAGGTGCACTCTGATCTGGAGGAACCGGGTTTGATTCCCAGCTCTGCTGCCTGAGTTGTGGAGGCAGGCTTATCACTGGGGAATCTGTAGGAGTTAGCCTATCTTAAGCTCCCACACATGCACCAGCTGGGTGACCTTGGGCTAGTCACAGCTTTCCGGAGCTCTCTCAGCCCCATTTACTTCACAGAGTGTTTGTTGTGAGGGGGGAAGGGCAAGGAGATTGTAAGCCCCTTTGAGTCCCCTATAGGAGAGAAAGGAGGGATATAAATCCAAACTCTTATTATTATTATTTTGTTTCCTTGCTCCTGCACATGAAAGCCTGTGTGCGGGATGAGTTCTCTCAGAACTCTCTCAACTCGCCCCCCCCCCCCCCACACACACACAGCGCAGAAGCAAAGCTCACCAAGCTTGGTTACGATGCACTACAAGGCCTCTTGGAGCCACAGCAGAAAGTCTAGCACCTCTATCTTCAAAATGTGCAGCCAGTGCTTACACACTCCAGACCATTCCCCAGGAATCTGCCAGGCTCTTCAGCAAGTTCTATGGGGCTTAGACTTCAATGGGGCTTTCTGTTATGCCCAGATGGCTTTGTGGTAGAGAGGTTTCCAACTTGGGAGGCACTGTGGTAGGGGTCTTTGTAGCTTTCTGGGTGAGGCATTTCCTGTAGGGCTACTGAGTGTCAGTCTCTTGAAAAGCTGAACCAACCAAATTTGCTGAAATATGTGTGTGGAAGATGGAAAATGCTGTAGGCACTGAGTTGGAAGAGTAAACCTCGATGCCCACAGCATCTACAGCCATCACTGAGCAAAACTTTTTTTAGCAAAGTTGGCTGGTTCCTTTCAGGAAGTCCACACCAGCAGCCCTGCAGTGGAAATAAGTGCCCCACCCAGAGCAAGACCACTTACAGGGTGCCTCCCTGTTGAAACCTCTGCCACAGAGCTGGGCATAACAAGAAGCCCCATTGAAGTCCTATAGCCCCATAGAACTTGGGCTGAAAGAGCCTGGCGGATTCTGGGGAATTTCTGAAGTGTGTAAGCAGTGACCACACATTTTTGAGATGATAGGAGGTGCCAGACTTTCAAGGTGGCTAAATTCCCAAGAGGCCTGTAATTAATAGCATTCAAGCTTGGTGAGCTTTGCTTTTGGGGGTGGGTGGGGGCGCTGAGAAGTTCTGGGAGAACTCAGCCATCAGGCTTCATGTGCAGGAGCGGGGAAACAAATAAGCCTTTTGGGGGCCCATAAAATTGGACCCTCAGAAGCAAAGGTCTCTAAGCCTGGATGCTATTACCAGGAGAGCTTCCTGGAGCCACCTTGAAAGTCTGGTGTCTCTATCTTCAAAAATGTGCAGCCTGCCTCAGAAATTCCTCATTGGCTACAATGGAGCAAAGTCACTGCAAAACAAAGAATCTCAGGCAAATTTCTTGGGGTGCCTGGAAGGGATGCATTTTAAAGCTACTGACACCAAAATTTCAGGGTATCATCTGGTAACTATTCTTATGATTCCACCCAAGTTTGGTGAAGTTAGGTTCAAGAGGACCAAAGTTATGGTCCCTCAAATGGGTAGCCCCCATCTCACATTAGCTCCCTTTGAAAACAATGGGGATGGGGGCATTCCATTTGGGAGTCCATAACTTTGCTGCCTCTGAACCAAACATCACCAAACTTGGGTGGTATCATCAGGGCAGTCTCTGGATGATGCCCTGAAATCATGGTGCCACTAGCTTTAAAAATGCGCTCCCTGCAGGCTAAAAAACACCAAAAATACCCCCAAAAGCCCAAATACCTTGCATTCGCATTTGTTCATATTTGGGCAGGACATAATTGGACATTTTTTGTCCGAATGTGCCCAAATTTGCCCAGATTCCAGCCAAATATGGTATTTGTTTCATCTGAATGTCCCTCAAAAGTGATGCTGTTTCAGGGTAGGGGAGAATCCACCCCCAAACAGCATCACTTTCAATTTTGTTTTAACCGGGGACCCCAGACTCTCCCTTTAAGGTGGATTTAAAAGAAGAATCTGAGCTCCCTAGTTTAAACACCATTGAAAGTGATGGTGTTTGGGGGTGGATTCCACTGGAGGTGTTTTGTGAGAGATGCTGCTGACATTTGTTTGGTAAATGTTTTGCTGGGGGTGATTTGTGAGAGATTTACATGCTTAATACTGACTTACACTGGCTTGGAGTTGTTTCTCAGGCTAACAACCTACCTCATAGGGTTGTTGTGATTAGGAAATTAGGAAAAGAGTTGGTGGGGAGAGAGCCATATATGTTTTGCTGGGAGTGGGAGGTGTTTTGTGAGCTGGTACAAAAAATCATTGTTTGGTCATGGTGGGGGAGGGTTGGGGGGGGCGGGCGCCAAACTCAGGTTTTGTCCCTGGGCGCCAGTTTGTCTAGGTACGCCCCAGACTCCAGGTGCTGTTTTGGCAGTTGGTTCCCAATGGGCTCCAACAGCATCCGCTCCTTGGGATCTGGATTCCTGATATTCCCATGCAAGATGACCATCTTCACAGTTCCTCAGCTGGTCTTCCCAAAAGGCACTTACTCTCCACCAGTGCTCCCTCGTTTGGCTTGGAATAGCCTTCTCCCTTCTTCTGGATTCTTTGGATTATTCCACCATCTTCATCTTCAGTGAGGTCTTTCCCCTTGAAGTCAAAGAGCTCAATCTGCAGAGGAAAAAGTGAACACTGAAAAGTCAGGCTTACTTCTGATAAAAGGGTAGCAGAATGCAGGAAGTCTTACTTCAGATAAAGTAAGAGAATAGGGAAAAATGGCATTAACAGATGAGTGCTGTGAAAACACATCTCTGTTGAGGAACTGCTCACTTATTTCTAATGTAAATTAATTGTATTTAAGACATCCTTATGCTGCTTTTCTAACTGATCATGATCCCCAAAACTACACCCATGAAAACATTAAAATAACTACTAATGTAGTTACATTCGCCTTCAAAAAGGGAAATTTCTCAAAGATGAGGGGGATAGTGCGCAGGAAGCTGAAAGGGAAAATCAAGAGTCAAAACTTTCCAAGATGCTTGGAGGTTATTTAAAAACACAGTAATAAAAGCTCCGGTGGAATGTGTTCCGCAGGTTAGGAAAGGCAGTGCCCAGTCCAAAAGAATTTGGAGCCACCATGGTTAGCAAGAAAGGTTGAGGAAATTATCAGAATTTCTTTGGAAGCTAATCAGCAGAGGACCACTCTTACCCGTGTTTCCCTGAAAATAAGACAGGGTCTTATACTAATTTTTACTCCAAAAGATGCGTTGGGGCTTATTTTCAGGGGATGTCTTTCCCCCCCATGATTTTGGCCCCCATGTGACCAGATCAGCTGCACCAGGGAATCTGTAACTAGAGCTTGTTTTTTAAGTAGGGCTTCTATTTCAAGCATCCTCCAAAAATCATGCTAGGGCTTATTTTTGGGGTAGGTCTTATTTTTGGGGAAACAGGGTATCTAGGAATCAACCAAACAAAGCTCATGGGGGTGTGTGCAAATTCCAGCACGCACAGGCCTCAGCTAATATCTCATAGCTTACAAGAGCAGCCCTAGGGAGACCTCTGTGATCCTTCTAAAAGGACTCCCCCGGCTTCTACAAAGCTTAAATGCTTACACTTAAATGCTACCCTTAAAGAGCAGCTTATAAGGTGGGCTTTTCAGGAGTGCTTCCCCAAACTTGAGACTTGCACAATCCTATGCCCTGTTTGCACCCTAAAAATCAGTACTGATCTTGGCAGCACCTTAGCTCTATGAATACGAGTCAGAATTTTTGTGGCCGCCAGGAGACTTTACTCCATGCAGAAGAGAGGTTTCTGTGCGGACAACTCCAAAGCAAGCTCAATGGATCACAGTGGGGCTGCAGTGATGCTGCTCTAGAACACATGGCCGGTGGCAATCCCCAAAGACAGCTCAGCCAATCTCACTTGGGTGGAGAAGGACTTCCCCTGCCTTGGCTTTTCTGTGAATGCCTAGGAGCCCCTGAAGCCTTTCCAAATTCCCCTCCCCACCTTGCTTTGGGACACCTCTAACCCCACTCTCAATGCCCGATGAAACTTGAAGCTTACCATTTGCACTACAAACTAAGCTTGCAATTTCCTTCACACTGTAAGCACTGAAGAGGAAAAGGCGTGGGACGAGGGCAGGATACAGAGTGCAGGAAATGGAGGGGCGGGGGGTAAAAACCAGACCCTAGAAAGGAATTCCTGTAGTCTGCCTTTTCTATTTTTCCTGCCTTCAAGGCTGCTTTGAAGACTGGATAAAATATTGTAGCAGGCTGAATGTGGCCAGTGAGACATAGTTTGGTGCCCTTTGCTTAATAGTCCGGGCCATGTAATTTTCATGCAAGCAGTTAGGGAAAGCTGGATACAGAATTCAGCACCCTCCTAGGCCTTTCAGCATTTAATTTAGAATACTGGCAAACCCAGCTGTTACGGTTGCCTAGTGAATCTTTATCATTGGAACGATCAGAGTACACAGGTCCTTGCCTCTGCCCACAAATTATGGGGAATCAGATAACACTGGAGTGGTTGGGGGCCACAGGACAAAAGGGAGTGTAATGCTTTGCTCCTTTCTGAGACTCCTTATAAATAATACCTGTAAAGGCTGCTCTCTGTTGTGTTCTGAAGCAACAGTTGTTATGTTACCCCCTTAGCATTTCCTGTTTATTTGCACTGAGACCAAGGGCTCTTGCCTTAGACTTCTTAGTTGAACCCAAATAACAGAATGGGAGAATAAAAGATCAATCAGTTTATGCAGATGGCTCTAAAGTAAAAGAGGATCCTTTAAATAAAAGTTTTCTCTTAAATGTAGTGTTTGTTCAGAAATATGAATGTGTCACAGCTCCACAAGGCTAACAGTTTCAGACAGGTGCGCACATTCTTTCTATAAAGTTTCTTAAACAGGACTGGCAACAAAGTCTTATTTTCTCACTACTTGCCACTGAGGCTAATAACTTTCCCACCTGCACACTGGGCCAACGGTTCCCTCTACAAACCCATCAACCCTCAGGTACAGCTCCCATATTCCATCATAACACCTTCCAGTCTCCTACCCACCTCCCTACATTTTAACCCACAACATACATAATAAATGCACAAATTAAATCACAGAAATAAAAAACACAAAAATATTTACATATACCACAAGGGGAATGGAGAGACTTTCTCATCTATCCAACCCTCTCCAACTGCTGTACAATCAAAAGTCTCCTCCATACTGAGAACCAGTCATTTCATATATTTTCCTTGCATAACCTGCACTCTTCAAACCATATCCTGCTTCCCCCAGCAAGTGATCCCCCCCCCCCCACCCACACAAGCAGGTCAAGCTGTTTCCACCACAGAAGCTGAGGAGGTCATCTGCCACTCACCTCAAAAACCAGCGTGGCATTGGGGGGTATCTTGGGAGGGCTGCCAGCAGACCCATAGGCATATTCTGGCTTGCAAGTAATCCGACTAAGCTCTCCAACGGTCATCGTGCCCACAGCAATGTCCCAGGCTTTAATAACTTCACCTACACAAAAAGGAAGAAATTGATGACATCATTAATAAAAAAAGTTCCATATCAGGGAACAACACTCTTGCTCAGAAACTGTAAGTCACGGCACCCCTTAACCCTCACAAGAGAAAGGGAGAAAAGGCAGTGGCAGGGAGACAATGGAAAAAGCCAAAAGAAGGCTGAGGGAAAGGGATCCATCATTACACGTCCAGAGTGGCGCTGGCCATGAAGGAAGCCACCTTGATAAGTCAACTGACTCCCTTCTGGATGCGCTTGTTCTCTGGGATAAACTGCAACACCTCCCTGACACGACTGAAGCTGTAGCTGATGCCTCGATGGCCATGGCCATTAGCTCGTTGTGAACCATTCTGGCTGTCTGATCAGCACTTCGGTCAGCTCTGTCCCAGAGGTAGCCACCTCCATCCTGCAAAAGCCATAAGGCTGACTGCAGTGGGGCTACCGGAGCATCAACAAGGGGTCCTTGCAATAGCTCATTTGTATATGAAGGAAACTCATTAAACCTTTTTTATGAAACCTGGGATCTTCCTGTTGGCCGCTGCCTTGGCCCACAGTGCCCTTACCTGACATTCAAAAAACAGATGGAAGGGAAAGGTCTTCTTACTCATGGAGGTAAAAGGAGAAAATCCTTTGTTTCCAGCATGTCTTGGTTTAGTTTCAGGCTTTGACTGTTCATCTTTTAAATTCAGTGTAGCTAAAATCTTGGACAAAAGATACTGAAGGTCCTTGGCCTTAAAGAACCTGAGGAGTTGTTCCAGGACTCCAATCTCTTCCTTGTCCCTCTCAGCAGAGATAAATTTTCCCTCCTCTTTGGACTCAGTAACACTGTGAGATAACTGGGAGACTGTCAGGGGGGTTGTATCTAAGTGATTGAGATGCATTCCAGCCTCAATGTAACTGCTTGACACTACAAATCAGTGATGCTAAAAGATATATGTAACCAGCCTGCTATATGTTACCACTGCCACTTGGGGCATTCTTTCCTTAACTTTAACTTTATGGCTTCACACACTTTGTAGATCACTAGGCTTTTTACTGACACCCTGGTCCCACAGAAAGCGGAGCCTCTATCTTATGGGGGCAAGAAGCCAGGTGGCTCTCTCTTACTATCTGCCGCTGACCCTGGGACGCCTCAAGCTCCAGAGATTATTTTTCACTGATTCTTGGGAATTCGGGAGGCCGGGGAGTGGGGGATCTTAGGGAATAAAGGGGATAGCAAAAGCCAGGTTTGTCAGAACTGCCAGGCTTTGGTGCTCTGACACTGTCAGGACTACAACTCCCAGCATGCACTGGCTCCTGCCTCTTTCCAACAAGAGCGGGAAAACTAACTAAGAAGCTACATCCCATAAGAGCTCCACGGCCAATGAAAGGCCAGAGACTGGGTGGTGGGGGAGAAAACTAATTGATTGTTGTTGAATTCAGAAATAAAATAAATACTGGAACTGAGGACACGAATCCTCAGTTCCAGCACCCTGTATTTAGGGCGACGCAAATCAATAAAGTTCTTTTCTCTAAATTAACTGCGTTTGAGTGTGTTCAGCCTTACACTAATCTATAAACGCTACTGATCAAAAACACAAAGTCCGTTCATTAGCTTAAGGTTCAAGACCTAACAGAGACCTCTCTATCTTGTTTCCTCCTCCTTTTTTGAGTAGCCTTGCTGGATAATCTCAATTACCCGCCCCCTTATGGGGTATATTCCAGGTGCTGCTGTCCCTAGAGCACACAAGGGAGAAAGGGCAGCTGATGTCCTGTAGTTGAGGGACATTGACTTTTTTTATTTTTTATTTATTTAGCAAGCCTTTATTGGCATAGACAACAGTACAACAATAATAAAAAACGGATTAAAAAGCATGTACAATACAGGAAATAAATGTTAGGTCGAAGGAAATCTACTGGCTTTTAGTAATTTCCAGGAGAAAGTCTGCCACTATCATACAGAGAGAAGGATCAGGATTGTCCAACAAGTAGTGTAATCTAATTAAATCGGGGAGATCAGGTAAATGTAAAGGAGTAAGATTCACATACTTGGATCTGATTTCCTTGAATCTGAGACAGTGTAGTAATTGGTGGGCCAGAGATTCAACTGAGCCATCATTACATGGGCACAATCTTTTAGCCTTTTCTTGCTTATTAAATCTGCCATGTAACAAGGCAGAAGGCATAACATTAAACCTGGCGAGCATTATGGCTCTCCTTTGAGCAGGGTTTATTAAGCAATACAGGTAGTGTGCCAAGTGGCCCCGTTCAAATGGGAGAGAAAAATACAGGGGGGAGCATGTTTTCTTGGCTGTGGTGATTAGGGCAGAGAACTCTCTATCCAATAGTTGACCTTTTAATTTTCTATAAGCTTCTGAATAGGACAAAGGGCAAAGTGAATCCACTGACAGTCCAATAGAAGCCATTTTTTCTTCAATTATGGAAAACCAGGGGTTGGAATGGGTGTCAGAGAGCAGACGGTGGACCAGGGAATTACAGTCTAAGAGAAAATGAATTCGCAGCCAGAATCTAAAAGCTCTGAGCCAAGTGGCTGATTCCAATGAGTTTTGACCTAACTCCAGACAAAGGGCTGCACAGGGCATGCAATTTGGGAGTCCAGTTATTTTATGAAAAAAATTGAAGAGAATTCAAGGAGTGGTTAATAGCTTGAATCCAAATTGGGACTCCATAAAGCAATCTCGAGGCGACTTTGGCATTGAAAAATTTGAGGGCAGGAGGGATAAAGGAGTGGCCACTGCTGTAAAAGAAACGTAGTGTAATGCAATATGACATACCTGTTAGGATGTAGCTTTTGTAAGGAGAGCTGACGCCTCTTCCTCTGGGTTGCCCATGAAAGATTAAAGGAGAATGAGAGACCAAGGTGTTTATAGCACTTAACCTGTTCAATTTGGGTGCTTTTCATTGCCCATGTGAGCTTCTTAAAGCACCTAGAGAAGACCAATAAATTGGTTTTTTCATAATTAATTGTCAGTCTATTGGATTCACAGTAATCCACACAGCGCTTCATTAAGCGTCTGAGGCCAACTCTGGATCGAGAGAGAAGGACAGCATCATCTGCATAGAGCAGGAAATCTGATGTACATAGGGATGTACACTTTAGCTCTTTGGGGCATGGCTGTTCACTGCTGAGAGCAGAGGGGAGGTCACTGAAGAAAAGATTGAAAAGAGTGGGGGCCAGGACGCAGCCCTGTTTGACCCCTTTGGAAATTGGAATACTGTCTGTCAAAAGGCCTTCGTGGGAACACTTGATCCGGCAACTGGTATTTGTGTGCAGTTGCCTAATTAAGAGCAGGAGTCTGGCATCAATGTTGAGGGCAGCCAGTTTTGCCCAGAGAAGTGCTCTCGGCACAGAGTCAAAGGCAGCCCTTCTCCTTGGACACTGATTTGTTATTGATGCAAGAATCTTGCCTTGTCCTCTGTAAGCAGGATCAGGAATTTGGGGGAGAGAAATAGGGACCCAGCCAAAAGGGAGTTACATGACCATTAATCTACTATTGTTGCCCCTACTCCGAGTAGACCCTTGGCTCTGAAGCTAGCAGTTCCCCGACTCACTTCCTCATGAGTAGAGGTTTCCACGTTGCAGCCACCATCAACCACACGAAGAAGGGACTGTGTGGAAGTGGCCATTTTATTCTCGTGCTTCTTCTGAGCACGAGAGTCGCAAGATGGTGGCAACTAAGCTGTTTCCGAGGCAGAGGCAGGCCTCCCTGGGTCTGAGACTTCTTTGGCTCTTGCTATGCTCAAAGCTTCTAGGTCATCCCCAGACAAATAGCCATCCTGCATATCTTCTCATCTTTTTTCTTTTAGGGAAGCCCCTACAAACCAAGGATCTGAGCCAGGGTGAGAGCAATCCTTCCCTCAACCTCAATGAGACCAAGAGAAGTGGAGGAAATCAAAGCACCAGAATGTAGGAAAGGGAAGAAAGGAGCGAGGGGAAATAAAAACAAGGTAGAAAGAGTGAAGAACTAGTGCAGGTAATTGAGCTAGCTGCAATGCCCTGTGAGGTAGGAAAAGAACTGAGATGAAGGGGGAATGGTCCCAAGTCAAACAGGAAGAGGTACTTGGTTGGTCAGTGGAAATCACCAAGCTCAGAGGGAGAAAGTGTAACTAATCATGTCTTTTGAAAATGTGAGACTATTGAGAAAGCACACAGAATTGCTACCAGCAGCTCTGTTGATAAGGTCAAGATCAGAGTGTACTCAACCAGACTGATTCGTTTTCTCCCTCTCTTATATTTCTTCCTCTAAAGACAATACACCACACTGCATACAACACTCTCAAACTGAGGGTTTAACTGGAGAAGACACCGGGAGATGTATGAATGGATGTCTCACATAGCTCTTGTGGTAAACAGCAACGGTTGCCCCTTCAATTCACAGTGATGGCTTCTGGGTTGTGGAACAGACTCTCAAAAGGAAGCTTAAAGAATCATAGAGTTGAAAGAGACCAAAAAGGCCATTAAGTCCAACCCCGGGCCATGAAGGAATACACAATCAAAGCCCTCCCAACAGATTGTCATCCAGCCTCTGTTTAAAAACCTCCAAAGAAGGAGACTCCACCACTCTCCGAGGAAGTAAATTCTTCTGTCAAACAGTCCTGACAATCAAAACATTCTTCCTAATGTTTAGGTGGAATCTCTTTTCCTGCACCTTGAAACTATTACTCTATGTCTTAATCTTTGAGGTGGCAGAAAACAAGTTTGCTCTCTCTTCAACATAGCATCCCTTCAAATATTTAAACGTGGCGATCATGTCACCCCTTAACTGTCTCTTCACCGAACTAAACATCCCCAGCCCCTAAGTCTCTCCTCACAGGGTACAGATTCCAGACCTTTTACCATTTTGGTCACCCTCCTCTGAACCTGCTCCAGCTTCCTGTTCCAGCTTCCATTTTATTAGGTCAATATCCTTCTTGAATTGTGTTGCTCACAACTGAACACAGTACTCCAGGTGAGGTCTGACCAATGCAGAATACAGTGGTACAATCACTTCCCATGATCTAGACACTACACTCTTATTGATGCATCCCAGAATTGCATTGGCTTTCTTGGCTGCTGCATCACACTGCTGACTCATCTTCAGTTTGTGGTTTACTAGGCCTCCCAGATCCCTTTCACATGTAGTGTTGTCATGCCAGGTGTCACCCATCTTATTTCTGTGCATTTCATTTTTTTCTGCCAAAGTGTAGAATCTTACATTTAACTCTGTTGAAATTCATTTTGTTAGTTTTGGTCCAGGTCTCTAATCTGTCCAGATCATTTTGAATCCTGCCCCTATACCCACCCATCTTGTATTTGAGACGGCATGCAAACCTCAGGCTTGAAGAAGACAATGTGGGACTTGTCTTCAATAGCTCAAATAAAATGTCAAGTCACTGTACAGTGAAAAAAGCAATCCCCACCCCAGATTATTAGGAATTATACAGCAAAGCTGGAAAAAGTTCAGAAGAGACAAACCAAGAGTTAGAAGTCCTTTCCTGTGAAACAAAGCTAAGCATTTGTGTCAGTTCAGTTTTTTAAAGTCTACGGGGGAATAGTATAAACAGGGTAGGAAAGGTAGGTGGAGATTTTTTCCTCCCAATGAAGCAGAGAGGCAGCAGGTCCAGGAGAGACAAAATGAAAAGCATCAGAATGTCAAAACTAGGAAGCAATATTAGGAGAAGTCTTTGGCCCGCATTCTCTGTTGGCTCTTCAACATGTCAAACAGAATGCTAGACTAGACAGACAAATCAATGCAATACATTTTATTAGGTCAACCAAATTAGCACAAAGCTAATCTCACAAGAGTTCTTGAACAGACTTGATGTTACAGAATGTAAAAACCCTGAAGTGTATCAGAATCTATCTATAGCCAGATCAAGAGCAAAAGATGTGGAAGAGAAATTAGCCCTGAAAAGGGGGCCCTGCCTCTCCCTGACAAAAACCCAACTCTGAAGGTTGGCAGCATTGTAGTCATTCAGCAACCTTTGCAACAAGCCACTGAGGTCCTTCTTGCATGTTCCCATTGATCTAGACGGAGTTTAACCCCTCAATTTATCTGTATTTTATTTTTCAAAATTTCAAATTTTTCTGCAAGTCTTTTTTTCTTTCTCAGATTTGCAGAAAGATTTGTTTTGCCTGTTCATGGCTATACACTGAAATCCAAATATGTTGGACGTTTTACACACTGTGATTGTACAAAAGTGTCTCTGTCCGAATAACACTTTTTTGTAAGCTGCACAATTAAAAAAAATCCTGATGTTTGTTGGGAGATTAATTCTTCCAAGAACCTATGATCATATAGTGTCTTGATCTATATGCAATGTAACGTCCTCTCTTAAAAGGTAGAAGAGCCAACTAGGAATCAGCTATTTTTAATAAAGAAACCTAGTGGATGCGGTGAGAATGGAGGGTATGTTAGGGAAAGGTGATCACAGGTTGTTAGAAATCTCTCCTTTATGGGATATTAAGAGCAGGATTTATTGTTCTGGCCTGGGAAGTTTGTTATAAGAGAAGACTGGACACAATGTGTAACTGACTTCCCTCTGTGATACACCTCTGAAGATGCCAGCCACAGATGCAGGCGAAACGTTAGGAACAAGATCCACCAGACCAGGCCACACAGCCCGGAAAACCCACCAAAACCAGTTGAATCCGGTTGTGAAAGCCTTCGACAACATGCTGTATATTTGAATTTTAGTATTTGATAAGGTTCTCTATGTTGATTTGATCAGCAAGTTGGAGGGCTGTGGATTTGATGTTAGGATGGTTGAGCGGGTAAGGAATTGGTCAGATAACTGCAATCAGAGTAGTCTGATTGGAGCAGTATTTAATGGGGTGTCACAGATTTGGTTTTTGGACCCAGTGTGTTTTTATTAACCATCTAGATGAGGGTGCAACAGGTGGTACAGCAAATGCTCCAGCAAAACGAACAGTATGTAGCTGTCCATTTCTGAATGGCAACCGCCCAGAGCCCTTCGGGGACGGGGCGGGATAGAAATTTGAAGCATAAATAAATAAATAAATAAACCTAGGTGCAAATGCCTGTAAACTACTTCATGAAAAGCAGTTGGAGAGCCATTCTGAACTAAGAAGCAATGGGGGAAGGGGGGTGTCCTACTCCAAACAGCAGCATTCCTCTCCCCTCTCCAGAAGCTTTTCCTCTTACAGGATTCTAGATCTGTCTTGGTGTGGGCCAATGTACATCTCAAGTGCTGCTATATTGCAAAGAATCTGACCGTGAACAGAAAAAGATGCTTTTCCGCTTATATAGAAAACAGCCAATATAACAGTTCACAGAATAGGTAGCAACAGATAAACATTAAAGACAACTATCTCGATTGGCCAGACAGATGTCTACAGAAGTGTGTCACAAGCAGCACCAGTCCTGTAAGTTATGAAGCAAGCGATTGTTTACTATGTAACATGTATTATTGAAACAAACACTATTGTGTACCAGACACAAAGAACAGTACCTTTTCCAAAGTCAAATGAGAACTTGTCTTTTCTGTCCCGGCTTGAGTCAAACTGTGTGCCATCCAGAAGCCATCCAGTATAGTGGACCATCACTTTATCACCTATCATGGGAGATTCTGTCCCAACACCTCCTTTCTTGACAATCTGTGGAATGAAACATTGATATTTTGAATTTTGGTAAATGGTAATTTCAGCATCAAGAGGCCCAAACTATCAAAAGAAGAAAAGCTACATTTGTTAGATGACAAGGAGGGGGAAGCAATTTTTCAGTTTCTCTTGGCAATGCTATAATAATTCTTCTTTAAAGAGATAACAAAGTGTAGTGGTTAAGTGGGTTGGACTCTAATATGGAAGAGCAGGCAACTGCGACAGGCAGCTGTGAAGGAACAGAACTAGAAAAGATCAATGTAATTCATACAAGTGGCTCTGACCAAAGGCCAAGATGATTCGTAAGAGGCACTGTGGCTCAGTGGTAAGAGTATGTGCTTGACATCAAGAAGGTCTCAGGTTCCTTGCCTGACATCTCCAATTAAAGGATGATATGAAAGACTGGAGCGCCTGGAGATTTGCTGCCAGTCTGAGTAGAAAAAAAACTGACCTTGATGGACCAAAGACATGACTTCAGCTAAGGCAGGTTCATGTGTTTTTATGTATTGCCTATTACTATGTATGACTATGAAAGCTGGACGATGAAGCACGGAGACAAGAAAGTTGATTCATTTGAACTATGGTGTTGGGAAAGTGTTTTATCGATACCATATACTGCCCAAAGATCACGTGGCTTCTAGCTCAAATCAAGCCTGAACTCTCGCTGGAAAAGATAATGATGCCACGAGACGTTGAAGGCAGCAGTAAAACATGAAGAACCAACATGTAGAACAATTCATAAGGGAAGCCACAGCCCTCTGTTTGCAAGCCCTGAGCAAGGCTGTTAATGGTCGGATGTTCTGGAGGGCCTCAATTCATGGGTTTGCCACATGAAACTTAGCAAACATGCACACAATAGTTTATTTTAGTATGAGTGAAGTATTCAAAGCAAGGTTTTTCACACTCAAAAAGGAAAGTATGAAGGAGTCCAAGGACTTTCCTTGTTTTCCTGTTTTGAAATGAATGAAAGCTAACATATTATTCAAAATGTGAATTTTGCAAATTTTACATAAGGCAACTTATAGCATTGTGTAATAACACTGCAGGCACGAACAATAGTCAAGATTTTTAAAAATGAAAATATGGGCAACAATATTTTAGTACTACACTAAAATATAGTATGTTCATTTTATGAAGTTTTAACTGATGGTTCTATTGGTGACTGAGCAAATTTCTGTTCAAGCACTACACTTTCATTTGTTTACTACGGAGTCTATTTTCTTTTACCTCTGATGTTTCCCTCCTTCCTCTCAGATTTGCAGAAATCAAAATACATATATTATAGTAGCATAAGTTTTTAACTCTTGTGTTCTGGATAAACATGCAATTTTCGCTATAGAAAGCAAATATGTTTATACTTTAAAAAGGCATAAATATGACAAACGGTGACAAATGAGCCAGGCACGCCCTCTCCACCTAACCTACCTCACAGGGTTGCTGCAAAGATAAAACAGAAGAGAATAACGGAAGGTATTTTGGGTTGCCTCCGGACAGTAGGCCAGGCAGTGCACAGCTATTTACTGTGTTGTACTGCATTATTCGATTTGTACACCGCCCTCCCCCGAAAGGCTCAGTGCCTCGATACCTTTTCAGCACGATGGCTACTTGAGAATTCCCCACAACCCGTTTTATTCTCACAACCACCCTGCGAGGGGGTCTAGGCCGATCGGCCCAAGGCCCCCCAGCGAGCTTCCAGGGCGGCGGGGGGGCTCCAACACAGCCGCGCCACCGACCCGCCAGCCCCGGGCAAGCGCAGCGAGTGTTCGCTGCGAGACCCAAAGGCCTGAACTGGAGGGTGTCCCCGGAGGCCGCCGATCCTTCCCCGGGACAAGGCCCTGGCAGCAGATCCCCACCCACCCGCGATCCCGGCGCGGGTCAAAAGGAGTCCGCCCTCCCGCCCCCTCAGGCAGGCCGCTTAGACACGGCGCCCGCGACACGCCGGCTGGCGGGAGGCCCAGCGCTGGAAACCGCCCGGCCCCGCAGGGAGGAGGAGGCCGCCGCCGCCAGCAGGACGAGGCCGGGCCTACCTTGAGGACTCCGCCGTCCCGTTTGGGGGTGATGTCGACGCCGGCCTCGGCCTCCTCGGCGGTCATGGCGGCGAGACCCTCGGCGACTACAGCGAAACTCGGCCGGTCTTCCGCCTCCACAGCGCCCCAGAAGCTTCTAGAGCGGCCTCCGCGCACCGCAGTCGGAACGGGGAGAAGGGGCAGGTGGATGGTGGCGCATGCTCAGAAGCGCCCGCTGAGGCCTCCGCCCTCCATCGCCGAGCGACCAGCAAAGAACCCGGATGTGGCGCGCGAACCTTGCGCGGGCTCCAACTGGCCAATCGGGGGCCTGGGAGGAACCTCTGGCCAATCGGGGGCCTGGGAGGAACCCCCCGAGCGCCGGCATGTGCGCCTGCGCGCGCCCCACAGTCCCTTCCCTGCCCGGAGTGGCGCCACGGGGCAGGCCGTCCACCAATACGCAGGCGCGTCGTGCTCATGACTAGAACTGCGCGACGGGAAGCCCGGTTTTGAGGCCGGCGGGCAGCAGCTCTGGGACGTCTCCCCTGCCGCCGTCCTCCGCCAGGGGTGGCCTCGCTGTGGCCTGGGTTGCTGAACGCCCTCCCTCCCTCCCTGAAGGCCGCCCCTCGTGGAGCAGGCGGCGGCCCTGGCAGCGCCCCAACTTCCGTGGCGCCCCCGGAAACGAAGGCCTGTATTTGGAGACTTCGTGGAATGCGGCGTTGCGACTTTCGGCCGCCTACGTCGTTCATGTCCTCGCTCAAACGATACCGGATTATTAATCCTCCAGCCTCCGACGTCATCTTTGCGCGCCTGCTTCCCAAGATCCCGTAGAAGTCTATGTTGCTTCTCTGAACGCCAACCACGCCCACCCCATCGGCCCCCTAGGGCGGGAGATTGCAGTCCTACGTGGTTGGACCCAGGCGGAGAGTGGGCCTCCTGCACTTGCTCCGGGTCTCACAGGACTGCAGGGAAAAAAAAAGAGAGCGGGAGGGGAGGGGGGGGATCGCAAAGATCGTCCATAGTTTCACATCACAGCTCTCTGGACCTTAAATGTTTAAAAACAAACATAAAAAATAGCAAAATTAGTCAAAACTTCACCGGACCATTGTCAGGACTCTAAAAAAGTTGGGGGGGAAACCCAAACGTTGCAAAGTTAGTCAAAAGTGTCTCATGAACACAGTTTGGAGCCCAAAAGTGGAAAAAATGTCAAAATTGGTTAAAGCTATACAGGATTGTAGTCATGACCTTGGAAAAAAATTGGTCAGTATTTCACATCCACAGTCAATATGCAAAAAGTAAAAAATAAAATAAAAATCAAAAATTTAAAAATGGGAGCAAAAGTGGGGAACGGGAAACATCAAAAATCTAGGATATTGGTCAAAGATCTCTGGAATGCTTTGGAAGATTTAAGAGTTCCAAACAATAGCTATGAGACACAAACCAAGTCTGACCGAATTGCCAATTTAAACTGTTAACTCAATCTGACATATAAGTTTAGAACTCACTGGAAGAACTGTCAGCAGTGAGAAATCAGGCTTCAGCTAGTTCTCACTCAGCTGATATTTAAAACATTTCTATTCTTTTTGACTTCAAAGGGGACAGAGGGAGTGAAATCCTGGTGTTTGAGTCTCAGTGAGAAAGGGCAACTATAAATGCATACATAAATAATTCTTCAGGACCCCTCAATAGCTTTTGACACAATTGGCCATGGTATCCTTCTGGATCCCCTTTTGGAGCTGAGACTGGAAATGACTGTTCTGGGATGGTTTTGGGCCCACCAGGAAGGTTGGTTTCAATAAGATGACAGACTGTTGCTCAGCTCCTCAGCCTTTGGCTTACAGAGTCACCCGTGCTCTTCAACATCTACATGAAACCACTGGGTGAAAGCATATGGAGATCTGACTTGGGCTGTGACCAATATGAAGAGGATGCTAAGCTCCATCCCACGCTTCAACCGGATCTCCAGGATGGCTGTAGAAACCCTGGACCGGACTTTAGAGCAGCGATTCCCAACCAGGGGTCTGTGGTACCCTGGGGTGCCGTGGACACGTCCCAGTGGTACCGCGGCAATGCTACTGGCCCCCCTCACTTTTGTGGTGTCTCCTGCCGGCACCAGCAAAGTTATGGAGCTGGCCCAGGGGGCAGGACCTGCTGCAAGGTCAGCAGCCACTTCCCACTCGCCCCCACGCTTCCTTTCACCCTGGGAGGGGAAGGTGGGGGGTGGCAAACAGGGGAACTGGGAGGGGAAGGTGGGGAGAGGATGGCAGGGGTACCATGAGATATGAAGAATGAGGTCAAAGGTACCGTGACGTTGAAAAGGTTGGAAAACACTGCTCTAGAGACAAGTTTAGGGTAAACGTGAACTCATATAACTGAAGCTGAAATCTTGGGTTAGTCCTACCGTGTTTTTGCTCCCAAAGATGCACTATGTCTTATTTTCAGGGGATGTCTTATTTTTCCGCTGCACAGCTGCATGCTCTGGTGTTCTGTTCGACGGGCATGCTTCCAAAGACTTTGCTACGTCTTACTTTTGGGGGATGTTTTATATTTAGCACTTCAGCAAAACCTCTACTACGTCTCATTCTCAGGGTATGTCTTATTTTTGGAGAAACAGGGTACTACTTGCCAGTAGTGTTTTTATCTTGTTGGGATTAAGGTTTCTCTTGTTATGAATGGGGCTGCATTCTCCCTGAAGGGATTGGTCCATAGCTTGGTGCTGCTAGACCTGAGCCTCCTATGGGATAAACAGGTGATGGCTGTGGTCAGGACTGCCTTTTACCAACTTTAACTGGCTAGCCAGCTCTGGCCTGTCCCACATAGAAAAGGCTTGGCCACTGTGATGCATGCCTATGATGACATCTAGATAAGATTACTGCAAGGTGCTCTGAGTGGGGCTGCCCTTGACATTTGTTTGGAATTTTCAAGTACTACAAGAATGTTGAGCCAGGATACTGACTGGAGTGGACTGGAATGACCACATCAGCACCAGTCTTGTTCTCCTTTCATTGGCTCCCAGTCTGTCTCCAGGCCCAATTCAAGTAGTTGTGGTTAAGAGCAGGTGCACTCTAATCTGGGGAACCGGGTTTGATTCCCCGCTCTGCCACTTGAGCTGTGGAGGCTTATCTGAAGAACTAAGATTAGCCTGAGCACTCCAACACATGCCAGCTGCATGACCTTGGGCTAGTCACAGCTTTTTGGAACTCTCTCAGCCCCACCCACCTCACAGGGTGTTTGTTGTGAGGGGGGGGGGGGAAGGAAAAGGAGGTTGTCAGCCCCTTTGAGTCTCCTACAGGAGAGAAAGGGGGAATATAAATCCAAACTCTTCTTTTAAAGCTCTATGAAGTTTGAGACCAGTATACCTTAAGGACCACTTACTCCCAACCACCTACAAGTGAGCCTCATAGGTGTTTGTATGTGTGCTGCAGACGATAGCCCTGTGCTTGAGGACACATTAGCTGTTGGTTGCACTTATTTATTTATTCTTTATATTTATATTCTGCCAACTCTCCCAACAGGACTCAGGGCGGCTCACAATAAAACATACAAAGCAGTCCATACAAGAAATATGATAAATAGTATAAAAACAGGCATTAAAACAGGCATTTAAAAACATTATACATAACATCATTTAAAACAAATTACGAAAATGGTGTAAAAGAAACCTAACTTGGGAGCTCAAAAAATGGATGCATGGACTGTATCCAGATGAGGACCAGAAATGATCTTTTAAAGAAAGGGATGTCCAGCTGGCCTGGCAGAATAACTCTGTTTAAATGCCCTTCAGAACTGAGACAGACTCCGCAGGGCTCGGATGTCACCTGATAGAGCAGGCCAGTGTCAAGGCTAGCTGAACATCCCTGGGACCCGGGACCACCAGCAAGTTCCCATCTGCAGACTGGAGGGGTCTTTGAGGGCAATATGGGGAGAGGCGGTCATGCAGATATGCAGGTCCAAGACCAAAACTTTGAAGACGATCCGGTACTCGACAGTCAGCCAACGTAGATCTTTCAGGCCTGTATAATATGGTCCCGGCTAGAAGCTCCAGCTAGGACAGGGGTAGGGAACCTGCGGCTCTCCAGATGTTCAGGAACTACAATTCCCATCAGCCCCTACCAGCATGGCCAATTGGCCATGCTGACAGAGGCTGATGGGAATTGTAGTTCCTGAACATCTGGAGAGCCGCAGGTTCCCTACCCCTGAGCTAGGAGCTTAGCAGCTGCATGCTGTACACATTTCAACAACCGGATCAACTTCAAAAGTAGGCCAGCGCAGAGTGAATTACAGTAGTCTAACCTAGAGGTGACCGTTGTATGCATTACTGTGGCCAATTTGCTTCGGGAGAGTTAGGTCAGCTGCCTGGGTTGTCTTAATGACCTGGTCCTCCAGCAAAAGGGTGGAGTCCAGAGTCACACCCAGGCTCCTTTCTGAGGCAAAGCGGAGAACCTCACCAATGTTGGCAACCGGAAATTCCCGGGCCAATCCCCTCGGGCGAGCCATAGAATCTCTGTCTTCGATGGATTTAATTTCAGTCTGCTCGTTCTCAACCAACCAGCTACAGCCTCCAAACAGTGCTGGAGAGCCTCAGCGGGGGAGGCTGACCGGCCCTCCATTGTGAGAATGTGCCGGGTGTCATCTGCATATTGATGACATCCCAGCCCAAAGCTCCACACCAAGGGCTGCATATAGATATTAAACAGCAGTGGGGAAATGATGGCCCCCTGCCGCACCCCCCCTATAATGGGGCGCCACCCAGAGACCTCCCCCCGACACTACATTCTGAAGGTACAAGGTAATCTAGCTCAAGGCTCGAACTCCTGCATCGGCGAGGCAGTGGACCAGCAAATCATGGTCCAGCATATCGAATGTTGAGCTGAGATCTAACAACACCAGCAGCGCCGACCCACCCTGGTGTAACTGGAGGCGGAATTTATCCATGATGGCGACGAACATGGTCTCTGTCCCATGACCAGCATGGAAGCCGGACTGGAAGGGATCCAACACTTTAGCTTCATCCAGGAAGGACTAGCTGCTCCACAACCGCTCTCTCAATTACCTTTCCCAGAAACGAGATTCAAAACTGGGCGGTAATTGGCCAGATCAGATTGATCCAGAGTTAGTCTTTTTAGGAGCGGATGTACCACTGCCTCTTTCAGCCACCCTGGAAACACTCCTTGCTCAAGGGAGAGATTTATAATTTTCAACAGGGGGTCCCGTATCACATCCCCGCTGGATTTCACTAGCCAGGAAAGACACGGATCAAGAGGACAGGTAGTTGCTCAAACTGCAGCCAGAATGTCGACTACAGTGGAATTGAGCAGGCTGAAATGGTCCAAACACAGACCAGAAGACAGACAAGGGGCCTCTAGTTCATTTACTGTATCAATCGTGGCAGGCAGGTTGTGGCGGAGAGATGAGATTTTGTCTACAAAATAGCTCGCAAAAACCTCACCACTAAAAGCCAATTCCTGCATTTTAGGACCTATAGAAAAGGTTGTAAGAGTCCGAATTATCCTAAACAATTGTGCCAGGCGTGAGCTTGCAGAGGCAATGGAGGCGGCATAGAATTTGTTCTTAGTCTCCTTCACTGCCCTCTCATAGGCCTTCATCAATGACCTATACAAGTGTCCCGTCTCTTCATCATGACACCACCGCCACATTCATTCAAGCCGTCCCAATTCCTGGTGTCTTGGTGCGACAATCTCAATCGCTTCAGAGAGCTTGCTCTCCCAGCTCCCTAGCAGCTCCTCAAGAGAGTCTCTGACAGACTCCTGCAGGATATTCTGGAACTGAAACGGGTCCATAAGCCTCTGCAGATGGGCCCAACTATTGCACTTCTGCATGGTTTCTGTTGATCCAGTGCCATTTTCCTACATTTCCTATCTGCCCTCTGCATTATGCCCAATTCAGATTTCTTGTTCAGATTTCTGTAGCCCTGGGAAACTGTTGGCTGGCTATCCTTTCAGGTAGATTGTATTAACATGCACTGTGGAATCCGCTTCAAGTCTCAGTGAAAAAGGCACACTATAAATATAGTAAACAAATAAGTCAAATAAAATCTCTAAAATACATTCCAATTTGGATGCTGGCTGACACATTAGAAATGTCCAGTATACTGGCTAATTTTATGGGGATAATTTTTAAACTGGTTTCTCTGTAGGTGTCACCAGAAGAAGAGTTTGGAATTATATCCCTCCACTTTCTCTCCAGTAAGGAGACTCAAAGGGCCTTTCAAACTGCTTCCCTTCCTCTCTCCACAACAGACACCTTGTGAAGTAGGTGTAGCAGAGAGAGTTCGGAGAGAATTGTGACTAGCCCAAGGTCACTCAGCAGCAATGCAGGAGCAGGGAAACAAATCTGGCTCACCAGATAAGAGTTCACCATTCATGCGAAGGAGTGGGGAATCAAACCCGGTTCTCCAGATTAGCATCCACCTGCTCTTAACCACTATGCCATGATGGCTATGTAGAGGTACTTTGGATCTGTGAAAGTCATTCTGGACCTTAAAACCCCAAAGTATTGGAAACAGAAAGAGAACCCACTGAAGAGGTGGGTTGCCTGGCAGACATTCAGTCCCAGGTCACTGAGCTCTGTTGTGGTTACTTGCTTACAGAGTCCCTGAACAATCATGTTATCTCCTCTTACCGTGTGGTTTCACTGGACGGAGGATGCACCAGGGGCACCAGCAGATGATCTCAGTTTCAATGTAGACAAGCTGCGCCTTCCTTTGTATCATCCTCTGGTTCTGTGGAGGCATCGGAAGATAGAAGGGATTAAGTACTTTGGAGTGGCTTAATTATGGACTCAACTGAGTGGGCTGCAATTGGAGACGAGGAATCGTCAGTGTGGGACAGGATACCAGACTGAGGTTTTGAGGGATGCTGCACTTTCCACATTTGATGCGGTTTAGCTGACACACAGACTCAATCAAGAACATAGGAGTTATGCTGGACCTAGCATTGCTACTGGTGAAACAAGCTATTGTAGCTGCAACCCCCCCCCCCCTTCTTCTGTCTTCATTTAGCCCAGAAGATGCCCCCACCTTGACTTGGCTGATCTGGCCACATGGATCTATGACACAGTGACCTCACTACTGCAAAGCGCTCTACTGGGGTCTGCAGTTAAAATCAACTCAGAAACACAAAATACCACAGTTCAGTTACTATCCAGAGCATGCATATCACACCCATTCTGCAGTCACTCCATTGGGTACCAATCGGTTGCTTGGTTCAGTTCAAGGTTCTGGTCATCATCTACACATCCTTAGTAGCCTTGGGCCCACATCCTTGCAGGATCACCTCTCCTGCTGTGCTCTGCCAGGATAGCTTTGCTTGTCTGAGAGCGCCACCCTGTGAATGGGTGAAACCAGCTACTCATACTCTCTGTGGTGGCCCCACCTTGCAGAACAACTCACTTGAGGTGGTCAGGCAGGCTCCCACACTTTGAAATTAATGTGTTCCTTTGGTGTATGATGTGTCTTCCCTTAGACAGTTTTTTTCTTTGCATCATTTTCTACTTCTGTAGTTCCTAGTCCTCTTCCATTGCCTACTGGATGTCTTTACTCTCTGGCGGAACTGTTTTGTTTTGTAATCCACCCTGAGTCTCAATGAGAGACAGGCAATAAATGAGGTAAATAAATATGCTTCAAGATTCATTTTCCATTTTTATCACAGATTTTAATTACCATTATTGAACAAGTACATCTTAGGCTTTATATACATATAGATTAAATATTACTTTTTCAGTATCTGTCAATACATAATATATTATCTTCGTAATTCTAGCTTTAAAAAACAGAACACAGAGGGAGAGGCTCATGGTTAATTCTGTAGGGACATTAACAATGTTCTTGGGTTGGGATGCAGAGAGACTGAAATTACAGGATCTGCTACCGACATAGATTATCCAGCCAGATTCCAGCCACGCCCTCCTGGCTTGCCAGATACCAAGAGGCAAGCAGATTGAGGAGAGAAAACCATTTACGACCAATGGGGAAACAAAGATGACAGAAAGCTAGATAGTTGAAGGAGCAGCAGATCAGCCAAGGAATTCAAGTGAGGTGGAAGAAGGTGATGATCATTTTCCATCGACAGCAGAAACTGGTCCCTGTTCTGCACAGATCAAATATGTAGAAATTAGAGGGGAGCTTCACAGAATGTCAACTTCCCTTCCTGTTTTATGGGGCCCGAATCTCCTGTCTGTGATTCTGGCATCAATAACATGCAGAAGGGCTAAAGATCAGCAGATTTTGCAAGTGTTCAAAATCAACTCTCAAAAAGCACCAAGCCATGGACCACGTGGGATCCGAGTGATAGGATAGGTTAATAATTACTGCCTATTAGCATCACAGAAAGCAAACACTGTGCAGCTGACAAATCTAGAGCTCAGCAATAAGAGTGGATTTGGTTGAGAAAATGTCAACAAAGCCGGTTCTTTTTGTAACTGTTTCCAGTGCAAGGAAGTCATACATTCACAGACACCTGAACACTTGGTGGGGGAAAGGATAGAGAAACTTTCAGGTAATGAAGCATAAAGACCTTTGCTCAGAATGTGGCCTGAGGAAGAGACTGCTTAAATTCACTGCATGATCCACTGCTATGGGGAGCCTAAGCAGTCTTCTCTAAGCAGGAGCCTAAGCAATCTTCTCTGGGTACCAGACCCCCTTCCCCCCGCCCCCGCCCCAAAAAGAACAACAGCACTTTGTCAAACATGCAGGTAGACCTGCTGCTATTGATCACTGCCTGTAAGGATGAAAGGAGAACTTCTTCTGCAGGAAAACTATTTACAGGGCTCAAAAAAATCTTCCAAGTATTTTCAGCTTTCAGGAGGAAGGGACAGAATAATGGGATTCATGGGTGGCACACAAGGGTACAGACCATCTGTGTCAGGAACGGTGCCCTTTTATTTTCCTACCACAAAACTGAAGGGACAACATGCTTGAGAAAGTCTCGAGCCAGTTCCACATGAACATATTCTGAGAAAGTCACCTGTTCATGGAGAAAAGGTCCCGCCATGTGTACAGGGTTGTTTCTTGAGCTTTCAGTTCTCCCCTGAACATACTTGTCAGTGCTCACCAACCTGTTCCAGCTAATATTACTACTATTCTGTAAGGGAACTAATCTGAAGGATAAGCCAACACTGCTCAGGATACTCCCATTCCTCACAGCACCAACATCTCTTCCTCAGCTTTGAAGCTGCAGGGCCGATGGCGAGAGCTCTTCCCGCCCACCTCCTCCTCCATCCACAGTTATCACAGGGTAGAATCCTCACAGGTTTTCACAGGTTCACGGGATGATCAAAACTATCAATGTGAAATGCAAATGGAAATGTTAACAAAAGCAGGATTGTCTGAAACCACATTTTCACTGAAGACCCAATGACATCAGCTCGCTCCCACCCAATACGGAGCCACTGTATGCCAAGGTCACCGGTCCATCCCCACTTCACAGTCCTTCAGAACTGTACCCAACTGGAAGGCTGGGGCGATTGGCTGAAAGAAAGGAAAGAAGAATATCAGGGGGAGACAGCAGAAGACATTTAACATTTCAAAAACATTTCATTCCTGTATGGCCCAGGGTATGGCTCCTGCTTAAAACCTTAAATCTGGAATGTGCTGAGAATCCTAACACTGAAAGAGGCAAAAAACACTTGCAGAAAGAAACAGAGACTGGAATGGTTTGCTAGAGGATGTTTCTGGCTGCTGGTTGTTTTAAGATAAAACAAAAAGTCTATTTGGATGTTTGGGGAGCTGGGGGTAGCAGCAGATTTCTCTCCATATTATGGAGCCTTTAATTTAAACAATAGTTTTTGGGACAGCTAGCTTGTAGATGCTTCAATGTCATTTCAATTTTGGCCTCAAGGCTCTCTGCTAATGGCCTACCCCATCCCTCCCAGGGTCAGTGGCTACCTGGATGCAGCACTGAAGTCTCCCCAGAGATCTGTGGTGGCCGGAACTGCAGCAGGTTCAGGCACCTTTGGAATGGGAGGAGGCAAATCCAAGTCCAGCAAGATATCTGGAAGGAAAACAGGCACGAGTCTATTCCATTCTCTTTCTCTACCCAAGGCTTCCTTGGAGAAAGCTCACAGCTGGTCTTCAACAGCTGGTTAATTTCCACACTGATGCTTCAACCTGAGCCCCGAAACCATTTATATGTAGGAACATTCACTGGAGGTGGAACTAGAAGCTCAGCAGCAAAACAGGTTTCCCACAAGCACCTACATCCTTATATCTTCCCACAAAAATTTTCTGGAAAGTTCTCCTGGATGTGCCCTCATAGAGCAGTTATATGAAAAGTCAAAGAAAAGTAGTATACTTTATTACTGAAATGCCAAAAGTCATTAAAACCCTAAGTCCATTTCTGTACAAGTTTCCCTATGTTCCTCTTCCAGATACAACATTCATATGAAGATAGACTTGGAAAAGAACTCAGAAAAGCTACTAGCATTGCAAAATTTCAACTTCCTGTTTGTCCACATTGAATTACAGTGGTCATTTGTGGTACAGCAGAGACTAGAAAGAAAAGCTTCCTTGCCCTAAAACAAGTCCCCTACTCCATCTCTGAAAATCATATAACCAAGAAGCATTAAACCAGGTTCCCTGTTAAAAACAGACAGACAGAACCCTCTGTTGGACCCAAGATGATCGACTGCCTTCTGTCCAGTCTCCCTTTTGGGGGCAAGTGAGTGCCCAAGTGAGTGAGGAAGACTTAACATAAAGTGCTTCATGTCGCCTTTTCACTCTGGTGGAGGATTTCTATTTGGGCACAAACAAAGGAGCTCTCAAGATGGTATCCTTGGAAAGAGAAGAGTGATGTGGAAAGTGGCGCAGCATCCCCATCAGGGGGAAGAGAAGAACATCAATAA